>NC_091629.1:20901106-21223683 GCF_027580195.1 Bos mutus
TTCTCAACTTGAACCTCTCTCCTCCTGTACAAAGGGAGGTGGGCAAATTCCAGGGAGGAGACAGCCCAGCACAGACAGAGACTTCGGCCTTGATGCGCTCGGCGTGCTGACAGGGCTGCGATGGGAGGACGGTCCCCCTGGGGGCCTCCAGGGCACCTGGCGCTGTGGCCCCCCAGTCTTCCCACATGCATGCCCCACACAGAGACGCTGACCTAACCTGGGGCAGAGCCCCCCAACATGCTGGCGTCCAGAGGGGCGAGGTTTCAGCCTGGGCTGCAGCCCCAGCACATATTGGGGTGGGGAGGTTGGGGGGCACCCCCACCCGTGGCCTGGTCTGACCTCTATGCGTGTCTGCCCACCAGCACCCCAAGCTACAACTACGCGCCCAACCCCGACAAGCACTGGATCATGCGTTACACGGGGCCCATGAAGCCCATCCACATGCAGTTCACCAACATGCTGCAGCGGAAGCGCCTGCAGACCCTCCTGTCGGTGGACGACTCCATGGAGACGGTAGGCTGCCCTCCTCCCGCCCCACCCCGCCCCCAGCATCGTCAGCGGGAGAGGAATGGAACCGGGCAGAAGGGAGAGGCACCCCGAAACGGCTGAGTGATCCAGAGGGAACCCCAGTACTTGGGAACTGTTCCAGCTCTGGTTGGTCCACTCCAGCAACCACGTGTGGCTACATACACTTTTCTACAGCTTTCCGGAGAATGCCGCACATGCACATACCGCACAGCTCACCCGACTCAAGCACACGTTTCAGTGGGTTTTCACTTATTCAGAGTTGTGCGATCCACAGTTGGCCTTAGAACAGTTTCATCAACCCCCAGAAGGAAACCCTGCAGCCCTTGAGCATCACCCCAAACCACCCCCCCACCCCTCCACCTTAGGCAGTCCCTCACCTACTTTGTGTCTCTGTGAATTCTTTTCTGGACACTTTGTATAAAAGGAACCCTACAATACGTGGCTTTTTTGTATCTGGCTTCTTCCACTTTGTGCGATGATTTCAAGGTTCACTTGAAGGTACTTAATTTTTTTATTGTTGCTGAAAAATATTCCATTGCCTGGGTATGTATTTTTAAATTTATCCATGTCTACTTAAGTTCAGTAAGGGCTTCCCTGGTGGCTCAGACAGTAAGGAACCTGCCAGCAATGCAGGAGAGCTGGGTTCTATCTGTGGGTCAGGAAGATTCCCTGGAGAAGGGAAGGGCTACCCACTCCAATATTCTTGCCTGCAGAATTCCATGGGCAGAAGAGCCTACCATGAGTTACAGTCCATGGGGCCACAAAGAATCAGACACCACTGGGCAACTAACATTGTCACTTCCCAATAAAATTTAAAGTTTTGTTCCTCAGTTGCACTGGCCACATTGGAAGTGCTGAACATGTGGCTGCACGTGGCTCATGCCACAGGTGTTAACATTGCCTGCATCGCAGAAAGTTCTGTTGTGGGTCACAGACTCCTGCCTTGGGCCATTCATCCATCCATCCATCCATCCATCCATCCATCCCACAGCGTCTGTTGAGCTCCAGCACACACAGGACCCAGCAGGGAACAAAATGACAGAAGTCCCACCCAGATGGGACCTGCATGCCAATGCAGGGAGACACAGTCCACAAATAAGTGCTGAGAAGGCAAGCAAAGGGGGGCGGGAGGTGAGGAGGCCCTAGTGACAGCTGGGTCAGTCCCAGGGACCCCACCAAGAGGTGACAGTTGAGCGAAGACCTGAAGCAGGGGAGGGACAGGGCCTGAGACCCCAGCACATCTCCCCTTTAGGGCAGAGCAGGCCAGGTGCCCACTGCCCGCTGGCCCTCCCCATATCCTCACCGCCTTGCCTGCGTTTCAGATTTACAACATGCTGGTGGAGACGGGCGAGCTGGACAACACCTACATCGTGTACACGGCCGACCACGGCTACCACATCGGCCAGTTCGGACTGGTGAAAGGGAAGTCCATGCCCTATGAGTTCGACATCAGGGTCCCATTCTACGTGAGGGGCCCCAACGTGGAGGCCGGCTCCCTGTAAGTGCATCACCCCACCCCCAGCACCCCGCAATTCCAGGGAGGCCTCCAGGCTCGTTGACACCCACAAGGGCAAGCAGCAGGCACCTCAGCGGGCAGCCCCTGGCCACTCCCCTGGGAGCACAGGATGTGGGCAGGTGGGCCTGGGTGCCGAGCGAAGGGGCAGTGATGTCACCCGGGGTGGGTTCTGATCATCACCGTCCCCTCTGTTGAGGAAGGGGAGGCCAGGGCTGTTAGCACCCGAGAAAACAGACTGTTCATAGTGGGCGCTGTGCCAGAGAATCAGGGAGCCGGACTCTGTGTCCCTGCCAGCGCATGGAGATGCCACCTCGACTTCTGTCTGTCCTGACTGGTGGTGGGCCTGGCAGTTGTCGGGGAGGGGCCCCGGGCTGAGGTCAGCGGGGCCAGCTCAGTGGCAGCGCTAAGGGAACCAGCCTCCCCCCATCCTTCCCAGAGGGCCACGTGGCCCCTCCGCCAGCCGTGCCTGTGGGTTAACCTTTGAAATGACACGTCCTGGCAGCAAAAACGTCGTGTCTGGGGCAGGGAGGGGTAGAACGGCCAGTAATCATAGCTGCAGCTTCCTCGGGTCAGCCGGGATGTTAGGGAGACCAACTCGAAGGGTCTTCTGAAATGCGCGTTGTCACTGCTCTGGCGCTCATCGGGTCTGACTTCCGTCCGAGCCCTGAACGCACGGAGACACTGACTCGGCTACAGGATTCCTCCTGAAAGGGCAACGTCCTGGGACCGAGATGTTCCTGCCCCGCCTGGGAGGTTTGGTGGAGCTTCCAGGAGGCAGGCAGTGTGAGCTGTAGTCCAGCCTCATCTCTCGTCCTCTGCCGACCTCACTGGGTCCCTCCCTGTCTGGATCTCAGGGTCCCCACCTATAATCATAGCTATTATAATAATAGCCATGTTGATACAGTGTGATTCTTCAGGCTTTGGTCTAAGCACCTTCTATCCAGGTAACTGAGTTAAGCATGATAACAAGCCTCTAAGATAGATGTGAGTGTTATCCGTGTTTTAAACACGAGCAAACAGAGGCTCGGGTTAAATTGCCTGAGATTACATAGCACAGAAGAGAGGAGCTGGAATTTGTCTCAAAACCAGGTTTCTGACACTTGTGAATGTTTTTCCTTATTTGAGAAGAATCTATGACCATTAAAGTCATTAGGATTACTTGCTTTCAGAAAGAGAAGATGGACTGAACTGTAACCCAGCAACTGTCATTACAATGGTCAGCCTCAGAGTCTGTGATCTGCTTCTTAGGACGCAAAACCCAGAGAGGCTCAGCTGGGGAGGACCCATCTCTCCACGCTCAGGGGTTGTTCAGGTGCAGACGGAGGACTTGAGCCCACACAGCGGCCTCCCAGAGTGTTTACCAGGCATCCTTTCTGGGGTGAACTTGTGGCAAGGAGGTCTTCAGAGCCAACCAGGGGAGAAAAGGAAGTGAGGGAGGGATGGCTAGGACAGGCGTGGGTCACATGACATCCCCCTGGTCTGACATCCCACCCCCTTTGCCTGTTCTGTCGGTGTGGCCCACCCTCAAGGGGAGGGAGTCACACAAGGCTGTGAACCCTAGAGCCTGCGGATCTCGGGGCCACTTAGTCTGTCATTGGCCTCTCTGGTAATCGTCGAGCGAAGAACCAGAGGTGGTGAGAGTGCTCGCTGGGGCCATGGAGGAAGAACGTTCCAGGCAGAGGAGACACCAGGGCGAAGGCCCAGAGGCCGGGCTGTGCTCAGCCTTCCAGGCGCAGCGAGGGGACCAGTGTTCACATCAGAGGCTCAGAGAAGAGTCCAGGGGAAGGTCCAGAGTTTGGAGTGCATCTCAAAAGAAAGCGTTCTCCATTCAGTTGGGGCAGGCAGGGCCTTCCTGGCAGAAGAAAGAGCCAAGCAGAAGCCAGGTGTGGGCCTGTGAACTGCAGCCCCCCGTGGTTGTGCAGAGGGTGGGAAGGTGAGCGCTGGGCTTCAGCTGAACCGAACGTGCAGAGAGGAGCTTTGAGGGCCAGGGTGCAGGACAGTGACATGATGGATGGCAGCTTTCCAGCCTGCCCGCCCCAGGGGAGGCTGGGTCACCACTGCCCTGGTGACCGAGTCCTTCTCGCCCCGCCTCCCTCAGGAATCCCCACATCGTCCTCAACATCGACCTGGCCCCCACCATCCTGGACATTGCTGGGCTGGACATCCCCTCGGATATGGACGGGAAATCCATCCTCAAGCTTCTGGACACAGAGCGGCCGGCGAATCGGTGAGGGGACGGGGCGGGTGCTGGGGTGCCAAGCACCCCAAACTGTCTGAGCTCCTGGCCTAGCTGTGTGGGTCTGGGGGGCAGGGGTTCCTCCAGACTCAGGAGCTGGGGTTCTAGGGCCCCTCATCCTGACCACTTACCTGCCATGGTGTGGGGGCGGGCGGGGGTGGGGGCAGGAAAGGAAGCTCCCTCTCTGAGAGTCCACCTTTCCAGCTAGAATATGGCCACAGTGACCCGCTGAGGACCCGCCACAGCTCAAATTGGGTGAAACTTTTAAAAAAAAATAACAGCTATCGGAGCTGACATTAATTAAGCACTTACTGTATGCCAGCCTTGTTCTGAGTGCTTTGAAGCAGATTTTATCATTTTAATCTTCACAGTAACCCAGTGAGGTAGGCATTATGATGATCCCAGCTTGGAAATTGAATCCCAGAGCAGTCAAGTGACTTGTCAGAGTTCTCTTGGCAAGTCTGGATCCCACTCCAGGCATCCAGACTCTAGGCTAGAGGCTACACTCTTAATCACCATGATCTGTGGCTCTAATGCTGGATAGTATTGGGAACATATTCCTGGGTGTCCTGGAGGCAAACAAAAGAACAGTGTTGTTCAGTCGTGTTCAACTCTTTGTAACCCCATGGACTGCAGCACGCCAGGCCTCCCTGCCCATCACCAACTCCCAGAGCTTGCTCAGACTCATGTCCATTGAGTCAGTGAGGCCATCCAACCATCTCATCCTCTGTCGTCCCCTTCTCCTCCCACCTTCAATCCTTCCCAGCATCAGGGTCTTTTCCAATGAGTCAGTTCTTCGCATCAGGTGGCCAAAGTATTGGAACTTCAGCTTCAGCATCAGTCCTTCCAATGAATATTCAGGACTGATTTCCTTTAGGATGGACTGGTTGGATCTCCTTGCAGTCCAAGGGACTCTCAAGAGTATTCTCCAACACCACAGTTCAAAAGCATCAATTCTTTGGCGCTCAGCTTTCTTTATGGTGCAACTCTCGTATCCATACGTGACCACGGGAAAAACCATAGCTATCTATACGGTATTGTTTTAGTCGCTCAGTCGTGTCCGACTCTTTGCACTCCCATGGACTGTAGCCCACCAGGCTCCTCTGTCCATGGGATTCTCCAGGCAAGAATTCTGGAATGGGTTGCCCTTTCCTTCTCCCACTATACAGTGATGGTGAGCAAAAACTAGGTGGGAAGGTGAGCTGAGGCTGGTCGGACAGGAAGGCGGAGGACGCAGTCACTGGCGTGGCAGCAGCGGCATCTAGTGGCCATCGGTGTAACTGCCCACCGAGATAACGGCCCCACAGCACTGATGGACGCAGCCTCCAGCTGGTACCTCCTGCAGCTCAGAGGGGCCGGGCTGGGTGGGCACTGTCTGTCCAAGACTGAGCGTCCTGTAGAAGGAACCACCTCTGCTGAGCCTCCTCCCTCTGACTAGGAGGTTTTATGAGCTGTAAGGGTACAAAATGGGTGTGTTTGGGGAGGGCGGGGGCACTGTGTTGGGAGCCAGGACTCTGGGGAGTTGGGTGCAGAATGGAAGCGTTCTCTTAGCCTGAGGCCCTGTCTGGGAAGTGGAAATGATAGCTCAAAACTCCACAAAATGCACACTTAAATCCAACGACAGAGGATGAAAGGGAAAAACATCCCCCCAAACACAATGTAATTAACCTGAAGTCAGGAGAAGCGTTTCATCTGGTGCTGAAGTAAAAGGGGAGCGATCTCTTCCAGCGCCCGGGGAGCTGCTGGGCTTCCTGGGAGGCACAGAGGGGCACACACATGACTACACGTGACTCGGAGCGACTGACCTGGGTCGTTCTGCCCCGCGTTCAGACTCAAGGCTCTAGGGAAGTGCAGCTCTGCTGTGGGCGGGGAGGTGTGTGTGTGTGTGTGTGTTCGTGTATGTGTTCATGTGTGTGTGTCCGTGGGTGTGTGTCCGAGTGGGTGTGTGTCCATGTGGGTGTATGTGTGCATGTGTGTGTCCCCCACTTGCCCTGGCTGCCCCCGGGGTCTGCGCTGCTTGTGAATCAAGGCTGGCTCTGAGCGCCATCCCTGCTTCTGGAAGGATAGAGGGACGTGGGAGCCCCCTGCATTGATGAGAAGATGGACATGTGCTTTCTCCCTGCCAGGTTTCACTTGAAAAAGAAGCTGAGGGTCTGGCGGGACTCCTTCCTGGTGGAGAGAGGGTGAGTGCTGGGGTCTGGAGGAGCCGCCCCAGGGCGACACCGGGCAACCCCCACCCGTGCCTCCCAGGAAGCGCCCGGCAGCCCCACCTGTGCCCGCGATACTACAAGTGTCAAGGGCAGGAGGGAGACTGATGCTGTTCCGCTGCCTTCCACCGGGGGCTGGGAGTCTGTGTCCTCGGCCCCCTGGACACAGGAAGCCGTTCGCTGTCCCTGTGGTTGATACGGAACTTACGTCTGGACGCCCCCTGTACCCTTCAGACACGCTTTGTCCTGCCTGGACAATGTCGTACATGCTTTTTCGTTTATTTGCCAACTCACGTGGAGGCGTCCCCACTTCCTAAGTCTCTGACCGTTGGAAGACGCGGCCCGGCTGGACGCATGTACTCCCTGGTGACGCTGCACCAGGGCTGCGGGGGGCCACGTGCCCCCCAGAGCTGGGCGACCAGCCCCGCTTCCGCTCTCTGCCCCACAGCAAACTGCTGCACAAGAGGGACAGCGACAAGGTGGATGCCCAGGAGGAGAACTTCCTGCCCAAGTACCAGCGCGTCAAAGACCTGTGTCAGCGCGCCGAGTACCAGACGGCGTGTGAGCAGCTGGGGCAGGTGAGGATGCTCGGCGCAGCCCTGGGGCCGGGGCCGGGGTCCCTCCTTCCCTCTCAGGGGCTCCCCCACACCGCGGCCCAGGCCTGCTTCTCAGAGCAGCAGGCCAGTGTCCCTGATGAAGTGTGACACCCAGGGTGATGCCAGGCAACGCTCGGAAAATCCTGCTCCAGTCAGAGGAAAGTTCCCCCGTGGGTGCACATGCGTCTTTAGCTGCTCCGAGACTCTTGCCTGATCCCTCTTTAACAAAGATGCAGCGGCCTCTGCACAGTATTTATAAAGTTAAATGACTTTCCATTGTATTCACTCTCCCAGATCATCTTTGTGGCTGGCTTTCCGCTTATATAGGAACAACAGGAAATTACCTTCTGACATAAACAAGTTTAGCTGTAAAAATGTGAGCTGATTTCAAGAGAAATGTTAAGGAAAATATAATCCAGACAGTATCTGGAGATAATAGCACCTGTGACGGTGGTTTGGGAGAGTCTGAACTTGATTTTCTGAGGCCTGGGAGGCCAAGGTGGGCTCTGGAGAGGACGGGGAGTGAGGACGGAGCCTTGTAGAGAGAGATGCCAGCCCGAGGAGAGGCTCAGGGGGAGAGAGGCGGGCGGATGAGCAGGGGGAGCAGGTGAGGGCGCCCTGGAAAGGCCCAGGCACCAACAGAAGGTGCCTCCCTGCCTCGGTCTGCGAGCTGGGACTTTGAGCTCACCCATGCTGGCTCAGGCCTGGAGACGCAAGCCCATCTCACCAGTAACAGGAAGTAAACCCAGGGCCTCCACATTCCATTTCTCCTTAATAAACCCGTGGGTTGCCAAGGCCAGGGCACCAGGTGGGTGCATGTCACAGGCTGCATCCAGGCAGCTCTGTCTTATCGCTGGACTCAGAACTGGCACCAACCTGTCCTCACAGCTGGGCTCCCCCTGCCCCATCCAGCATTTGTTCACGACCTCCTCCCAGCCCCTCCCCCTGCTGTGGAGGGCATCAGGAACCCGCCCGTGCCCCTGGAGCCCTTTGGGTCATGCTGGAGCAGCATTCAAGGCTGCCTCTGTTGCCAGGCACAGGAAGAAAGCCCTGGACAGAAAGCTCTGGCCTCCCAGAGCTGACCATCTGGGCAGACCCCAGAGGGGCTCAGATTTCAGTTCTGAGCTTCAAGGGAATGAATCAATGAGGCCACGAGGGGCCTTTGTCCCCCTGGGATTGTAGTCAAATCCTCCTGCTGGCCCATCCCACCCTCTCCTTGCAGACTGGGGATCTGGCAGTCCCGGACAGTGAGAGGGCTGCCTGATCTGTCTTTGAAAGCGATTATCCAAGCGCACTACTTAACCCAAAGGAAAGGAGCACGTGGGGTGGGAGGAGCCAAGGCCAGCTGGGGAGGCCTCTGCCACGGGCCCTGCACTTACTGCTCTAGGGCCTCCAGGATCCCAGCCCAGACACCCACCTCCCACCTCCAGCAGACGCAGTCACACCCTGCTGACCACACCCCCCACCCCACCCCACCTCACTACACCTTCTGGAAGGGCCCTTCCCTGTGTACCGGCCATGCGCTCCAACCTGAGTGCTTTTCTCTTACGGGGCTTCCCCGTGGCTGGGTTCCCGCTCAGCCACAGCGCATCACCCTGGGTACCACTTCTCCGCTCCCCTGACAGTGGACAGGAATTCATCCATCACAGAGCAGCTCATTCCAGGCACCAGCCCGTGTCCAGTTGGGGCCACAAGAGGGACGCATCTGGGGTGGCTGGGAGCAGGGAGCAGGGAAGCGGCGGGGTGGGCGAGCAGGCCCGGGAGGCTGAGGCCGCACGTGTCTTGCAGAAGTGGCAGTGCGTGGAGGACGCCTCGGGGAAGCTGAAGCTGCACAAGTGCAAGGGCCCCGTGCGGCCCGGGGGCAGGGCCCTCTCCAACCTGGTGCCCAAGTACTACGTGCAGGGCAGCGAGGGCTGCGTCTGCGACAGCGGGGACGGCCAGCTCACCCTGGCCGGACGCCGGAAGAAGCTCTTCAAGAAGAGTAAGTGGGACGGCAGGGGCGGGGAGGGAACACACCCGGGCAGCCCCGCTTGTTCATTCAAACAAACCCACGTGCCCCGCACCATCAATCCACCCAGCCCCAGGTGGGGTGGGCAGGGAGTAAAGGAGATGAGGGTGTAGAGGGCTGAGAAGAGCAGGAGCATAAAGAGAAAGGGAGGGGAGAGGGGTCTGGCTCTGGGCCACGTGGTGCGGCCCCTCTGAGACCAGAAGACCTAGAGGGCTTTGAGCAGAGGATCCAGGATCAGATTTGTGCTTCCAAAGCATTCCTCCAGCTGCACGGCAGGCACTGGACAGGTTCACCTGCAAAGCGCTAAAAGATGTTGAATCCCCCAGTGCCGGCTTCCAGATGAGGTCAAGCCAAGGCGACGCCCTTTAGCCTCACGTCTACCTGCATGCAGGTGCGCTAGGTCACTGCAGTCGTGTCCGCCCCTTTGTGACCCCATGGACTGTATAGCCCACCAGGCTCCTCTGTCTATGGGATTCTCCAGGCGAGGATACTGGAGTGGGTTGCCATGCCCTCCTCCAGGGCATCTTCCTGACCCATGGACTGAACCCACAGCTCTTATGTCTCCTGCATTAGCAAGTGGGTTCTCTACCACTAGCACCACCATCTACTTAGCATCATGTCCCTGGCATCGCATATCTTTCTGCAGTGACTTCACCATCTAAAGTGGCCCCAAGGAGGCACTGACATCTTGCGTCGGGTCCCCAAGCCCCAGCTGGCTGGGCTGTGCTTTAAGGAGGGGAACATGTGGGTGAGATGAGCTTCCGGCTGCTACCTTGAGTTCAGTGTCAGTGAATCACCACGCGCATGAAGTCGGGTGTCTTTACACAGACAAAATGGAGACACAGTGTGCATAAGGTTCCGTACTGATAGTTGACAAGTGTGCTGTGACCCAAGGCTGGCAGGAACCTCACCCCACGTTTGCCCCAGGAGCACTGGTTCCCGACTTGCTAGTTCAGTGTCAAGGTGATGCTACAGAACAAGACCACCTAGAGTAACAGGAATCCACTGCACAGTTGACCTTGAACGACAACGGTCCCCCTGCACGCAGATCGTCCTCAGTAGTAAATACTACAGTTCTGCATCACCCGTGCTTGGTTGAATATCCGGATGTGGAGAAACCATGGATACCGGCGGGAGGGGGGGTTAACTATGAGTTACATGCACATGACCCCCAGCCTTGGTCAAGGTCAGCTGTACTTTGGAGAGGGGAGAGCCCCGCCATCCCAAGTGGAAAAGCTGCCCTAGCTTTCACACCTCCCCACAGCAGGGGCCAAAGAACAGAAAGTTAGGCAGCCAGCGACCAGGGGAGGCGCCTAGGGAGGTCCTCTCAACCTGGCCGCACCCTCCCAGCGGGTGGTCATGGCCCCATTCTGAGGGTCACCTCCCCTGGGGAGCATGCCCCCAGCCAAATGTTCAAATGAGGATGCACCTGGGCTTTGAGGATGTTTGGCAGGCTGCAGGAGCCAGGACATGGTCCCAGCGAGACGGGTCCCCTGGCTAGAATGTCCCCTCTGGAGCTGGGCAGTTGCCCAGGCCACCATTGCTCTAACCCCCTAACCCAAGGGGAGCCAAAGCCTAATCAGAGACTCTGGTTGTTTCTCTTCTTGCGCTGTGGTACCATCAGCACTACCTGATGCTCAGCACTGTAACCATTTCTGACTATCGAGTTTAGTAGCTTTAAGGACCCTGATGGTGTTGGGCGGCCATCACCACCGTGCGTCCCGAGCTCTCTTCCTCTGGCAGAACTGAAGCTCGGCACCCGAGAAACACTGACACCCCACCACCCTTCCTCCCGCTCTTGGCAGCCACCCCACTGCTTTCTCTGAGTTTTACTCTTGGTACTTCACAGAAGCAGGATCACATAGGATCTGTCCTTCCTGTCTGGCTTATTTCACCCAGCATCAGGGTTCATCCATGTTGTAGCCTGCATCAGGATCCTCATCCTTTTTCAGGCTGAGTGAGACTCCCCTGTAGCCTAATTAGAGACTGGCTGTCAGGCAGCAGGCTCAGAGGTCTCCTGTCTTTGCAGAGGACACCTTCGTTACGAGAGCTGGTTTGTCTCCATAACGACCCAGCTTCTGCCTCGAACGGCACTTCCCCACTGATGGTCCCCCGTTATAACTCCTCACTAGCTGATTAGTAACTGCTAAGCTAATCTCTTTTCAGCTGAATAAAATGATTGGTTTCCAGATTGAATTACACAGTTAACATCTTGCTTCAGCACATGGCACATTGGCTAATCTTTAAATAATACAAGAACTTGTGATTTAGTTAAGCCTCCCCCCGGCCCCCGCCATGAATGCTTAGAGGAGAGAGATTGTATTGCACAGTATTGTTCAGTCACTCAGTCGTCTCTGTTTGTGACCCCACGGACTGCAGCACGCCAGGCTTCCCTGTCCTTCACTATCTCCTGGAGTCTGCTCAAATTCATGTCCATTGTATCAGTGATGCTATCCAACCATCTCAATCTCTGTCACCCGCCTCGCTTCTTGCCCTCAATCTTTCCAAGCATCAGGGTCTTTTCCAATGCATCAGCTCTTCACATCAGCTGGCCAAAGTATTGGAGCTTCAGCATCAGTCCTTCCAGTGAATATTCAGGGTTGATTTCCTTTAGGATGGACTGGCTTGATCTCCTTGCAGTTCAAGGGACTCTCGGTTCGAAAGCATCACAGTCCAAAAGCATCAATCTCTGTGGCACCCTGTCTTCTTTATGGTCCAACTCTCACATCCACACATGACCACTGGAAAACCACAGACTAGACGGACCTTTGTCAGCAAAGTATTGTCTCTGCTTTTTAATATGCTGTCTAGCTTTGTCATAACTTTCCTTCCAAGGAGCCAGCGTCTTTTAATTTCATGGCTACAGTCACCATCCGTAGTGATTTTGGAGCCCAAGAAAATAAAGTCAGCCAGTGTTTCCACTGTTTCCCCATCTACTTCCCATGAAGTGATGGGACTGGATGCCATGATCTTAGTTTTCTGAATGTTGAGCTTTAAGCCAGCCTTTTCACTCTCCTCTTTCACTTTCATCAAGAGGCTCTTCAGTTCCTCTTCACTTGCTGCTATGACAGTGGTGTCATCTGCATATGTGAGGTTATTGATATTTCTCCTGACAATCTTGATTCCAGTTTGTGCTTCATCCAGTCTGGCATTTCGCATGATGTACTCTGCACAGAAGTTAAATAAGCAGGGTGACAATATACAGCCTTGACATACTCCTTTCCCAATCTGGAACCAGTCCATTGTTCCATGTCCAGTTCGAACTGTTGCTTCCTGACCTGCATACAGATTTCTCAGGAGGCAGGTAAAGTGGTCTGATATTCTTATCTCTTTAAGAATTTTCCACAGTTTGTTGTGATCCACACAGTCAAAGGTTTTAGCATAACAAGGTAGATGTTTTTCTGGAATTCTCTTGCTTTTTCTATGATGCAGTGGATGTTGGCAGGTTGATTTCTGATCTCTCTGCCTTTTCTAAATCCAGCTTGTACATCTGGAAGTTTTTGGTTCATATACTGTTGAAGCCTAGCTTAAAGGATTTTGAGCATTACCTTGCTAGCATGTGAAATGAGTGCAACTGTGCAATAGTTTGAAAATTCTTTGGCATTGCCCTTCATTGGGATTGGAATGAAAACTGGCCTTTTCCCGTCCTGTGGCCACTGCTGAGTTTTCCAGATTCACTGGCATAGTGAGTGTGGCACTCAATATGCATCTAAGTAGCTGAGACTCAGCTGGACTCGCCCCCCGTGAGGACGGTGTGACATCACAGCCCTGTCTTGTGTGTGCTCAGAGGATCCCGGGAGCAAGACAAAGGCGGCTCCTTACAGCCACCTGGGAAACTCCGTCCCCATCACCAGGCCCAACATTCTTCTTCCTGCGCGTGCCTGCCAGCAAGATGCTCTCTGTCGTTCCTTTCTGCGCAGCTGGCCTAGAGCAGGGGTTCTCAACAGGGAGCAGTTTCACCTGCCAGGACTGCTTGGCTGTGTGCCGGAGTTTCCGGCTGTCACGTATGATGGGCAGTGGGGAGGGATGCTCCTGGCATCCAGTGGTAAATGTGCAAGCTGCCTAACATCCTGTGAGGTACAGGTCAACCTCCCACAGCCAAGTGTTATGCAGCCGCAGAGTGTTGCCAGTTTTGAGGTTGAGGTGCCCTGACCCCAAGCAGCTCAGTCCCTGGCTCGCCCTCATGCACTGGGGTGAGGAAGGAGGCAGAGCAGCCAACCCAGGACAGAAGCAGGAGAGACCCAGGACCCAGAGGAGGAGATGAGGACTTGGGGAATAATGGGTCCAGGTGGCCAGTGTTGGTTCATCTCATCTCCCAACAAATCTGCAAGCCCTGCCACATGCCAGCTGCTGAGGTTACAGTTGAATGCGAGAGACACCATCAGACCTCAAGGGTGAGGGCCAGGTGTTAGCCAGTAACAAAGTGGGAAGCTCACTTCCCTGGGTAAAGAATGCATGGAGGAAATGAAACAGGGGTGTGGCCAGGTGGAGAGGGGCTGCGGCTGTAGGGTAGGTGGTGAGTTGACATTTAAATGAGAGCCAAGCGTGACCAGCAGAGCGGAAGTACTCTGAGCCAGGGCAAGAGGAAGCAAGATCCTGTGGGTCCCACCCCGGAGAGCAGGCCACACCGCCCTAGGATTCCCAGGCCTGGGGTGCTAGGAGGGCCCAGTTGTGACCTTGGGTGAGGATGTCAGCTGCAGGGTCCCTAACCAGCAGAGGAGCTGCTGCATGTCAGCTTCCAGGAGCTGAAATATTTACCAGGTCTCTTTCACATCAAACTCCAAAGAGCCCTGGCAGGCAGGTCCAGCTGCTGGGAAATTAACTCAATTGCCCAAGGATTGGGCTTAGGATTTGCCCCCGAGCCATCAGAGCCCAGACTATGAGTCCCCACTTCCTGATACAGGGGTTTCCCTGGTGGCTTAGTTTTTCTAAAGAATCTGCCTGCAAGTGCAGGAGACTCAGGTTTGATCCCTGGGTGGGGAAGATCCCCTGGAGAAGGAAATGGCAACCCACTCCAGTATTCTTGCCTGGAAAATCCCACGGACAGAGGAACCTGGTGAGCTAAGTCCATGGGGTCACAGAGAGTCAGACATGACTTAGCGACCCAACAACCCACCCACCTTCCTGATATATGTGGTAGGAAGGGCACATATATTTCAGGACCCTGGAAACAAAGACACCTAGGGTGACAAGGAGAGCGAGTGGTGTGGGTGCAGTCCTGGAAAAGGTATACACCGGGGCTGGCTGCCTTTTTCTCTAAGGAGCCAGAGAGTAAATGTTTGAAGCTTTGGGACCTAAACAGTCTTTGTCTCAAATGCTCCGTTCTGTCACTGTGGCGAGAAGACAGCCACAGACTCTGCAAATGGTTGAGAGTAGCTTCCAAAGAGAATCAGAGGCTGGGATTGGGCAGCCGTAGTTGGGGACCCCCAGGAGTATGGCTGGGGGTGGAGCACTCCAGAGCAACACAAAGGAGCAGAAAGACCCCACTGGGTCTGCTTCCTGGCCCTCTTGGGCAGCTGTGACCTGCTCCTGCGGGGACATCAGCTCAAGTGTGTGCGTTTCTGGCCCAGGCACTGCGGCTTCACAGAGACTGAACTCAGTGGGGGAAAGGGTAAGGAGAAAGCTGCCCGGGGTCAGAAAAGGCCAGGGCTTTGTCAAAGGAATGCCTCTTCCGGACCTGGACCCCCAGGTCTTCTGGCCCCTGTGACTCTGATTCAAGGAGGAAAGTACAGAGGTCTGCCCTAAGAAGGGAGAAGGGGGCACGAGACATCCTGGGCCATGTGGGAGAGGGTTCCCCTCTCCCTTCCTGGGCCCCACCTTGCGGCCTCCAGCCAGTCCATGACCCTTGGCCGCCCCCTGGTGGTCATTCGG
Organism: Bos mutus; assembly: GCF_027580195.1. Classification (NCBI taxonomy): domain Eukaryota; kingdom Metazoa; phylum Chordata; class Mammalia; order Artiodactyla; family Bovidae; genus Bos; species Bos mutus. Next base: position 20,916,069 of record NC_091629.1, read on the forward strand.
AGCCCAGCAGAAACCTGTGTCAGGGCTGGCTCCAGGCTGGGCTCCCAGAACAGATGCGTGTTCAGGGCAGTGGGGTTAGACTTGACACAGGCCTGGGTGGGACCCAAAATGGAAGGAGTGGTGGGGACTGTGGCCAAATGGGAGACCACCACCCTGTCTGAAGTGGCAGCATGCCAGCTCCCGCCCCACTGATCACGCCACCAGTGGATGGGGTGTAGACAGACACATTTCCTGTTCTGTCTTCAGAAGCCGGAAATGCATGCTCCTAACATGACACCCACCCCACCCCACCCCACCCCACCATTTTTCTGAAATGTTAGCAACTTGGCCAAATTTGTCTTTTAATATGTAGAAGATACAAGAAATCTGGCTTCTGACTTTAACCTGTGTCAAGGAAGGGGAAATTCCACCCCACACCCCTCCACCAGTTCCTCTTGGGTTCTTTTGGCTGGCTGAATAACTAAATTGACACAAGACTGATTAACAGGAGGGAAAAAATATAATTCATACACACAGAGGGCTCCTAGAAGTGTGACCTCAAAGCGACTGAAGCAGACCGTTTATACATCATTTTTAGATGAGGAAATAATTATTTGTGAATATTTAATAGAACAAAGGGACTGCTGCTTGGGGTAGCAGCCTAGTGAAGAAGTGGTCTGTTGAGTTTTCTTAGCCTTGAATCCTCTGACTCTGGTGATAAGGATGCTATGTCTCTTGGTGTAGGGAGGGGAGCTTCACATAGAGATTTATTTCCCACTTTTCTGGGGGAAGAGCAGTGTGTGTGTGTGTGTGTGTGTGTGTGTGCATTTGTCTTTCTTAGCCTGTAGGTCATTTGCCTGATAGTATCAGTCAGGAATAAAGGCAGGTTTAAAAACTGAGTGGAGAAAGGGTAAGGGGGCATTTTAAGAAGCCATTTTCACAGCTCTGTCTGCCCTGTTTCCTGACAGTCAGGCCTCAGTCTCCCAAGCCTGGGCTGAGCTGTGACAGCAGCAGCGTTAGAAGCCGGGTGACTAGCTATAATAGGGCAGCACTTATACACCCATTAGCACTAGGAGAACCTGCAGAAGTGAAGAATCCACGGAATCTCCACATCGTACCAACCGCATGGCAGACTCCAGAAGCATCTTGGAGTCCGTAAAAAGTTCCCTCTGGTCGTTTACACGCTCAACAAAGAGCAATGAATTTGGCTGCGTGGGCTCATCTCACAGTGGACACAGAACATGCCTCAAGTCATTCACATGGGGGAAACGCAGCATAACTGGTTACTATGTTTCTCTGCAAATTTCATTTACAGGGGAACATCACAAAATTGAAGTAAGTCTAAAGGTGTCTGAGAGAGCATCTCATGGCTTTGAGACCATTCCCATAGTTGCGAGGCTCCCGTGTGGCACGGAGTCGTGCTCTCCACCATCAGGGAGGAGGGTGAAGGAGCCGGATTTAGGGTATTAACCGTGGAAGGTGATGGGTAGGTTAAGAGCCTGCCCACAGGTTGTCTCTCTCCACATTAAGTGCTGCATCCACTGAACTTGTAAGCTAGCAGACACAGCGTGGAAAACAGATATGAAGGGGAGCCTATGGCTAGAGAACTAGCTTTGTAGTCACTGTGGACACGCGGTACGCTTGGGGCGTGGGGGAGTAGCTGGTGCCGTAGAGTCTAATTGGCATGAGAAATGTGGACAGGACTTAACTGAGGCAAAAGGCTGCCCTAGAATGCCTGCAGCAATCCTGCCCTCTTCATTGCTGTGTAGATGGTATCACCAGGAGCTCCAAGTGTGGCCAAAACTTATTTATAACATTTATTTTTATTTATTCGCGTGTGCAGGATCTTTTTTTTAATTGCAGCGTGTAGGTCTAGTTCCCTGACCAGGGATCGATCTGTGCCCCCTGCACTGGGAGCGCAGAGCCTCAACCACTGGACCACCAGGGAAGTCCCTGAACAGAACAAATTTAAAGCTTTGTAGAGGAGCAGAATTTGCCAGCCTAAAATATGTCTCTTTGACCTATTATTTTGAGCTGGTTATTTTCTAGGAAACAGTAGACACGGGGGGAAACTCTTCAAGTCAGGTGGGAGGAGGGTTTTTTTGCAAGAAACACTGATGTTTGTTAAGGAATAATCTCCATTTGTAATGATGTCGCCCTGTCCCTGGAAGAGGAGGCTGATCAAATCTCTAGAAGCTTTTCTCCATGGAGATGGCCAGAGCTTAAATCTGTGTCACAGTGACCCTGTTTACTGCTGTTTTTCCTGGTTACCTCTAACGACTGGCTCTCCCCACCCTCGACATCCTCATTGGCTGAGGGTGTATTTCAGGCGGCAGCTTCCAGGTTTTTCTGGGTCTTGCCCATGGATACATGTTATTAAACTTTTGTTTGATTTTCTCCTATTACTCTGTTTCACGTCAACTTAATTCTTAGACCAGCAAGAAAAACCTAGGAGGGGAGAGGAAAACTTCCTCCCCAAGGCTATGCCAGTCCTTGTGACCTGTCTTCCTTGAAAGGTAAATGCAAAGAGAAGCTGTGAATCAGGTGCGTGGGAGTGAAGAGGAAGCTGACCCAGAGCTCAGTCACCTTAAACCAGGCTGGGTCAGCGTGAGTTGAGGTGAGGGAAACAGCTGGCTTAAGGCCGCCAGGGTATTACAGGCATTTCTGGTTCTTAGGTCTTATGCAAATCGAGAGATTCGGTTCCCATCTGAGCCAAATTTGCCTTCTTTCTTCACTGGTAAGATTGGAGAATGGCAGGGTGAGGAAGCAAAGACAAGCACACCTAGGTCTAAGATTGGAGAGTCTGTCACAGGGTTCACTCCTCACTCTGCATCTCTGCAGAGGCCTGGGTCACGCATACAGGCTCAGCACTTCACGGGACTCCAACTTCATTAGCATGTGTGACCCAAGGACCAACTGGGATATCTGGTAAAGACTCATCCTCTTCAGAGGAATCTAAATCAGCATGAGTTCCTAATATGAAAAATGGGGGATTTGGGTCTTGGTCTGAGGGCAAATAAACAAAAAAACACCTTTCTCATTATGAGTGTCATTAAATAACAAATCTCTACCGAGAAGGTTTGCTGTTAAGCAGCTGGAAATTAGATAGGATGGGTATTAAGAGGCCCTGATAGATACTAGGGTGGGCAGAGATGTGGGTAATGCAGTAAGTTGTCCAGAGATTGGATGCTTGGATAAATCAGAAGTGACAGGTAGAGAATTAAGTCCACAGTCGCCTCCAGGGTCCAGCTGAGGGCTGGCTGACCCCATCTGAGAGAGAGTTGTCCCTCAGAAGGAACCTTCTGGGTGTGCTGGGGCCCAGGGGGCTTGATCCTCCAACTTTTCTTGAGTGTAGGACAAGCGTCTCTTCCATTGTCCCGATTGCTTTTAACATCTGCAGTTGTCTGGAGGCAAACAGGAAGAGCTCTGAGTGAGCTGGAGTTGCTCTCAGGGTCATGCTTTTGTTTTCTAGTTTTTAAACTGGCGTATAGTTGATTTAGTGTTGCATGTCGGGTGTACAGCACAGTGACTCAGCTGTGTGGGTGTATTTCATATTCTTTCCTACTATGGTCTATTACAGGATGTTGAATACAGTTCCCTGTGCTATCCAGTAGGGCTGTATCTGTTTTATATATAGTAGTTTATATCTGCTAATTCCGAACTTCTAATTTATCCATTCCCCCACTCCCTTTCCCCCTTGGTAACCTTCGTTTTCTATGTCTGCGAGTCTGTTTCATAGATAAGTTCACTTGTGCCTTGTTTTAGACCCACATGTAAGTGAGATCATACAGTATCTGTCTTCACTTAACACGGTAATCTCTAGGTCCATCCTTCACTTGTGCCTTGTTTTAGACCCACATATAAGTGAGATCATATAGTATCTGTCTTCACTTAACATGGTACTCTCTAGGTCCATCCTTCACTTGTGCCTTGTTTTAGACCCACATATAAGTGAGATCATATAGTATCCGTCTTCACTTAACACGGTAATCTCTAGATTCATCCATGTTCCTGCAAATGACGTAACTTCATTCTTTTTTATAACGGGGTAACATTGCATTGTGTGTGTGTATAAAGTCTCACCTGTTCTTTATTCATCTGTCCATGGACGTTTAGGTTGCTTCCATGTCTGAGCTACTGTAAACAGTGCTTATCAACATCGGGCTGCATGTATCTTTTCAAGTTTTCTCAAGATATACATCGAGGCATAGGATTGCTGAATCATATGGCAACTCTAGTTTTCTAAGGAACCCAAGTTTTCCATAGTGGCTGCACCAATTTACATTCCCACTAATGGCTGTAGGAGGGCTCCCTTTCCCTGCACCCTCTCCAGCATTTGTTATCTGTAGACTTCTTAATGATAGCCATTCTGACTGGTGTGAGGTGATACCTCATTGTAGTTTTAATTTTCTCTAGTTGATGTTGAGCATTTTTTCATGTGTATGAAAAAATCTGTTTTCTCTTTGGAGAAATGCCCATTTTTTGATGGGATGGTTTGGTTTCTTGTTATTGAGTTGTATGAGCTGCTTATATACTTTGGAAATTGATCCCTTGTCATTGGTAGCATCATTTCCAAATACTTTCTCCCAGTCACTAGACTGTCTTTTTGTTTTATGGTTTTCTTTGCAGCACAAAAGCTTGTAACAAGTTTAATTAGGTCGTGTTTGCTTATTTCCATTCTATTGCCTTGAGACTGACCTAAGATAACCCGGTACGATTTATATCAGGGATGTCTTGTCTATGCTGTCTTCTAGAAGTTTTATGGTGTCATGTCCTGTGTTTAAGTCTTTAAGCCATTTTGAGTTTATTTTCGTGTATGTTGTGACAGTGTGCTCTAACTTCACTGATTTATGTGAGGCTGTCCAGCTTTCCCAACACCCCTTGCTAAAAGACTCTTCCTGCACTGTATATTCTTGCCTCCTCTGTCGAAGATTCATTGACCATAGGTGTGATGCTTTTCGTTTTCTAAAGGTTCATATTGCAGGCCAAGAATTATTGCTTTCAACTTTTTTCCCCCTGCATTCCTGAAAACTATTCGCAAAGGACTGAGCTCTAGCTTTCATTCTTACACTAAGTGGAGGCCTAGACAGCCAAACACACTATTGTGAATTTGCTTTCTAGTGTCAGGGATACGCTTTCCCACTAGAGCAGACTTGAAGAGCTTTCATACACTGGAGCTTCTGAGCTAAGGGCAGTGTGCCTTTGAAAAATTTGCATGAAATGTTCAGAAAGGCTTTGGGATGCTTTCCTTCCAAGTACAGAATTCAACCTTAGACCATTCAATTAACTTTAGGGAGAAAGGCCTAGCAATCACTCCTATCACACCTCGACTGTCAGCCTCCAGCCGGGATTCCTCCTAGTCATTTGCAGGAGGCCTGGGAGGCGTTCTCACGTGTAGGGGCAGAGATAAGAGTTGGACCATTTTCTAATACCGTTCTTTTCCCCCACCAGCTGGGTTTCAAAGAACTTGCATTCAAAATAATTAGTATGCCATTGTGTTGTCTTGGGATAGCCTGCTCTGAGCCCCAGCACCTGCGTGTCCTCACAGGTGATTTAGAGCTTAGAAAAAAACACTTCTCAGCCCCACCTCACTGCCCTCCCTGAGGAAAGCATCCAAGACCAGAGACCTCCCCAACGCCTCCCTTTCTGATCTGGGAGAATGTGCTGCTTGGCTCTTTTTTTTGTCCAGTTCAAATGAATGTTGTTGTTGTTGTTGTTGTTGTAATTTTGTTTTCTGAGGATTTATTGTGGTGTAAATTCACATATTACATTAGTTTCAGGTATACAATGTCACGATTTGATGTCTGTATATACTGTGAAATGATCACCCCAAAAGTCCACTTAACACAGTCACAAAAAATTTTTTTGAAGATCTTCCAGCAACTTTCAAAGATGCAGCACCGTATTATTAACTCTGGTTGCTGCACTGTCCACTTCATCCCCAGGATGGACTTACAACTGCAAGTTTGTTAATACCCTTCTGACACTTTCGCCCACCCTCCCCTCTGCCCCAGCAACCTCTGATCTGTTTTCTGTCTGTATCTATGAGCTTGGTTGACGTGAGATCATGCACTGTCTTGTCTTTTTCTGACTTATTTCATTTAGCACAGCCCCCTCAAGGTCCACCTCTGTTGTCACAAACAGCAAGACTTCCTCCTCTTTTATGGCTGAGTAATATTCCATTTTGTGTGCATCCATCACTGGGCACTTAGACTGTCTCCGCCAATTGGCTCTTGTAAATAATGCTGCAGTGAACACGGTGGTGTAGATACCTTTGAGTTTAGTGTTCGAATCCTCTATTGTGTGGACATCCCAGATGATGCACAGCTCTTCCTGGAGATTTACCTCAGGCCAGTTCCTCCTCAGCTCTAAGATGTCAGTTTCCCCAGCTGAATCACCTAGAGGTCCTTTCCAGTGGGATCTAAAGCCAGCTTCCCAAGGGGTAGGTTTCCTGAGCCCCCAGCTTGGGAGCGCAGCCCTGTCTGAATCAAGGGTCCGCTGCACAGGGAGCGTGGCCTGCCTTCCCAGCCTCCCCTCTGATGCCCACAGAGTACAAGGCCAGCTACGCCCGGAATCGCTCCATCCGCTCGGTGGCCGTCAGGGGGCACCACGTCAGCCTGGACGACACATCCCAGCCCCGCAACCTCACTAAGCGGCACTGGCCTGGAGCCCCTGAGAACCAAGACGACAGGGACGGCGGGGACTTCAGTGGCACTGGGGGCCTCCCGGACTACTCGGCCCCTAACCCCATTAAAGTCACACATCGGTGAGAGTCCAGGCAGGAATCAAGGAGGCGGGCTGGGTCCTCAGCAGGGGCGTCCACAACCCCCACCCAAGGGCCCCACGTGACCCCTTCTCTCAAACAGGTGCTACATCCTGGAGAATGACACAGTCCAGTGCGACCTGGACCTGTACAAGTCCCTGCAGGCCTGGAAGGATCACAAGCTGCACATTGACCACGAGGTGAAGGAGTCTGCACCGGGAGGGTTCTCGCCACCTCGAGCTCAGCAGGGCCACTGGCCAGAGCAGGAAGCAGGGAGGCAGGCCCAGGGGACAGAGTCCCGCAGGATCCTCACCAGGGCCTCAGACAGTTCCTGCTGGGGGACGAGGGGCAGGGAAGGACCACGCAGCCATGACACACCCCTCTATGATGTACAAGATGCTTACTCCACACTCAGCCCTTCCTTCCAACAAGCCTGGGGGGAGGCCTTCAAGTCCTCCAAGGGCTCAGCTGGTTCTCGGGCAGAACAAGACAGGAGAATGATCTTTGGTTCCTTCAGCAGGTAGAACCAAGGACCCACCTCAGAAACCACAGACACAGGCAGCAACTGGGGGCCCTGCCAGGCAGGCCCTTCTTACCCAGCCCCCGAGAGTCTCACGGCCTCCTTTCCTACTTCCTCCTTCAGATCGAGACGCTGCAGAACAAAATCAAGAACCTAAGGGAAGTCCGAGGTCACTTGAAGAAAAAGCGGCCAGAAGAATGTGACTGTCACAAAATCAGGTGAGAGGCCCCTAGAGCCCCTGCAGGATCGCTCCTAGGAACACAGCATCCTCTCTGTGACTTCCTCCACTATTTTTATATTCCTTGCTTAGAGTAAACACAATAGTAACCAGGAATAATGCACATCCTGTTACCACCCAGACGTCCAGATTTCATGCTCTGCCCACAGGCAGCCCGACTGTGGAACCAGTTTCCCAGAAGGAAAAGTGCCTCCACAGACAGCCCTTCCAGGAGCAGCCCACATGGCCTGGGACCCACTTTACCAGATCAGGGAATCCCCAGCCCAAGGGTCAGAACTCAAAAGCAGCGCTGTCCAACCACACCTCTGTGGTGATGGAAGGCGCTGGACCTGTGCTGTCCTGTTTGGTGGCGGCCAACCTACCACCTGTGATTATAGAGCTCTGAATGGCAGCCACTGTAACTGAATCACTCGTTTAATTAAAATTGAAATAGCCCCAGGTGGCTAGTGGCTACCACAGTCCCTGCTGCCTTTCCAGAAAGGGCTTACCCACTGTGGGTTTCCCCAGGGCTGGCCCTGATCAAGCAAAAGCTGGGCGGGCAGGGGAGCTGGAGGCAACCCACCTGGAGCCAGGTCCAGCCTCCAGGCATGGTTAACTTACACCTACCCTCACATTCTGTGTCTGGCCGAGGCCTTCAGCCAGGGTCTCTCAGCTCACGCATGGAGGAAGGAGCCAGGCAGGCAGGAGGCTGCCACCCTGGGGATAGTGTCTCCCTAGCATGGCCCAGGAGGAGAAACGGGGGTCCCAGAGAAGCACAGTTTGCAGCCACCCACTAGGGTGGCCCTGGGCACAGTGTCTGAAGGCTGGGCTGGGGGGGGCGGGGGTCTGTTGCAGTTACCATGCCCAGCACAAAGGCCGCCTCAAGCACAAAGGCTCCAGCCTACATCCTTTCAGGTAAGGGCAGCTGCAGGCCCTCCTGAGAAGGGGGCCCTCCCTGAAGCTGAAACAAACAAGGACAAGCAGGTCCTGGCCTTTCCCTGGGAGGCGCAACAGGCCCTGCAGAGCCCCGACTCCCAGATCAACCCTAAACCTGGCTCCAGGCGCTGCCTATGGGCAGAGCGGGTTATGGCAGGGCAGGGCAGGACACAGGCCCCCAGAGAGACGTGTGAGTAGGAGGCCCAGCAATCTCCTGGTACCATCCACCCCTGCGCTGCTTTGGGAGCTAATACAGGATGACAGGAGCCTCATCTGGCCCCAGCCCTGCCCTGCACCAGCAGTAGGATTTGGAAGGCCCTTTGGGAAGTCTCCAGGGCCGTGCCCACAGCTCCCGGGGCAGGAAAAGGCTCCCATGTGGGGCTGGGGGAGGTGTGAGGGGTGCGGCCCTGTGTGCCCCTAGGAAGGGTCTGCAGGAGAAGGACAAGGTGTGGCTGCTACGGGAACAGAAGCGCAAGAAGAAACTCCGCAAGCTGCTCAAGCGCCTACAGAACAATGACACGTGCAGCATGCCCGGCCTCACGTGCTTCACCCACGACAACCAGCACTGGCAGACGGCACCCCTCTGGACGTGTGAGCCAACTGGGCCCGGGGCGGGGGTGCTCCTCCCAGGGGTCCCAGCATCCCCTCAGCTTGTGAGTGCTTCCTGCCAGGCCCTGTGGGTCTTTCAGGAACAGGTCCCCCAGCAACCTCAGGCAGGACAGGAAGGGGCTGGCGGCTGGGCTTCCCCAGCTCAGGGCTCGCGCTCTTCCCTGGCAGTGGGGCCTTTCTGTGCCTGCACCAGTGCCAACAACAACACGTACTGGTGCATGAGGACCATCAACGAGACCCACAACTTCCTCTTCTGTGAATTTGCAACCGGCTTCCTGGAGTACTTCGATCTCAACACAGACCCCTACCAGGTAGACAGCACAGGCTGGAGAAAGGGGGCCGTGGGGTACTTACTACAGGCCTTACCAGGTAGGCAGCCTGCGGAAATGACCAACAGCTTTTCCAAGTCCCACGGAGTCCCTAAGACAGAAGTGAGGAGAAGCCACCGGGAAGGCTGAGGCTCAGTGTGCCACCCTGCCTGCCTGCCTCCTCCCAAATCCACTATCTACTGACTGATCACCCATAGACTCTTTATTCCAACTTACCCACCTGGGACCGTTGCAGCAGGCTTTGTGGGATCTTGGGGAATGCCTAGAACCTGGAGCTTCAGGGGTTCTTAGGGTCAGGCCAAATCCTGTAGACCACAGGCCTAACTAACGATCACGCAGCCCTTACTCTGCGCTTCCATGTATTAACCCATCTGAACATGCACGAGACTGAAGAATGGGACTCATCAGCCAGAGAGCCTGGTGAGCAGAACTTGCCTGTCCCTCATAAAACATGGTCATGACCCAGCTTCAGCATTAGAGCTGCTCAGTAGCATGGTCTTGGCACTGTCCAGTCTTCTATAGAAAAGCCTGACAGCAATTTTTTTTACACCCTTTTGTAAATGCCAGCAACTCGACTGTCTTGTTTTGCTACTAATTACCATATAGGCCACCGGGCATCCCCGTATTTTACAAAAAGGGTTGACTGAGCTGGTAGGTTAGTGGGTCACAGCAGTACCTGGACCAGGACACTCACCCAGACCTTTGCCAAGTAGCTGCCTTCCCATCAAGAGGACCTGAGAGGCTGGGAAGGGCTTCTTCCCAGGCTTGGTATGTTTGCTGACCGGTGGTTCCAGGAGTTCAATGTGAAATCCATGGTGGTTTTTGAGATTTCGTGCACATGAGGCTAGAGGCAACTGTTCCAAACCCCAGCCTTTGTGGAGGTGGATGTCACCACCCCTTACCAGCCACATACTCCCCACCTGCCCAAATCAGGCCCCCTGGTTGGTAGAAGTCGGGGGGGGGGGGGCCTCCCATCCTCATCTCATTGATAACCTACCTTTTTTCCAACCAGTTGATGAATGCAGTGAACACCCTGGACAGGGACGTCCTCAATCAGCTACACGTGGAGCTCATGGAGCTGAGGAGCTGCAAGGGTTACAAGCAGTGTAACCCCCGGACCCGGAACATGGACCTGGGTAAGCAAGTGCCCCAGGGTGGAAAGAGGTGACCACAGGAGGGGACTGAGGAGGGCCCATCTGAAGAGTGAACTCAGAATCACCAGGAGCTGGTGAATTCTCTAACATCCACCAGCCATGTGCCACTTTTATGGTGAATGCCATCACTCAGATTTATCACTCTGTGCCCGCCAGAGTGCTGAGTGTTTTCTAGGCATTAACTGACAGGCGTTCCGACGACCCTCTGAGGTGAATCTGCACGTCCTCGTTTAGTGATGAGTAAGGGGACTGGGTCCAGAGCCCACAGTTGGGCTCTCCCCACTGTCCGTCCTCGGTAGCACAGGTGTTCACGCCCACCCATGGGTCCCCCACCATGAATGACCACGGTTAGTGCTGAATGTCTGTGACAGGAGCCTGAACGTGATAGGCTCAGAGTATATGTCCCCGACAGTGTCTTAGGGACTGCTGGGAGTTCAGGCCCCTCTGTCTAGGGGCCACTACATCACAGGGCTTATGACCAAAACACTAAGTGTTTTAAAAAGACGAGAGACAGCTATACAGTTTGTCCTTGCTGGTGCCGTTTTTGCCCTAAAATTATGTTTCCATGTTGTACGTTTCTCTGTCCTTTAGGACTGAAAGATGGAGGAAGCTATGAGCAATACAGGTATTGCTTTTGCTTTTAAAGCCTGAGAACTGCCCTGTACGGTGACCCGTCCTGTAGTCTAACCTCAGAGGTTGCACGTGTGAGGTTGGGGTGCTGCCCTATCTCTGATCTGCCAGGGCCTGGCTCACCCACCAGCGACAGCTGTCCCCTAAAAGGCCTTCTTCGTGTAGTTCTCTGGGGGTCACTTTTTCTTTCTTGGTGATGGTTAATACTCTTTCTCCTTTTGACACTTGAAAACGTAGGCAGTTTCAGCGTCGAAAGTGGCCAGAAATGAAGAGACCTTCTTCCAAATCACTGTGAGTTGAGGAACCAGTTTACCACTAGAGAGCTGGTCTGACCCGGTTCGCTTTGCCGAGGCTGTTCCCCATGCATGCCCTTTTCTCATTCCTCTCGTCTGTTCTCATAAGACGGGAAGCAGTCGTGCCAGTCTTTCCAGTAAAATAACCTACTTGGATACACCGCATGTACTAGATCAATACTTGTTGTTCTCCACATCATCATCTCTGCTTTGGAAGCTCAAGGCCTCCCTGAGAGGCTCAGCAGCGTGTCAGGTGGCTGAGTACCAGGCATCTTGAAGGCTGTGGCTGCCGAGCTGCTCCCTGGTCCATAGTGTCAGCGGCAAGGTGACCTCATTAAATGGTTTCCAGAACACCCACACTACAAGCTCACCCACGCTAGGGTCAGCAGAGGCTATGAGGGGCCAGGAGGCCGTGGCAACCTGGAGAAGTCACTCTGCTTTAAAGAGAACAGAATGGGATGCAATTTGAATCCTCTGACTCATTGAGAAAATGCAGAAGTGCAGATATATACGACAATTTGTTAATGGTGGCAACTAGTCTGATGTGACTTTACCTTGCAGGCCAATCACGCCCGTGGTGAGCTGCCATTTGTAACCTCCCCCTCATTTTCTATCATTATATGCATGTAAGTCTGTGTGGCTTTAACAGGAAAATAATAATGGGCCAATTAAGCATTTCTTTGGTGCAACAAGAATCAGAGTACTTCTCACATTCCTTAGCCACCATCCTGTCCAGATCCTTAAATGACATCTTTGCCAGTCACTGTGTGTGAGCCAACAACTGACAGTCTAGACAATGAGACAATAGCAAGCCCTGTCCGAGGGATCTGGAATTAACTCCTTCTCAGCAGCCACATCCTTGAAGCAAAGCTGACTCAGCTATAGGGCCGATTAAGAAATCCTTAGGCAGCATGATACACTGTCTGCTTTGTTCTACAGGGGACAGCTGTGGGAAGGCTGGGAAGGTTAAGAAGCACGAGCTGGACCTCCAAAACCAGAGGCGTCACCTGTACAATGAAAAACCCTGAATGATTTCCAGCAGACCTGTGCTGTCAGCCAGGAGGCCGAGACACACGGAACCCACCTTCAGTCAATGCGGCAGATTCTGGACGAGAACCAACGGGAGCAGTGAGACTTCCGGAAGTCCACGCTTGTCCCTGCTTTTGCTTTGGATTATACCTCACCAGCTGCACAAAACGCATTTTCATATCAAGAAGTCACCACTAACCCTCTCTGAGGGGCTCACAAGGGAAGAAGAACAGAGAGATTTTCTTGGAAATTTCCCCCAAGGGTGAAAGTCACTGGAATTTTTTTAAATCACAGGGAAAGAACCACCCTGTTTTAAATCCTGTTATTCTTTTGGTTCGTCACAGAAGAGGAGGACAGAGGGAGGAAACGGTGCACCAAGTTTGACAGTGAGTCAACAGCACAAAAGACAGGAATTTCTATCTCACCCTATAACCCTGGCTGCCTCTGAAGACAATGACTTCAATGTATATATGTGACTATTTACATGTAACCAGCTCGGAAACTTCTAGGGGAATCTAATAAGAAAACCCAATTTTCAAGAGTGGCGGTGTTAATAAATGGTGTGGCCCGTGTAAAAGAAACCCCTCGCAGTTGTGGACATTCCTCTTCCTGACCAGATGCCATTTCTCCCAGGATTCCTTCGTTATCTGTCCCAGAACTGATGTTTTTTAAAGTCCTGCAAAGACAGGAAGTTGATGTATGCCCCAAGTTTTAACAAAATTGTATTTGTAAAGGAATTTTGTAGTCTACGTATTGTCATACAATGTTGAAAAGCCCAGCCAATGACCAGCACTTGGCATGAGGTAACCTTTGACATTTTTCTAAAAGGCCATTTCTTGGGAGTTGTTTTTTGGCGTGTTTGGGTTTTTTGTTTTTTTTTTTTAAAGCATTTGAGATACTACCAGTCAACATCTTTTTGGAAGGAAGACACCTTGGGTTGAGATGGATTTTTAAAAAGGGCTATATGTGGTTATAAACTGACTAGAATTTACCATACTTTGGGAACCTTATCTCATATCACACCAGCTTTAGGATCACACTTTGTAAAAATAATGACCAACTACAAAGCCACTCACCTTAGCCAGCCCTTCGTGTACCAGGCAGTCCGACCAGTAAAGGCAGCTGTGGGAACGCTAGACTGGGAGGAGGAGGGAGAGAAATTGCACCTGGCTCCGCACATTTCTCCCTAACACGTGACCCCCTAGGCACTTACCTTGTGTAAGCAGAGGGCCACGGTTCTCAAGATTTCTTTTACCCTCACAGAAACCTTTATCCATTAGCTGAAACACAATTTCTTATATTTTACCCTGAATTCGACTGGGATTTAAAAAAAAGAAAAAAAAAGTGGCACGCTCTTGGCCTTCAATTTTAAATAGAAACCTTTATTTACAATGATGTCCAAAATGATCAAAGGAGTCATAGCTTACCACTCAACTGTCTCATAAGTTAGCCCATGTGGTTTGAATTCTCTGCAGTGTAAAGCATGATTTTGATTTTTTACAAACAACATTTAATGTAAACTTGTTTTAAAGTGAATTCATTCTCAATACTGTAAGTCAATTCCTGAGAATTTAAATCTTGCTCTCAGAATGACATTTCCATCTTCTCCTTTCAAAAAAGAGAGAGAGAAAGAAAACACCCTGCTTGTGATTATACAGTCTGCCTTGGAGCTGAACAGCAGCTCCTGCTCTTCTGCAGAGGGGACAGTTCATCTGTCCGAGCAGTTTTACTACTATGAATTTCCCACTTGCAAACAAATGCATGGCTTCTGCAAATAAAAAGGGAACTAACTGGACAGGCATATGGGTAACTGGCAACCCATTCTGTTTACTTCTCAGCTGTAAGTAAGTTCCATGGATCACGGAACTTACAGGACAACAAGCCAACTATGTTCTGTAGTGCCCACCCCCTATACACCCCAGTTCACCTCAGACATTAAATACTGATTAAGCATCCTGCTGATTGATATTTACACCTTTCCATCAAGATGCACGATTTAGAAAAATGGCATCATAATATGAACATTAACAATGGATTTCTATTTGTTTTTTAAAAGGAAGAAATGTTATCTCCTTTATATCATTTTGATCTTTATAAAATATATATATTTATATTTATATATCTTTGGATTCAGCAAAAAAGTAGGTACTGGAAATATCTCACATTCTAAAAGCAGATGAAAACGTTACTTATACTGTTCACCCAACAGATACTAAGGTTTAAAAAGTGGTGGGAGCGGGGCGGAGGAGAGGTAGGCAGCAGAAATACAAAAAATTATCCATAAAAAATAAAAGGGGAATTAAGGTAAAAACAAATTATCTCAAAGACTGCCATCTATTAAAAGAAAATCAAAATCTTAAATTTGCACCAATGAACAAGTAGAAAATATAAAAACTTATAATAAACTTCACTTTTCTTCCATATAAAAAGGGGGTGTTGCCTTCCACTTAGCCTGGAGTCAGAACGGACTGAGAAAAAGAATCCCAAAACTGAGTTTTTAATTAAAGTCAAGAAAGGTGAGAGCACCATTCTATTTCTCCCCACATACACGCAACTTTAAGAAACGTTCAGATACACCTGATGCAATTGTGTCTAAAAAGAGACTCTTACTCAGCTCTTCCTCTGTCTCCAGACCGGAAGATGCATTATCTGCAAAGTGCAGGCCCCTGGGATGGAAGCTAATGGATTTGTAGTCTTAGATTTATTTTTAAGCAGGTGGGGGGGATGCAAAACTCAAATCCACTCTAGTGGTGTTTCTGGAAATACAGGTTTCACTTAGTCATACGCAAGTCAAAGAAATCAAATGATCTTACCTTCAGAGACACCTAGAAAGATTGGCTAAATGAGTGAAAAAAATTTTAACTGGCTCTCAGTTATTGCTAAGAAATGACACCAAGGCTAACAGACATTTGAAAATCATAGATAGTCTAAAAACCCCATTTCATTCAACTGCTTGACCCTGATAAAAAGTAAGCTAGGTAAAGGGAATCAAACTTGACTTTCTTCCCTATTCCCAGCTGACAAGTGGCAGCAGCAGAAGGGGTGGTGGAGGAGAGGGATACAAAGGCGCCCAGTCAGACCTGGCTCCGAATCACATGAATGTGGCTGCTCTGCAGACTGAACTCTTTAGGAATAACCATGATGCTACTTCCTCCGATTCTCAGGACATCACAGTAGGAGAAGGACAAGACAGCTGAGCAGATGTGGTTTCAGCTGAGCAGAAACCACACATCAAGGATTCTATGCCTGAGACCTCAATGTGGGATTCAAGTCCTAGCAACCAAAACCTTAGAGCACTCCTAAAATGGATGAGAAGATGACGCGTTCAATTAAAAATATATACATATACCATGACTTGCTATTTATGGACTGCCTAAAAATCCAACATTCTTCTTTGGAATCAAATTGCTTGATCTTTTAAAATTCTTGATTTTTTCTTAAGTTTATTTCCCCTTGTCTGTTCTCTCCCCCCAAATTAACGAAGTGCTTAGTTCTGGTAGAGAAATTGTTTTTAAAAAATGTAAATGCCTACATTTAAATGATCGCTTTAAAAAGCATTTAGATTAAGAGACTGAACAGGAGCGAGCATCTAAGGCTAGGGGCAAGGAAAACCTGTTGGCCGCAGCCCCTACCCCAGGCCACAAAATTCAGGGCACGACTTCTGTTGGTAACCTCACCACACTGAACTTACTGAAACTGACAATGTTAAATATTTAGCTTCACAAACTCTGTAAAAATGAGTTGTTGTGGCCTACAAAAAAAAAAAAAAAGGTATATACATATGTTACATCATACAATAATCTTAAAGGTCATATTTACAAAAGAAAATCTATTCACAGAAACATTGCGAAATTCTGATTCAGAATGCAGTACCTGGCCTTGGGGTTTCTGCAGTTTATTTTCAAAAAGCATTATTGCTCTACCATATAGGCAAAGGGTGAAACCAGTACTTTTCATAACAACAACAAAAATCATAGTTCTTGTCCAACAGGTAAGTGTAGACAACAACTAGGAATGTGGTTCACCATTCCTCAAGACCAAGAGAATATTGCATGTATCCATTACTTTTTAAATAAAGTGCACTCAGCTGCACGTCAGCAAGTGAAGAACTGCCACTGCTGCAATTAAATACTGTCGTCTGTTTTCCCTTCTGCAAAGCCATCTGACACCAAGGACAATTCCTGGAGGTGAAGTATTACAGGACGTTAGGGGCAGATAAAAACCCTATTTAGGAAAAAGCCTAGGACAACCAAGAGGAGGCTGGGAGCTATCCTTAAAGGAGAACCTGGAAATGCCACCTTTATAAGACAGCCTGTGACAAAAACCCTCGAATGTGGACCATGCTCTTCACCGAGTACTGCAACTATCAAGAAACTCATCTCTTGATTTCTCCAATGTTCTCTGGCCTCACCTCTATTTTTTCCAAAGACTCTGGACAGCCAAGCAGAAAAAAAGTGACACAGGACAGTTTGTGATCAGTAACACTCCGTACCTCCAGAATCATATCCCCAAAAGGCAGAATGCCAAAAATATTTGTTTTAAACACCATGATACATAGGAGGAGGGAAAGAAAACAGGTAGATATCACACTTCAGGTTAAAATTCAGTCCTGCTCAAATGACATCACTTGAAATACCGTTGATGGAGATTGGAGCTGGTCCTTTCTTCAAAGCTGGGTGCCTAGAACAACGATTCACTACTCCCGGTAATCCTAGTGCAGTGTCTTGTACGGTGATTTCCTTGGACGTCATGGCGTAGACAGGTCAGCAATATTTCTGTTGGCAACCAGAAGAAACATGAGTGAAACACACGCTTTGTCCAAAAGAAAAGAATCCCTATGTCTCCACGGATGGCTTGCCACATGGCTCTGGCTGACTGACTCAGTCCTTAGATACCAGGTTTCTAAAAGTATCAAATGGCCCAATACCTTCAAACCAAAAGTTTTTTCAAGGATTATATATTTTAAGTTAAACATCCAAGGTAAAAATCTACCTAGGACCTTTACATTATCATTGAGGCTTTGGTTCTCTCCAGAGAACAGGAAAAAAAAATGTTGAGAAGGGGAAGGAACAGAACCCCATACCCTATACCTGATCAGGACCCATGGGCATGCCAGCCATGGGCATGGCGTTCATGTTCATCTGTCCCATGGGACCACCGCTGCCGTTCATGTGCACCATACTGTACGCTGCAGGATTCCCCTGGTGGGCAAACTGCTGCTGGGGAAAGGTGCTGTGAAGAAAAGTGGGAAATTACCTCCTGGGTCACTTTCAAAACACAGGACAGGCACACAGAGACCACCACAATTCTGTCAGTGTTGCTATACTTAAGCAGAGAACATGAGCAAGAAAACTCAGACAGCCTGTCTTCTCTCTTTCACAGTTGTCTGTGCTCATACCCTTGTGGATATGCACACAGTAGGAAGGTGTCTCAGAATGGATGAGCCAAATAACACCCTCTAGTATCAGCCCAGGCCTTTGGATCTCCCCATCCAAACAGGCTTGGCTGCAAAACAGAGACTAATTCCCTGAACTTTCGACACATTCTAGTGGCTGACTTTCAAAGTCCCTGTTCTAGGAATTTCCCAGCAGTCCAGTGGTTAGACTCTGCACTTTCACTGCATAGGACCTGGGTTTGATCCTGATCAGAGAACTGAGGTCCTGCAAGCCTGGTGCCACGGCCAAAAAAGAAGGCCCTGCTCTTCACCTGTTCCGGGCCAGGGTTCCTGATGGCCAGCCCTTCATTTCTGATGACTGATACATGGGTGCGGTCTGAGGATGCTGCATCATGGGATTCTGGGAGGGACCCATTCTTGATGACATCATCGCATTGGGAGGACTAGGCACTCGACCAAAGGCTGGATCTGGTTGTTGTCCCATCCCTTTAAAAAAGAAAGAAGAAAAAGAAGTTACAACGTTCAAATGGAATATCAGCTTTCTATAGAAACTTGAGGTTCCTTTTTTTTTTTTAAGGTGGGGGAATATGGTTAAGTATAAGGTATAAAGATGTTGCTGGTCAGTAATTCTTGCTTCTCCACAAGGTGACAACCAGAGCAACAGGCTTCCCATACAGACACCCCCCATCTGGATCCCCCAAAGGGCAGCCACCCCAGTGAGCTTTCTGACACAAGGACACCAGGTCACGGCCCTCTGCCCTCCAGCCCTCTTTAGAGCACAGGGCTGCTGTCCCTGACTGAGGGATGCACCCTCAAATGTCAGCTCCCCAAGAGATTCCTGGAGCCCCACTCCTTCATGCTTCTGGAACCTCACAGAGGCATGCCTTTAATTAACATGCCCAAGCCACCAAGGAAAGGAACTCAGAAAGCCTACACAGCGCCTTCCTCTCACTGTTCAGCAATGGCAGAGTTCTACTACACTGGGACATACTGGGGCGGGGATGGCCTGCCTGGTACGGCCTTCTTCCAAATTCAGATGTGAGGAACTGAAAAAACAAGACCAAGGCGGAGAAACCTCAACTATTGAACGATCATCTACCTCAATGACAATCACCTGTACACTGAAGTAGACAGTTTTGTTCTGCTATTTTTAGTTAATCTGTTTCTCTTATGAAATAGTAAGACAATGAATAGCATTTGTTTTCAACATACAACACATCTAGTGAACATTACGTCCTCAGGAGTGTTACTTGGGGGTAGACATGACCACTGTCAAGTGTACCGTAATTTGAAGGGTATGGAAACTGCTGGGGTGGAGCTTGCGGCATGGCAGGCCCAGCCAGGACCCCATCCATGCTAGGGGACGCAGTCACATTCGGGGGTGGACTGAAGGCCTGGGTTTGCTGCTGCTGCTGTTGCTGCTGCTGTTGCATCATCATCGCCACCCTCTGCTGCCGGAAGTGATGACTCAGCAGCTCTCTGCTGCGCTGGGCAACCATCTGAGCGTTAAGGAAACCCTGCTAACACCAGAGAAAAGAACACAATTACACACGTACAGCAAGAGTCAGCCAGTTTCACGTGTATGGTGCACGCATGACACATTAGGTATCAAAGAAAAAAATACCCAATGCTTTTCTTTATCCTTAGAAAAAAGGAAATGCCCAATTCTCATTATGGTAACAGCTTTCTGACTCAGTATGGGGGTGGGTGTTGGGAGAGCAGAACAGGGACCTCCGTATTATTGGGGGCTAGGGGACAAAAGCAGCTTCCCAGGTGGCTCAGTGGTAAAGAATCCACCTGCCAAGCAGGAGAAGCAGGTTCAATCTCTGGGTGGGGAAGACCCCTTGGAGAAGGAAATGGCAACCCACACCAGAATTTTTGCCTGAGAAATCCCATGGACAGAGCAGTTTGTCAGGCTATAGTCTGTGGGGTTGCAAAGAGTCAGACACAATTTAGCAACTAAACAATAACACGGAGAAGGCGATGGCACCCCACTCCAGTACTCTTGCCTGGAAAATCCCATGGATGGAGGAGCCTGGTGGGCTGCAGTCCATGGGGTGCTGAGGGTCGGACACGACTGAGCGACTTCACTTTCACTTTTCACTTTCATGCATTAGAGAAGGAAATGGCAACCCACTCCAGTGTTCTTGCCTGGAGAATCCCAGGGACGGGGGAGCCTGGTGGGCTGCCGTCTATGGGGTCGCACAGAGTCGGACACGACTGAAGCGACTTAGCAGCAGTGAACAATAACAACGGGATGAAAGCAGCCAAGTCATCAGGCTTTAACATAATTAGGAAACAGTCCTCAAAGTGAGAGAATATTTAGGAGTAGAATTTGAGGACAAACTTCTTAAAAACTGTGAAATAAAACAAAGGGGCAGGAATGAGATTCTGTTTGGGGGAGAAACAAAAGAGAAGCCAAAAATACAGCAAAGGAGTGCAGTTACACGCAAAGAAGCACGACACCACTCCTGAAGGCCTTGGAGTCTCTCTAAACCTCTGACGGGGGAGAGCAAGGAGGTGATGTCATTAAAGCGCTGAACAAGGCAGCTGATCTGCCAGCTAGGAGAGACCATCTCCAAAAAGCAAACCTTAATCACCTTTTTAGAAATTATCCTAGCTCAGCTGATAACAGGATGTCTGATTATCAAGAAAATATACAGGTACTGGTACTTCCAAGCACACCTAAGAGAGTGAAAACTAGGCATTTCACAGTTGTTTAACAGTATTTCAAACCACAATAAGGGATTTTCGTTTAGTCATTTGCCTTGTGCACACTATGGAAATGCCTTAATACAGTGTCCAGCATGGGCTGGAGGCAGAGACCATTAAGAACATCCCTCCCACCATGGGAAATCAGTCACCTCAAAGACTGTCACTGAGAGTGGGATTATGAATTTTTTTTTTCCTGCTGCTTTAGACTTCTTATATCAAATTCTACCCAGTGAGAATGTAGTTTCACAATCCAGGACCAGAGAAAAGTTTACAGATTTATTATTTTCAATCCCTAAAAAGTAAGTGGTAGCAGTTTCACAACATAGCATGTGATCACAAAGGGAATTAACTTTAAAAACACCAATCAGTGGTTTAAAAAAAAAAAAAAAGAACCTCTTCCTCCGATTCTTCCTAGTGACCAATAGGAAAAGATGAAGGCAAGAACGAAAGTGTGACAGGACCCTGGGATGGTTTCTTATACAAGGAATTTGAGATTGTGTACTCTTTGTTTAACAAATATTTCCTGAGAGTCAAGCAGGGGCCAAGCCTTGTGCAGAGCATTCAAGCCCTCAGCACGAAGAAACGCATCCTCACCTGGGAGTTGACCTGCGGCTGCATCATGGGCCTCATCGCCGTCGCCCCGCCAGCAGTGGGGTTTTCCATTTTCATTTCAAGTGCCTGACGGCTCTGATTCAAAAACTGGGGAGAGTCAGGGTGGTTAGGATGCAAGTGGAGCTCATTAATGAGGCCAAAACAACTATCTACACCCTCGGCACCACCCAGAAAGATCGTGACAACACCTCTAAACCCATTAACCTGGCTAAGTTATGGCTAAGCTAAACCAGGACACTCTCACATTTCAAAAAGGCTGGTGCTGAAAAGCCCCTGGCCAGCACAGGAGGCTTTCATGTTCACTATCAGAGGAAAAGTGAAAGTGCAATTCTACACCTTAAAGAGTATCTTCAACAGGAACCCAAAGGATTTATAAAGTCAATTTTCCCTGGCATAATTTAGGCCACTGGGGAAACAGCTTTAATTTTATAAAAGTAACAATGGAGAAAACTACTTCTGTTACCTCTTCCTAGGTAATTTTTATTGGAAAGAAACTGTAACAAGTAAAGGGATACCATGAACGCATTAGCACAGCTCTCCTGAGTAGCTACACTGACTTTAGGGAACATCAATGCAAGAGTCCTCAGCTCGCTGGTTTCTCAGTTCACTCATCTGCTTATGTGGTTCAGTCTCCCCACATTTAAGAACTCTGCACACTCAAGATACAAAAAAATATAAACAATTAAATCCCTAAAACTTTGTTACGAACTAAGGAACAATGGGAAGAGATATTAAGAGAGCTCAAGTTTTATATCACATCTAGAAAGCAGAGGTTCCTTAAAGGGAGTACTCAAATCAATAAGGTTTCATGGTGTAGTGCAAGTCGCTCAGTCATGTCTGACTCTTTGCGACTCCATGGACTATACACAGTCATGGAATTCTCCAGGCGACAATATTGGAGTGGGTAGCCTTTCCCTTCTCCAGGGGATCTTCCCAACCCAGGAAGAACCCAGGTCTCTCACACTGCAGGCAGATTTTTTACCAACTGAGCTCAGGGAAGCCAATAAGATTTCAATACCTGTCTATTAATAGCAAGGACATTTTAATAATAAAAACTGTCTATCTCTAAGGCTATGAAGCCATCAAGAAACACTATTCTCCCCAAAGAGCAATCCTGACATTTTTTGCTTTTCAACCTGTACAGTGGAATATTCTTACAGAAAGGTATCCAATTCTAGTACAGCCACTCCCAGCAAGGAGCTGTCCACACAAACACAACGTTACACAGCAATGAAAACAAAAGGAGTTTCTTTAGTTGAGGAGGACAGAGAGCCAGTGGCGGGAGCTGAAGAACACAGTCTGAAACGGAAGAGGAAAATGAAGAGGAAGTGGCAAAGGCAATGGGCGTGTGACTGCTTACCTGCTGGCCCTGCAGCCTCTGCTGAAGCTGCATTCTAAGTTGCTTGGGAGTGTTTGTCCGGGGTCTCATGATGTTGGCCCGGGGGTGCATTCCTTGGAGAGGAAAATTGCCTTGCTGGTTCATCTGATTCATCATCGAGTTAAAAGGTGGTGACTGTCCCTGAAGATTAAAGCCTCCTTGCATCGGAGGCCCCTGCCCCGGGTATGTCTGCCCGTATAATGCTGCCTTCTGCTCCATCATTACTGCTGCTTCTTGGCCTTGGAAAGCGTCCTGTTTGGGCTCCAACGCTTGTCCCTAAACATCAAACACATAAATGAACAGTGAAGTACACATGCGGAAGCAACAGAAACCAAACCCACTAAAAGAGGTGAAAAATAAAGTCAATGTATGTGATGACGGTGCTGTGGGATTTCACCACCAAAACCAAGCTCACTGCCTGAAGCGCACGAGAGCGGAGACCGTGCCATCTTTTAACGCTGTGCCCTAGTGCCCATGCACCACAGGGTCTCACACAGAGAGGTGCGCAAATATTTTCTGAGCCAACTATCAACAAAGTACTGAGGACCTGGAGAAACACTGTTTCTTCCAAACAAGATTTCTGTACCAACAATGAATTCTCATGTACTCTGCCCAAGAATGTTTTTGAAGGTGGTAAGAGGTAAATTTAGTAGAGACAGGTAAATCAACAACAGTTCATGTCCCCTGGGGTGTAGTCACCACATGAGCAAAACTTAAAGGTGGTCAGTCGTCCACTACTATTTGTACCTGAGAAGAAAGAAACCTATTAATTCAACAAGTATTTATTTAGTGGTATGTGCCAGGTATCACTTCTCTGCATGCTAACCACACATACAAAGTAACATCCAGCAGAAAAACTAAACACTCTGAAGGAGGGGACAGCCTGCAGCGTTAAGATAAGAAAAGCCAGGCAGGTGCTGCGTTGGCCTTTATTTTCTCGTCCTCAAGCACGGAGTGCCACGCGTGCAGTCAACACCCTAACCCACACCTCACCCCTCGCGAC
This sequence comes from Bos mutus, assembly GCF_027580195.1. Lineage (NCBI taxonomy): Eukaryota > Metazoa > Chordata > Mammalia > Artiodactyla > Bovidae > Bos > Bos mutus. The sequence continues at coordinate 20,939,631 of NC_091629.1, forward strand.
CGTGACACCATTCTCAATGTTCTGCCCCCTCTCGGGGCTTTCCCTGGAGGACTGTTAAGAGTTCATCTGCACCAGGCCCTCTTCTTTTCTCTCACTCTCTCCCCCACTGGTGACAACTGTCAAGTGTCTGTCTCTAGCTCCGGGGCCTTGGACTCTCACTGTGCTCATGCAGAAGCCCATCCAACATCTTTACCCAGAAGGCTCAGGCATCTCAAACTTAGCATGTAGAGGACAAAAGGCATGATTATCAACAGTTCTTCCTACAGAAAAAAAAAAGCCCAATTCTCCTTCAATCTTCACTACTCACCAAAACACATGGCAACATCATGTACCCAAAACTAAATGCCAGCACCTCGATTTCTCACAGTCTCCTTCCCAAGTGTGCAAGTGCACACGTGTGCACACACAACCCAAGTCCTGCCAGCTTTTCCTCAGTGACGTATCGGATAGGCTTCTCTTCCTACAGTCCACTGCCCAAGACACCTCTACTCTGTGCCTCTTCTAGACAGCAATCTGACATTTCTGTTTACAAAGTAAATCATACTATTAATATAACACACCTGTATTTCTCTTGCTAACCCTGCTAAAATGACAGCAAACAAGTTAAAAGGTAGTATGTATCAAAAAAAAAAAAAAAAAGAGAATATTGAAGGCAACAAGATACAAAAATTTGAATAGGCATCTAGTAGACAGAAAGGAGAAAACTGAGAACCATTTACTTGCAGAGAAAACCCTCTTGAGGCCTGAGCCAATGTCTCCCGTGGAGCTAGGGCAGCACTCCGCTATGGACGGCAGAAGGTCAAGGAGTGCGCCCAGACAAGGGGCGGATCAGGAGTCTGAGCAAGAGCAGGGAGCCCCCCAGCTCCAAATGGCTGTATCTTCCACCTACTTCCACAAGGCCTTGGTTCAGGGACACCAAGCCCAGAAGAGAGGAGGAGCAGGGCAGGGACTGAAAACAGGGAATCTTAGATCCTTATAATTTCCAGTAAATTTTTATATTTTAGAACTTTATATCTTAAGCACTACAGGATCATCAACTTGCCTCCCCATCCCAGCCCCCAAAATGCAACCAGGTAATTTAAAAATTTCTAGGCAAGAAAGAGTGTTTTCTAGAAAATCTATATAAAATTCTGTATGGGGGATGGGGGCAATGACAACTCAACATGCTGCAGTCTGGGGGGACCTGAAATAAAGGCCAGTCTCCCCACTCCCACTTAGTCACTTTCAGTGAAGACAACTGATCATGCATTCTTAAATATAAAAAGATAATCAAGGATCACCAGATAACTTGATGATGAAAGCTTCCAATATCAAAGTGACTCAAACAGGAAGTAACTTAAAAGTACAGAAGATTAAAAAAAAAAATAAAAAGCCACCACCGAACCCATGTAACACCCAACATGTCAACAGACATCCCAGAAAGATCAGGAAAAAAAGATTAAAATCATTGAAGAAATATTTTTAAATGCCCCCAAACCAAAGGGAATATCTGCTTGTGTATTAGTAATACACAACAGAATGAATGAAACAAGACCCATATCAAGACAAAGAATCATGGAATTTCAGAGGGAAAAGATTCCTACATAATTCCAAAGAGAATAAAAATGGGTAACACACAAAAGTAGAGGAATCAGACTGGAATATGACTCAAGGACAACACTGGATGCCAGAAACTATGGAACTATTTTTTCATAAGAGGAAATTATTTTCAACTTAGAATTTTTGACACAGTTACACTGAGGGTAGAGACTGTATGTGCCCATGTGTATGCAGTGGGTACAGGCATGGGGGTGCTTACTGAACAAACAGGATATAAATACAGACATAAAATTTCTTATCTAAAATGCCAAAACAAATTTTAAACTCTAAAAAAAAAAAAAAAAAAAAAAAAATTTTTTCATTAGTACCCAGTGTATTTTACAGCAAAACCTGGCCTGAACCTGTATGAAGCAATACATAATCTCTATAATATCCCACTTAGTGTGATTATGTATTTTGCTGTAGAATTATTAGCTCGTTTGATCACAGGCTACTGCCCCAAAATTATAGTATTGCTTGAAATTTATAAAGAGTATTTTGTAATATACAGTGTACCAATGCACCATTCTAACCTTCTAAAATCCCCAAATTCCTCAATTTCAAAGCATATCTGACACCCAGGTTCAGATAAGGGACTATAAATGTGTAGTCAACTTTCAAATCCAGGAATCAATAGACAGAATGAAGCTGGTAAAAGAAATAGCTGCATAAGCATATTTCTTAGAAGTATTATCAAAATAAAGAGGTGAGTTTCACTATCTTCCAGTGAGGCAAAGGACTGTGGTTCTTCCATAAGCATATTTTTCTATCATTTTATTTTTCATTTAAAAACAGATTACTTTGCTAAAAAATAAAAATTACAACAAAAAAAGGAAGACCAGATTCAGCAGAGTAAGGACTCTGCTGACAATCCTTCCATGGCTTCCTAAGACACAGAGGAAGTACCTCCCCCAGCTCACACCACTCCCTCTTTGCTCTTGGCAACCTCAGCCACTTCCTAGAACCCACAAGCTCTTTCCTAGCTAAGCACCTTTGAGTTAGCTGTTCTTCTTCTAGACTATCCTTCCCCTAAGATGTCTGCCTAGCTGGCTCTTTCTCATCCTTCAGGTATCAACTTATATGTCACCTCTCCAGAAAAACCTTTCTTATTCGAACCAGTCCCCATTAATCTCTATCTCATCAACCTGGATTTGAAAACAGAAACATTTTTAAACTAAAGAATGAACTATAAACAAGCTCCCGCTAAAAGAAACTTGGCAAACTATTTATAATACACTGGACAAGTTAACCGTCATCCTGTAAACATGTTTAGAGACGTTTGAATATCCCGCCCCACCCTAAGAAAAGGTTCCTTAAATAAAATGGTCTCATAGCATTACATGCCTTTCCTAGTAACTGCTCCTTCATCATGCCTACTTCCATCAGTGTGGTTCCATGCCTGAGCTCTGGGAGCAGGAAATTAAGTTGTTCACTATTGCTCCTCAGTCTCCAAGAAAAGACTGATTGGCATACACAAGATAAGTATTTCTAAACAAAGGAAAATGAAAAGTCGAAGTTGCTCAGCCGTGTCCGACTCTTTGCCACCTTTGGACTATACAGGAATTCTCCAGGCCATGGAATTCTCCAGGCCAGAATACTGGCGTGGGTAGCCTTTCCCTTCTCCAGGGGATCTTCCCAGCCCAGGGATCAAACCCAGGTCTCCCACATTGCAGGCGGATTCTTTACCAGCTGAGCCACCTGGGATTCAACAAGCAAATTAATAGCTAAACAAAAAGCACCATTTGAGATCAACAAAATAAAATCCCATCGGAACTATTAAACACATCTCAATCACCAGAAAACACAAAATATGTTCAATCTTGCTAAACAGATAAATATGATTTAAAACACGAATCTGTGTCGGCCATTAGACTGGCAAGAACAATCATGTTCAGTACTTGTCCAGTCACTTGCTCATTCACACCATGGGTTCTCTCCTCTTCGGGGGCCGGGCCAGCAGTGCTGGTGAGGGGGACGGACTGTAGCCATCACACGCTGCTGTAGAAAAGCAGCTGTGCAATCGTTCAGGAAAACCACCCGAGAGTATGTAGATAAACCTCTAAAATAAGCACTCTAACCCAATCATCCTTTCTCTTGGATTGTGGCTAAGAAAACAGCCTCCGTGAACAAGATGGATGTAATTCACAGAATTATAACAATACTTAGGAACAATTACATTTTCATCAGTAGATAACTGGTTAAAGAGTGTTTAACAAAATGGATATTATCTGACCATTAAAGATGTATATGTTAAACAAAAAAGATGACTTTCTTAAGGTAAAACAGACCTCCAAAGTATATTTAGCCTACTCTCTTTTTATATACATACACTCAAAAGTTACTTATGATTCTTTGTGCCAAGAGTATGGAGGATGTTCAACTTTTTAAAAACATATGGACTTCTGTGATTGTCAGATTTTTATATAAGCACCATTAACTATTTTATCATGAGGACAAAGACGCTATTTTCAGCTTCGTAAAATCCCAGCAGCAGTTAGTTTCCTGGTCCTCATGTGACCCTCACGTCCTCCCCCAGCCAGTAAGACGCCACTCCTCCCCACCAGGGTCACAGACGGCTGGTACCCCCAGGAGGACATCATCACTGCTCTGCATTTCTCACCCACCCTTTAAAAAGCTCTGTAGAGTGCTGCCACATTAGAGTACACACGTTTTTATACCTGTCTGTTTCCCCAACAAAGCCTGAGAACCAAGACCATTCCCCGCTTATCCCTGAACACACAGACTGAAACAGTGCCCCTAAACATGCATCCTATATATGAAAAGATCCACTACAAAACTTATGTTTCAAAAAATAGATTCATAAAGGGCATATTTTCATACAGCTGAACAGATGACTGCAAACAGGAGATGGTGGTGTTGAGATGGTCACAGATTTACCACTGTAAACAGGTTTTGTTTACCACAAAAAAAAAAGTCTGTCTCCTCAGGGTATACACTCGTCTGCTAGGTAGTAAAGAGAAGTTAATTATAAAAATAAGGATTCAACATTATAACATAAGCAAAAAGCAGCATTTTAAAAACCGCATAGTGGTTTTAACTGGATCATTTCTGTGGGTGCCTAAAATGTGACATCTTTATAAAACAGCAAACTGCTGTTTGTTCTATCACAATTAAAAAGTATTTTCTAAATTTAATGCTCATATCCATGAACACAGTGCTTTATCATAAGGAAAAGGAAAGATTAGGTGCTGTCATACATGGCTTCTCTCTCACAGACACACATGCTCCCCTAGTTCCATGGTACACAAGTTCAGGAATGCCCAGAGCTCTGTTACACACACACACACACACACACACCAACCACACACGCACGCACACACTCTTCTACTTCCATGGTACACACACATGCACTTCTACTTCCATGGTACTGCTACCTACCTGATTTACAAGTTCAGGAATGCCCAGAGCTCTGTCAATCTCTTCCAGGCCTGTGGCATCTGTGTTGCTCAAGAGTGTGTGCAACTGGTCCAACAGTGCTCTTTCATCACTCTGGCCTTCTAGGTTAGAAGGTGGCCCAAGGAGATCATCCAGGGAATTCCTAAGAATTGGCCTAAAAAGAGACATGTAATCAACTTCAATGGTGCCTTTCCTCTTTGGAAAAAAAGGCAAAGTAACCCCACACGATATTTTTAACATGCAGTAACTCAAATGATACAAGTATTAATTATAAACTAACAGAACAGCAGACTAGAACAAGTGGCATCAATTTAAATTCAAGACCCATCATTCTAAACCTCACCAGGTCATCTTCAACCACCATATCCTAGCTCACAACTTCCAACCCCACCACCAAAACGTAGCTGCTAGATATTTAGAGGACAGCAGAGATTTGGCAGGGGCAGGGAGAAGGATGGGAGGAATGCAGAGGGCAGTGTTTTCAAGACCCTACTAGAAGAGAAGTGACAGTTAGGATACTTGCAGGTTGGAAAAATCAAAAAAAGAAAGAAAAAAGGGAGACATGCTGAACTGAGTCTGGGGATCTACCAAAATAACCTGGTTTCACACATGGCCCACAGAGCTCACATACGACACACCCCACACACCCACAGCAATGCCACAGCTTTCCGACATATCACAGGAGCACGGAGCTAGACAATATATCCAGCCTCAGAAAAATTCTGTGATGAAACTATTCGCTCTCTACCGAGCAGAGAAAACAATCAAGCTAATAAACTCAAGTAATCACACTTCCATCTTTTCAACAGATCAATTCGTTTTCATTTGTTTAATTTATTGTAGAACTCAAGTTAAAGCTGACATTGACAGAGGGCCTCTTTCATGCAAATGAGTTACTGACCAAGCTGAAAAGTGAAATACAGGCATAATCCACAAAAATAGAAGAGCGCTTTATTTTACTTCCACCTTCATCCCTGAAATATTTTAAACAATTTTAAAAAATTATCATCCAATCCTTAATAATGAACTTTTCAGAAAAGCAAGGCTCACCCTCCGAGCACCATTTATCTTGTCAAACTAGTGCTAGCTTATACCCCTCTGCGTGGAAGAGGACTGTTACATTATGAGAGACAACTGTGGCACACGGAAGCTCCAGGCATGACCACTCGACCGTCCTGATGGCTGACAGTACAGTGCTGTCTCTTCCCTCTCCAGTCACCACCACTGCCTGCTGTCTCGGCGTTATTTTACACACAGATGGCAATGAGTACCTCATTCATAGAGAGTTTTTCTCATTCTCTTCCAGGTTTGTTCCTATGCTCTAACCCCCTTCTACATAATCCAATGCTTCCATTCTCTATAGAGCCACTTAATAAAGCCCCACCTATTTTGGGTCCCATGAGGGCCTTGTTCCATGGACAACATGCCATCTGGCCAGGAACCAGGTTGGTTTGATGGTGCTGCTTGGCCATAAGGACTGACCCCCATCCCCATGGGAATCTCACCAGGCCCTGGGGGAGCAAAAAAAAAAAAAAAAGGTGGGTGGGGTAAATGTTCAAATAAGTCAATGGCAAAAGTTGGCCTAAAACATCCAGTTTTCTTTTCTTCTGAAGGGGCTACTTACGCATCTGAAGCATCTGTGGCTGTGGCTGCTGATGCTGCTGCTGCTGCATCACTGGTCTCGCACCTGGGATGCTATTGGACCGAAGTGGCATGGCGGGCATCGAGCCGCCCATGGCAGGTCTGGGTAAAGAAGCATTATAATCAGTTCCTGGTCTCCCCATGGCATTTGAATTCACAGGTTCCATGCGGCTGGCCTTGGAGCTCGGTAAGCCCCAATCTCCTGAGGAAGGCGCCTGATTCACAGTCACATTTCTGTTTGGCCCACCTGAAACAGAAATGATGAGGTATTTTCCATATTGGAAAGAAATTCTTATGTCATACAGATGCGATCATTAAGACACAAGATCCTTGACAAAAAAGTGCTTTGTCATTCTCAGATTAGGGCTGGCCAACAATTTCTGACGGGCCACCACAGGCACACCTTTGCAATACTGTGCTTTGCATATACTGCCACTTTTACAAGCTGAAGATCTGTGGCAACCCTGTGTTGTCATATGATGGCTAGCATATTTTAGCAATAACATGTTTTTAAGTTAAAGTATGTACATTCTTTTTGATACGGTTCATGAGTTTCTAACAGCAAGTATACAGATGTGATTTGCCATTCTCTCCTCTAGTAGATCACGTTTTGTCAGAACGCTCTGCTATGACCTGTCCATATGGGGTGGCCCTATACAGCATGGCTCATAGCTTCATATCAAAAAGATATGACACCAAAAGATGAGTCCCCCAGGTCTGAAGGTGTCCAGTATGCTCCTGCGGAAGAGTGGAGGACAACTACTAACAGCCCCAGAAAGAATGCAGAGGTTGGGCCAAAGCGAAAACAACACTCAGTTGTGGATGTGTCTGGTGATGAAAGTAAAATCCGATGCAGTATAGAACAGTACTGCATAGGAACCTGGAATATTAGGGTACACGAATCAAGGTAAATTGGATGTAGTCAAGCAGGAGATGGCAAGAATAAACATCGACATCTTAGAAAACATTGAACTAAAATGGACGGGAATGGGTGTATTTAGGTGACCATTATATCTACTACTGCGGGCAAGAATCCCATAGAAGAAATGGAGTAGTCCTCATAATCAACGAAAGAGTCTAAAATGCAGTACTTGGGTGCAACCTCAAAAATGAAAGAATGATCTTGGTTCATTTCCAAGGCAAGCCATTCAACATCACAGCAATTCAAATCTATGCCCCTACCAATAAGGTCGAAAAAGCTGAAATTGATCAGTTCTATGAAGACCTAGAAGACTTCCTAGAACTAACACCAAAAAAAGATAGTCTATTCATCACTGGGGATTGGAATGCAAAAGTAGGAAGTCAAGAGATACCTGGAGTAATGGGCAAGTCTGGGACCTGGAGAACAAAATGAAGCAAGGCAAAGGCTAACTGAATTCTGCCAAGAGAATGCACTTGTCATAGCAAACATCCTGTTTCAACAACACAAGAGATGACTTTACACATGGACATCACTAAATGGTCAATATCAAAATCAAGGTGATTACATTCTTTGTAGCCAAAGATGGAGAAGCTGTATACAGGCAGCAAAAACAAGACATGAAGCTGACTGTGGCTCGGATCATCAAACTTCTCATATCAAAATTCAGGCTTAAACTAAAGAAAGCGGGAATAACCACTAGGCCTGCCAGGTAGGACTTAAGTCAACTCCCCTATAAAAATACAGTGGAGTAATGAGTAAGACTCAAGGCATTAGATCTAGCTAACAGTATGCCTGAAGACCCATGGACGGAGGCCCATAATATTGTACAGGAGACAGCAAACAAAATCATTCCAAAGCAAAGGAAAAGCAAGAAGGCAAAGTGGTTATCTAAGGAGGCTTTACAAATAGCTGAAGAAAGAAGAGAAATGAAAAGCAAGGGAGAAAGGGAAAGGTACATCCAACTAAATGAAGAGTTCCAAAGAACAGAACAGAGAGACAAGATGGCCTTCTTCAATGAACAGTACATAAAACTAGAAGAAAACAAAAGGAGAAAGACCAGACACCTCTTCAGGAAAACTGGAAATATCAAGGGAACATTTTGCCCGAAGATAGGCACAATAAAGGACAGAAATGGTAGAGACCTAGTAGACACTGAAGAGACAGAGATGAAAAGAATACAGAGGAGAACCATAAAAAGACCTTAATGAACCACATGACTATGATGGTGTGGTCAGTTACCCAGAGCCAGATGTTCTCGAGACTGAAGTCAAGTGGGCCTTAGGAATCTTGCTGTTAATAAAGCTAGCGGATGCAATGGAATTCCAGTAGAGCTATTCAAAACCCTAAAGAATCATGCCATCAAGGTGTTACATTCAATATGTAAGCAAATCTGGAAGACCTAGCAGCGGCCACAGGACTAGAAAAGGTCAATCCTCATCCCACTTCCCAAGAAGGGTAGTACTAAAGAATGTGCTAATCATCGGACAATTGCACTCATCTCCCATGCTAGTAAGGTCAAGGTTAAAATTTTGCATGCTAGGCTTCTGCATTATGCTAGCCAAGAACTTCCAGAAGTCCAAGCTGGGTAGAAAAGGAAGAGGAACCAGAGATCCGACTGCCAACATTTGCTGGATCATAGAGAAAGCTAGGGAATTCCAGAAAAACATCTATCTCTGTTTCAATGACTAAGCTAAAGCCTTTGTGTCGATCATAACAAACCATGGAAAGCTCTTAAAGAGATGGAAATACCAGACCATCTTATCTGTCTCCTGAGAAACCTGTATGCAGATCAAGAAGCAACTGTTAGAACCCTGTATGGAACAAGTGATTGGCTCAAGATTAAGAAAGGAGCACAACAGCACTTTCTGCTGTCACCCTGTCTGTTTAACCTATATGATGAGCAAATCATGAGAAATGCTGGGCTGGATGAATTACAAGCTGGAATCAAGATAGGCGGGAAAAACATCAACAACCTCAGATATGCGGATGATACCATTCTAACAGCAGAAAGCGAAAAGACTCTTGATCATGGTGAAGGAGGAAGGTGAAAGAGCCAGCTTAGAACTAAATATTAAAAAGACTAAGATCATGGCATCTGGCCCCATTACTTCAAGGCAAACAGAAGGGGAAAAGGTGGAAGCAGTGACAGATTTCCTCTTCTTGGGATCCAAAAATCACTGCAGATGATGACTGAAGCCAGGAAATCAGAAGACAGCTGCTTCTTGGCAGGAAAGCTATGAAAAACCTAGACAGTGTGTTGAAAAGCAGAGACATTACTCTGCTGACAAAGGTCCATACAGTCAAGGCTATGGTCTTCCCAGTGGTCACGTACGGTTGTGAGAGCTGGACCATAAAGAAGGCAGAACGCCAAAGAACTGATGCCTTTGAACTGTGTTGCTGGAGAAGACTCCTGAAAGTCCCTTGGAAAGCAAGGAGATCAAACCAGTCAATCTCAAGGGAAATCAACCCTGAACACTCATTGGAAGGACTGATGCTGAAGCTCCAATATTTTGGTCATCTGATGTGAACAGCCGACTCACTGGAAAAGTCCTTGATGCTGGGAAAGATTGAGGGCAGGAGGAGAAGAGGGCAGCATCAGAGGATGAGATGGATGGATGGCATTACCAATGCAATAGACATGAACTTGGGCAAACTTCGGGAGATGGTGAAGGACAGGGAGGCCTGCCGTGCTACAATCTATGGGGTCACAAAGAGCTGGACACAAACAACATTCTTTTTTAGACATAATACTATTGCACACTTAAGAGACTACAGTATAGGCTTCCCTGATGACTCAATGGTAAAGAATCCACCTGCCAATTCAGGAGGATCCCTGGTTTAATCTCTGGTCCGGGAAGATCCCACATGCCTTAAAGCAGCTAAGTCCATATGCCACAACTATCGAGTCTGTGCTCTAGAGCCTGCTGCTGCTGCTGCTGCTAAGTCGCTTCAGTCGTGTCCCACTCTGTGCAACCCCATAGACGGCAGCCCATCAGGCTCCACCGTCCCTGAGATTCTCCAGGCAAGAACACTGGAGTGGGGGTGCCATTGCCTTCTCCAATGTATGAAAGTGAAAAGTGAAAGTGAAATCGCTCAGTCATGCCCGACTCTTCGCGACCCCATGGACTGCAGCCTACCAGGCTCCTCCGTCCATGGGATTTTCCAGGCAAGAGTACTGGAGTGGGGTGCCATTGCCTTCTCCGGCTCTAGAGCCTAGGAGCTGTTAAGTACCGAAGTCTACGTACCTAGAGCCTGTGCACCACCACAACTGAAGCCACCACAACGAGAAGCCCACACACCACAACTAGAGACTAGTGCCCATTCGCCAAAACTAGAGATAAGTCCACACAGCAATGAAGACCCAGCACAGCCAGAACTATATAATTCAAAAAAAAAAAAAAAAAAAAAAAAAAAGCGAGACTACAGTATAAAGCAACCTAACTATTATGCACTAGGAAATCAAAAATTTCACGACTTGCTTTATTGTGAAGACTCCACGTCCCCAATGCAGGGGACCCAGGTTCAGTCCCTGGTTGTGGAACTAAAATTCCACATGCCACATGGCACAGCCAAAAAATAAAGAAAAGAAAATGCCTTGGACAGAAAGCCTCCTTGAGAGTTTAAATCACCAAGACACAGAATAAGCGAAGGATGCTCATAAAAGAAACATGCTCCTGTTATTCAAAATCCTATTTAACTCTATTTCAGTGGCTGTAAGTATTTTAAATTTGCTTTTCCCAAAAGAAATTTAAATTAGACCCTGATGCTGGGAAAGACTGAAGGCAGGAGGAGAAGGGAACGACAGAGGATGAGATGGTTGGATGGCATCACTGACGCGATGGACATGAGTTTGAGCAAGCTCTAGGAGTTGGTGATGGACAGGGAAGCCTGGCATGCTGCAGTCCATGGGGTCACAAAGAGTCAGACACAACTGAGCGACTGAACTGAACTGATATTAATTAGAAATAACATACCCATATTTGAGCCGTAATTTTCCTGATTATCCATCATTCTTGGATTGCCGCCCAACATGGGTTGCTTTGGTAACATGGGGAAAGCACCAATATTCTTTACTGGAGGACTTGAGCCAACGGAAACAGGACTGTCTAGAGATACTGCCCGGTTATACGGAGGACGGACAGACTGTACAGGCTGCGGACTCCTCAAACCTGTTAAAAACACAGAAGCATGATACATAAGTATCTTCTGATGGTGCAGTACATAATTAAGTACAAAACATAAATACCAATACCACCCACCCAAGAATATCTTTCTTCCCAAAATGAACACTGTCTTTTTTTACAAAATAAACACTTAGCACCAAAAGAAATTCAAAAGAATAAAGAAAATTGGCCTCCTATTTCAAATAAAGTAAAAAAACAAGAGTCCTGGTGTTTGCTGAAGTACTGGGCACTTTTCTACAGCCTGACATAGTCATTCACATTCAGCTTCACTTTATATTAAATAGTAAAGATTTTACCAACGTTTCAAGGTCCTGGAAGTTCTTCAATATGCATACTTAAAGTTTAAAATTTTACATTTAAATATAACCAGATAAGTTGCTTCTAGTCAAATAAGGACTATAACATAAAGTTTCCAAATTTTTTCCCCAATCCATTAGACTGATCTAATTATCTATGCATTATAGTTGAGGAAACAGTGCCACTAAAAATGAATAACCACCTTTCCAGATAATTGTGGGATTACTCTTTTTCAATTGATACATGTAATATATCCTTGTTACGCTGATGAATCTAGAAGTACTCAGGTACAGGCAAAAAGTTAGGTGAAACCAGCAAACACCAAAGTAAATTAGTATCAAAAGACAAGTTTTGATTTGCTTTTTAATCTGATTCTCTGTGGCCAAGACAAATAAAGGTACTAGTAAGGACCTAGAACCTACGACTCACCTGTAGCAACCAAAGAAGAATACTTTCCTATAAGTTACATGATTGCTGGCCCCATATTAGTTAGAAATAGGAAACTGTACAAAAAGGTTTTTAAAGCATCTATGTTATAAATTAGTAAAAAAAAGAAAAAGAAAAACTAAGGCAGAGTACACGTTTTAAAGTTGGGTCCTAGTCTTAATGTAAGAGTACACACAGGTGTGCAGAAAAGTTCAAAAGGCGGCAAGAATAAAATCTAGTTCTTTCTTACCCAGAGAATTAGCTCCTTGAAACATCTGTGGCTTAGTTCCCAGGTTACTACCACTTGTGGGTATGGAATTATTGTAGAAGTCAGAATTAGTCAGATCACCAAGAATAGCATCTAGATTATCCAAGTCTCCGGATCCCTGAAAATATTTTTTTAAATTAACCAGTGTTCATTACGAGATACATAGGTATAAACATATTCATCAGAAGAAACGAAACAGGAACAAGTGAAATACAATAGTTATCCTAAACGGTAATGCCCAGCGTAGAGGCTGGCTGATTATGACTATCCCTACATTTCCACCTTAAAAGTCAAACACAGATTCAAATCCTGAGATAAATCGATAGGTTTGGAAATGCTTCCAAAGGGGCACTTTTAAATTTACTCTAGATATTTAATTCTCAAACTGAAGGATATTTTCCAGCAAACATTAGTCAGAATCATGAGCTGACAGCAACGTCTGCCTCTGCACATACTTCTGAAAACACATACGATTAATAATAAAGACAAGCTGACGTTCAACAAATTCATAGCTATGCTTTAAAAAGGGTTTTTGATCAGTACATTTAGGAAACACAAAAAAATTAAACAGACATCCTAACAGTAGAACTTCTCCAAGACTTTAATTTTCTCAGGTGCATATTAGTGTCTCTCAGAGACGTTACACAGTGTCCGGGAAATGTTTGTACAGAATGTGATCATGTACATGAAACTTGACTTTAGGTAAAAATCAAAATTATCTTCCTTAATTCAGAAGGTTTTTTCCCATTTCTTCTATACACTTAATGACCTAATGTGCTCATTCCAACAAAAACCTTCATGAAAAATTTCAAATTGGCTGCTAATGAGGTGAAGTCACATTTGAAAGCGTACACATCTGATATTTCTAAATTACATAATATACTTTACTGATGCTCAGAAGAGTTAGCAAAAAAATGACAGTTCCAGATTAATCTCCATTAAATAAACCTAAAAAACAAAGTAAGAATTTGTGTATAACCCTTTAAAACACAGAAAAGATCAAATATAAGGATCAAGCTGGAATATGCAGAAGACAAGTTACCTCTTCATTTGTTTCTGTCTTAATTTTAGCATCTTTCTCTTGACTCGAGCTCGGAATGGCGGAGCTGCTGCACTGACTCATCTTACTGTCCACGCCTTCCACTTTGGGCTGGAGCTCTTTGGCAAGTGTGTCACTAGGATCGTCCCTGTCCAGCAGATACCTAAGCAGAGCATTACTTTCCTTTTTCTTAGGACTGAGTTGCTCCTGCTTGACGTTTCCTTCTACACAAGACGTCGTACTGCTGGTGTCCTTCCCAGTGGCTTCAGCGGTAATCTTGGCTACTTCTGCTGGTGAATTTCCATTCTGGAGCAACTTGTGCAAAATCCGGTGCTTCTCTTGCAGCAGTGACCCATGCACGTTGGATGTGGAGGATACGCCTCCGGAGGTGGAAGAGGAGACCCCAGAGGGGCTGCTGACACTAATGGAGGAGTCTTTACAACTTGAGTCCAGGGGGAGTTGGTCAAGCAGGAGTGACCCCGGTCATCAGAAGAACAGGTGAGTAACTGCAGCAACTTTTTGTGACCTTTGCTTTCCAGAGGAGCCCGCTGATTCTCAGACCCTTCCACACCGCTCTCCTTACTTTCTTTGTCGTTAATGTGATCTCTGCTATTTGACTGACACATTGAACTCTCCACTGGATTCTGGTCGCAATACAAGCCTAGGGGACTCTTGGAATCCTGACTGTTCACTTTACTTGGTTGAGTTATATTCATATTAGGGGAATTATCCAATTTGGGACCTGGCGAAGACAGTGTAGATAAAAGAGAAGTCCCCACGCCCTCACTGATAGCTTGAAGGGCACTCAGAGAGCTGCTAGAAAAGCTGTGACTCACGGTATTGCCAGAAGATCCCATGGGAGAGTGCACGCCTGGATTTGGAAAAAAAATCAGGAAAAGAAATAAACTATCATATGCTGTAAAAAACACCACTTACCAGTTCAAAGTTTCTATTTTAAAATAAATTAACAAGAATTACAGTGGTATGGAAAGAAAAGAATTACTAAAAAATAAAACAAAATGCAACACAAATACCTGCAACAGGAGAAAACTGGTGTGAGGCCATCTTTGGACTCCCTCGATTACGAGGAGAAATCATGATATTCTGCTGGCTGGAGCCGAGACCAGGGCTCCCGTGTGGAGGGCTACTCATGTTGAGACCGTAGGTACTGTTCTGGTAGGAAGATGGTGACTGCATGCCTGGCCCGGGGTTCATGGAGGCTATGCTACCGGAAGCCCCATACCTGGCTCCACTCATCTGCCCCGCGGTGCCAGGATCAGTTAAGCCGTAAGTCCTGCTGCTCAGCATCTGTAAGCCTGGATTTGGTGACATACTCATGCCGCCTACTGAATTGTTGCATCCAGCTGCTGGAGGCCTAATGCCTTGTCCAACAGGATTCGGGTTTGGTCTATACCCATTCTGTTCCCTGCAAAGAAACAGAACATCAGAGTTCTACTAAAAAATTACAGGCATGGGGACGCCCCTGGTGGACCAATGATGAAGAATTTGCCTTCCAGCGCAGGGGAAGCCAGTTCAACCTGTGGTTGGGGAACTAAGAGCCCCCATGGCACTGGGCTACCAAGCCTGTACACAGCAACTACTGAGCCCACAAGCCACAACGAAGGCCCAAAACAGCCAAGTAAGTTTAAAATTTTTAATTACAGGCATGTGTTAAAAGCCTGAGTCTGATTAAAAAAAAAAAAAAGGATGAAAAGTCCCAGAAACTTAACTTCTTGAGCATCATTCCAATACCTAGTGACCATAACAATTTAAATATTGATCAGTCATTAATCTAATAACATACATTTTAATAAGCCACAGAATCTAATGAGTGACACCATGAGAGCACCATAAAGGACCCAAAGTTTCATTAGCTGGAATCTCGGTGGGGCTTTTCCCTATGCAATTCCCCTATACTGAGGGGTTAACCTGGAGGTGCCTACAAATTACTCGAGATAATTTATGGGTGAATATCCTGCTCCTTCATGTGTTGCTCATTTACTGTTAGCAACAGCAACAGTAACCATTTCTTCTTGAAGTCTACCTCCAAATTTTAAATTCCATTCTTAAAAGTAATGTATCATTAGAAATGAAAAGTAACACAGATAGTCAGATTTTATGTATTCTTTTACCCATTAGCCTTCCTATCCTCCAGCTTTCCCAGGAATTGTTTGATGAACAAATTCTCACTCTCACATAGAAATGTAACCTTAAAAAAACAAACACCATACGACAGGAATCTAAGTGCACTTGAGCAAACCCAACAACCTGTCTATTTTTCCACATTAATTTTTCTCCCTTTTTACATTAACAATAAAGCATCTTGAGAATACTGATGCATTTAATATGAGAACTCACAGTAACCAACCATTACCTCTGAAGAAAGTGGGTTGAGACAAAGCCATGACGGTCATTTGTTACAGGATTTCGGAATAGTTTGCTTTTTGTTTGCGCAGTCACTATAGTGCCATCAGCCAAAGAGAATCGATACAGCGGGGTTTCTGCATGGCCATGGATATAAGCTGTTGGGGAAAATATTCTATTAGTTGCAAATACAATTGGCAAAACAAACACATACAGGGGAAAAAAGAAAGTAAATATGCAAGTCCAACATCCTCAAAATCCAGCAAAAGACTGAATCTCACCAAAATTAGGAACAGGCTAAAATAACAATGTTCAACAATCATTTTCCTCCCCGACACAGACGAAAACAACTACTGTCACATATGTGTGTGTATATATATATATATATATTTAAGGCTCTATAGCCTCTTGATGAAGGTGAAAGAGGAGAGTGAAAAAGTTGGCTTAAAACTCAACATTCAGAAAATGAAGATCATGGCATCTGGTCCCACCACTTCATGGGAAATAGATGGCAAAACAGTGGAAACAGTGTCAGACTTTATTTTTCTGGGCTCCAAAATCACTGCAGATGGTGACTGCAGCCATGAAATTAAAAGACGCTTACTCCTTGGAAGGAAAGTTATGACCAACCTAGATAGCATATTCAAAAGCAGAGACATTACTTTGCCAACAAAGGTCTGTCTAGTCAAGGCTATGGTTTTTCCAGTGGTCATGTATGGATGTGAGAGTTGGACTGTGAAGAAAGCTGAGCACTGAAGAATTGATGCTTTTGAACTGTGGTGTTGGAGAAGACTCTTGAGAGTCCCTTGGACTGCAAGGAGATCCAACCAGTCCATTCTGAAGGAGATCAGCCCTGGGATTTCTTTGGAAAGAATGATGCTAAAGCTGAAACTCCAGTACTTTGGCCACCTCATGCGAAGAGTTGACTCATTGGAAAAGACTCTGATGCTGGGAGGGATTGGGGGCAGGAGGAGAAGGGGACGACAGAGGATGAGATGGCTGGATGGCATCACTGACTCGATGTACTGAGTCTGAGTGAACTCCGGGAGTTGGTGATGGACAGGGAGGCCTGGCGTGCTGTGATTCATGGGGTTGCAAACAGTCAGACACCACTGAGCGACTGAACTGAACTGAGCTGACAGCACCCAAACGTGATGACAAATGAGATCAAGAATCAACCTCCAAATTCCTTACCTTCTTGATAGTGACGTTTCTGGGACCATGACTGCCCATCATTAAGACTAAAAAATCTCTGGATACACCTTCGGATTATGTCTTCAAAGCCAGGTCTCATGGAGGATCTCAGTGAATTGGTGTCTATAGTAATAACTTTCCCTATTAAACATAAAATTGCCACTGTGTTTAATTTCATCATTGTGCCTTATTTAACTACAATGGCTTTCATTCTTTACTCTCATAGGCAAAAGGGCAGGCCAAAATTAAAAATTCATGATCAGGTCAAGAATTACTCCCAGTAATTCTCATTAAATTACCCACATTTGTGAAAAGTGTTTATAAAAAATGAGTTTGAAGTTACAGAAAAGAAATACTGGCTTCTGATTTGAAATGCAATTTGAAGAGAAAGCCAGGTACCTCTACCTTTTTTTGTTGTTGGGTTTATTTGAGGGATTTGAAGTGTCAAACACACCCAACTCAAATGCCTACGGTTTAAGTGAGTCTCCTTCAGGGTTGTGTAACAAACATCAGAAATAATCCATGCAAAGTATTCATGACAGTGGGCGTGGGCACTTAAAAGACAGAACAGGCTGTAAAAAGTTAACTTACAAAACTTCCCAAAATGAACAAATGTACACACATGCACAGTTTCTACCTGAAAGATCGTGTCTAGTGATAAAGCTCTCAGGACTTGATGGAAATGCTCTTTCTCCAGTGGTAATGCGGCGTGCCACACAGATCATACAGGACTGCAAGTCTACAACAGAAAAGTTAACCTTTGATGCGTCTATTCAATAGGCAAGTAAGAATGTGGAATTCACTAGGAAGAATTAAACAAGTGTGGCTGCTATTGCTTGATAAAACATCATGGGCAAGTGATGGCTCTCACCTTCCCCTTCCTCCATCATAGCCCGCGGCTGGGACAGGGCAAAGCACTGCATCGTCTCGTATCTCTGGCGCATTTCGGGACTGGTGTTTATGTCTTCCAGAATGTCATGTGGTATTTTCATCAACATACGGCAGTTAAATGTATGGCTTTTTTGTCTCTGGGTCTCATTTGTCCAGGTAACTCCATTAACTTTAGGAAACAAATAGAAAGGAGTTTTGTAAAGGCTAGCAATTCAGTCCATGACTATTACCAAGAATTTAAGCTATAAATGAACTATTTGCCAATAAGAAAAAAAGAATTTAAGCTGTATATATTTTCTCATTATACATCTTCCACAGTACAACACAGTTCAAAGCGACAATATATAAAACACTGGAATAACTTCAGTTTCAAATTCAACAGGTACCTCACATATTTTGTAACTCACTGTATATCTTAGACCCATGAAATGTATACCAAATTTTAAATTCATATTTGAAAATTTTGTTATTTACAGCTTTCCCTGTTCTATATAGTCATCACTTGACTTTCAAAAGTATATTCAATTTTCTAAGAAATGATTAAGAAAAAAAAATTTTTTAACTTACTTGGAAAATATACTTTAAAAACTTACCTGTAGATTTTGGTAAGTTTTTAAGAAAATCCTTTCTATCTTCTTCATGCAATATATTGTAGACACTTGTATTAACCAGGTCCTCTTGCTTATATTGTAGGTACTGGGTAACATTTTCTGACACAAATACAATGTTTCCTTCACGATTCACCACAAATAGGAAGCCGTCCAATGCCTGAAGTGGAGTATGTTAACACTGGCTATTACGGACTGAACTGTATCCCACCCCCAACCACAACTGGTATGTTGAAGCCCTAAAGCTCAGTGTGACTCTATCTGGAGATAGGGCCTTTTAGGAGGTAATTAAAGTTAAGTGAGGTCATAAGAGTAGGGCTCTAATCCAACAGGACTAGTGTTCTTACGAGAAGAGAGACAGACACCAGAAATGCACACACAGAGAGAAAAGGCCACGTGAAGACACAAGGAGAAGGCAGCCATCTACAAGTCAAGGAGACAGGTCTCAAGAGAAACCAAGACTGCCAACACCTTGATCTTGGACTTCCAGCCTCCAGAACTGTAAAAAATAAATTTCTATTGTTTAAGCCACTCAGCCTGTGGCATTTTGTTAGGGCAGCCTTAGTACTAAACAGAATTTGAAAAAAACTGTTGATTTAATGACTATCAGCCATCATGTCTATTAACATTAGCAACATCAATAAAGGGTTCTAGGAAAAATATAGATGATTTGAAAAGATGACAGTAAAGATGAAATTTGAATTAATTTATAATCTAATTTTTGAAGAATTACTTCTTCAAAGGAGTTTTTAAAAATTAAAAAAAAAAAAAAAAAATCACCCTGAATGCTTCCCCCCTTTCCATCTGGTATCAAATCAAGCTATAAGAACTAGAGCACTTTGTAGTGAGAATTTACAAAGAGGAACTGAACTGATCCACTAAAAAGTAGTTGGAACAAACCAACTGCAACAAAATTATCTGATAAGTGAGCTTTAACAAAGGGCTTCTAGCCATCACTTAAAGTAAGAGAAACCTGTAAAGTACAGAAGAGAAACCTTCTGTAGAGTACAGGTTAACTAGATTTATTAAAGACAACTACTTACAAAAAATATCTAAGGTCTTAAAAATTCCTCCAAAATATGAAATTATAGTGCCATTCTATCAATTATGGGAAAATGCACCCAAAAAGTCTGAGTCAATAAAAAAAAAAAATATGCCCAAATGCATGGGGTGAGGGGGTGAGTTACATATATTTTATATATATATGAGTTATACATATATATGAGTTACATATATTTTAAACATAAGAGTATTTTATAATCATATTCAGAATACTGAGTTCTATCTCATGAGAAGACACATTTTCTTTTTGCTCTCATACCCAAAATTTTATCTTTTTTTTTTTTAATTCAACACCGCTTACTTTAGAACTAAAACCTTATACTTGCCTGAAGTAAGAGTGGTCCTAAGGAGTCTTTATCAATAACTCCTTGTCCTGTGGAAGATACATCAGCTTTCTGAACATCATCATCACTGGTAATAGCTTTTCCTGAAAAGACATAAGGCAGTACTACAAATAGCATATGGATCAGTTGCAGTCTCAATGCACCTTCAAACTGTTCCCAGAACAAAGAGGCACACAGGTGTACATGCGCACATAAACAGTGCTTTCTGATAAGAAAACGATGCTACAATTTCTAAAGGTTAAAATTAAACTTCTGAGTTACCCAGGAGCGCAGAAGATACTCTAGATTTTCTTTCCCTACTAAAAGCACTATTTCACTGCTTCCTGAAAGGGAACTAACAAATAACAGGGTGAGCAGCCCTGGCCTCCTTCCAATTCTGGTGACTATGTCCTAAGGAGCACAACTGGTCCACTGGTCAAACTAATCTAACTATGGAGCCCCACAGAGGCTACTAGCCCTCAAGGAACAGCAGTTCCCATCTAAGCAACAACGGAGCAAAAGACAAATGTGAACCCAGTTAACAAGTTCCTGCTAAAAGACTTGAGTGTTCTCTTACTTTGTATTACCTTGCTCTTTTATTTGACGTATCTGTCTTACTGTTTCCTTTAAAATTGCACATTTATCTGGTTTGACATTGAAATTGTCAATATCACTAAGATTAGCAGATATTAGTTCAGCCAATTCTTCAATATATTTACTCTCCTGCTCCCGTCTCCACTTTTCACCACTGCAGGCAAGGCTGGGAAATGGGGGGAAAACGCCATAAATATATCAGTCACAATCGAGCTGTGAGCAGAATCAGTACCTACACAATACCATTACATCCATATACTAGCAAAGTAAATTCAGCCCACAGAGACTCCCAAAACAATGTCTTGGAGACCTAGTATAATACAGTTGAAATCTGTGCAAACCTAAACTCAAGTCCACCTGTTGTTAGCCTGGTGGCCTTAGTCAGTTAGCTTCATTTCATCATCTGGAAAATGGGGATAGTCTTTACCACAAAGAGACAGTAAAATTAACAAATAATTAAACAGCAATAACTACTTATTAATAATAAGGTCTCATGAATTATATTGATGATAAGATTGTTTTTTATTTTGCAACCCTGACAGTGAAATCTAAGTGATACTGACCTTGGCAAATACTACAAAAGCTATGAAGCATCACTGCATAAAATGTAGTATTTCATTTCTATTTTTTAAACTTCTAACTTCACTCAGGAAAAGAATGATAAAACCTCACAAATGCCAAAATATCAATTTATAACATGTTCTTAAAGGATACTAAAGATTCTAACTTGTAATAATCTTATCTTACTTATAATAATCTTATCTATTTGTAACTCCTACATCCTCCATTGAGAAATGCTTCTTACAGTATCACAGTTAGTATATACTTAAACAAATAAACAATAAAAATCTAACCAGAGAAAGCAAATAACAGAAAGCTGAAATGTTATCTTCAAACCAAACAAATAAAGGCAAGGGGAGGTGATCTTGGTGAAGCATCAGGAAATAAATTGCTTACCCTTGCCCTGGAGGATCACATGGCAACTTGCGTTTTCGTGAATCAGGGGCCAGTGGATCCAAGGCGTTTTCTCCTAACCCACTCATCGTGAATATACATTAGCAACTAAGAGAGAATAGTAAGATAAAAATATCTTATTATTTTGTATAAGATATCATGTAAAATATCCATGACTCTAATAAAGGCATAATATGCTTGAATGGCTGCAATTTGTAATTCAGGACTTTTCCTTAAATGGCTGGATAAGACTCAATATTCTTTATAGTACACACCTGTTCTGAAGACCTCAAGAGTTTATACTCCACTAATTAGAATGTCCAACCCTGGAACAAGTGTTTCTCAAGACCAAGTAACGTGTATACTGAATATCTCACAAAGAACAAGGCATCTTTTTCATATCTAATAAAAAGAGACTGTCAACTCTCCAATTGATAAAATACTAAATTATACTTATATACAAATAAGATCTTATCTAGCCAATTGGTAAAAAGTCTTTGAATGATAAAAATTATTTTCAAGTTATTTTCAAAGTAGTTTTTTTTTCCTGTAGACCATTTCTTTAGTATTCATCATCCACTGTGTTTTTCTTCCGCTACTTCAAAATAAGCTGAGACTCTGTAAATAATATGTAAGCTCCAAAACATTCTGCTTACAAAGCAGATGTACAACAAGAAAAATCCAGGTGGGAGGATTTTCACAAGATCCACAGAGCAACAACTATTTTCATATTAACTGGTGGAAAGGAAATATGCCTTGATTAAAGTTGCATTGATAAAAACAATGTATTTTTAAAAATAAGGTATTTCTAAAATACCTTAAAAAATAGGTATTTCTAAAAAATAAGGGTATTTCTTCTTGGAAAAAGAAATACTCAGTAACTCACAATTTTAGCACATGTAACTTATATGCAGAGTACACTATGAGAAACACTGGGCTGGATGAAGCACAAGCTGGAATCAAGATTTCTGGGAGAAATATCAGCAACATCAGATATGCATATGACACCACCCTTATGGCAGAAAGGGAAGAAGAACTAAAGAGCCTCTTGATGAAAGTGAAAGAGGAGAGTGAAAAAGTTGGCTTAAAACTCAATATTCAGAAAACTAAGATAATGGTATCCAGTCCCATCACTTCATGGGAAATAGATGGGGGAACAGTGGAAACAGTGGCAGACTTTATTTTTCTGCGCTTCAAAATCACTGCAGATGGTGACTGCAGCCATGAAATTAAAAGATGCTTACTCCTTGGAAAGAAAGTTATGAGCAATCTAGACAGCATATTAAAAAGCAGAGACATTACTTTGTCAACAAAGGTCCTTCTAGTCAAGGCTATGTATGTAGTCATGTATGGAGTCCAATAGTCATGTATGGAGTGAGAGTTGGACATAAAGAAAGCTGAGCTCAGAAGAATTAATGCTTTTGAACTGTGGTGTTGGAGAAGACTCTTGAGAGTCCCTTGGACTGCAAGGAGATCTAGCCAGTCCATCCTAAAGGAAATCAGTCCTGGTTGTTCACTGGAAGGACTGATGTTGAAGCTGAAACTCCATTTTGGCCACCTGATGCAAAGAGCTGATTCATTTGAAAAGAGCCTGATGTTGGGAAATACTGAAGGCAGGAGGAGAAGGGGACGACAGTGGATGAGATGGTTAGATGGCATCACCGACTCACTGGACATGAGTTTGGGTAAACTCCGGCAGTTGGTGATGGACAGGGAGGCCTGGCGTGCTGCGGTTCATGGGGTCACAGAGTCAGACACGACTGAGCGACTGAACTGAACTGAAGTGAGCCTTCCCTCAACAAGAAATTTATTTGTCCTAAATTCTTGTTTATGAAGACGCTGTTATAAAGAATTCCAAGTCAACAGAGAAGCTTAAACACGCCAAACTGCTTTTTCTTAATTTGTTAAAACACATCTTGCGTTCTATCCACAGTTTGAGACCTACACAGAAGGACATAAGCTTCCACTAGGTGGCACAATCCTGCCAGGAAGAGAGACAAATCAACAGAGAAGCAAAATTTCACACAAGAAACTTAAAATATTCAGCTTCAGAAAAAACAAAATCAGAGTTTTAGATTACATTATCGTCTTTACAGATATCCTAGGTATGAATTAAACACTAGCAAAATTTATTCTACCAATAATTTTGGTTAAAAAAAAGTAATGGCTGAATAGCTGTTATGTTTCAAGAACTTGGTGTTTTTTTTCCTCACAGCATAAGTTAAAATAAAGGAGAGACAAGAACTTACATAATGGTCCAATGTTATGATTTTACAGGGTAACCAGATTCCACAATGCCACAATACTATATTCTTCAAAAATGACAATGTCATAAAAGACAAAGTCTTTAAGTATTCTAGATTAAAGAAAGCTAAAGAGAAACAATAATTAAATCCAATATTTGATCCTATATTGAATTCTGTGCTCTAGACAGGGAAAATGCTATAAACAACATTATTAGATCTATTGACAATTTAGAATATGGACAACAGATACAGTATTTTACCAATGTTAAATTTACTGAAGTTGATTTCTATACTGTGGTTATTTAAGAAACTATCCCTATTCTTAGTATTTAGGACAAAAAGGCCATTATGTACACAAAGGACCCTCCAATGGTTGGAGGGAGGGTTTACATACTTATGAGTGAGTGAGTGAGAGAGAAAGGAATAGGAGAAGAGGGGGGAAGGGGGGGAAGAAGAGACTAGAAAGGAGGCTAGCAAATTGCTGACACTGGTTGAATCTCAGCTGGGCAAAAATTGTTTAACTCTTTGTACTATTCTTTTCCTTACAACTTTAAGTTTAAAATTATTTACAAATAAAGTTAAATGCATGTTCAGCTTTGACTTCCAATCTTCATATTTAAAAAGTGATTCCTTAATGAACAGAAATAGAATAACTAGCTATGTCTCAATACAATTATCTTTATATTTTTGTTTCATTCACAGGTTATTTTTAAATTGTGCGGCCAACCATCCAGTGAATAATAGCATTTATTTTAAAAATATAATTTAAAAATGTATACTCCAAATTTTAGATATTATTTCTTTACTTTGATGTTAAACACAAGCTGAATCCTCTAACAAACTCTTTGTGAATAACAGCATTTCTTTAACTTGAAAGACATAATTTATTCTATATTCTTTGTACTATTTCCTTAACTTTGCTGTTACACATAAGCTGGATCTCCAGTAGAGCTTAAGGTGTCTAGCATATAACAGGTGATCAATAAGTATGCCTCAAAAAGTACTGAGTAAATGGAACATTCAACCCCTGCAGTCGTATTTTAGATTTTCCTCCATTCTGATCTACAAAAAAGTTTAAAGATTAAACTTTCTAAATTGTTACTTGTTGGGCTGACACAGGATGTCACCAAAATGAATTTTTAGAGACAATAATTATATCAGTAGAGAATCAAAACCATGAAAATCTTCAGTCAGTTCAGTTCAGTCGCTCAGTCGTGTCCGACTCTTTGCGACCCCATGAATCACAGCATGCCAGGACTCCCACCCCAGTCCATCACCAACTCCAGAGTTCACTCAGACTCACGTCCATCGAATCAGTGATACCATCCAGCCATCTCATCCTCTGTCATCCCCTTCTCCTCTTGCCCCCAATCCCTCCCAGCATCAGAGTCTTTTCCAATGAGTCAACTCTTCACATCAGGTGGCCAAAGTACTGGAGTTTCAGCTTTAGCATCATTCTTTCCAAAGAAATCCCAGGGCTGATCTCCTTCAGAATGGACTGGTTGGATCTCCTTGCAGTCCAAGGGACTCTCAAGAGTCTTCTCCAACACCACAGTTCAAAAGCATCAATTCTTCGGTGCTCGGCTTTCTTCACAGTCCAACTCTCACATCCATACATGACCACTGGAAAAACCATAGCCTTGACTAGACGGACCTTTGTTGGCAAAGTAATGTCTCTGCTTTTGAATATGCTATCTAGGTTGGTCATAACTTTCCTTCCAAGGAGTAAGCGTCTTTTAATTTCATGGCTGCAGTCACCATCTGCAGTGATTTTGGAGCCAAAAAAAATAAAGTCTGACACTGTTTTCACTGTTTCCCCATCTATTTCCTATGAAGTGATGGAACCAGATGCCATTGATCTTTGTTTTCTGAATGTTGAAAATCTTAGTATGAAAGAAATCAGTAATCACAATTATCATGTAAACTAGACAGGTGCACATGTCATTCATGTAAAGACAATGTTTATGTACATATAAAAGAAACCTAAATATGTCTAACTATATCCAAATATGGGCTTCCCTGGTGGCTCAGACAGTAAGGAATCTGCCTGCAATGCAGGAGAACAGGGTTTGATCCCTGGGTCAGGAAAATACCCTGGAGAAGCAAACTGCAACCCACTCCAGTACTCTTGCTTGAAGTATTCCATGGACAGAGGAGCCTGCCCATGGGGGTTGTGAAGAGTCAGACACGACTGAGGAACTAACACTATGTCCAAATACACACGTGGCTCTCCTTCTCTTGATCTAACAGAACAGCAAGCTATAACGTGCATATGACTCCAGTCTACATGTTACTGAGTTTACTCTTTCACAGAGTCCCATGATCTCTAGTAACAGAGATAATTATCCAAAAATGTACTGGTGCACAATTCTAATCTGAAACCACAGTACTGGTGTTTATTCAAACACGAAGGTATAACTATTTAAGATATAAAATAATTTTCAAATTTCATTTTTTAGAAACAGGATTGACAAGATTTTTTTTTTCTAGCTCTTACTTAGATAGAGATAAACCTTGGTACTACCTTCACTATACAATGCCTAAAAGACCACATGATACACAAGTCTGAATGACAAAATACTGTATAACAAAAAAATCAAAGTAGAATAAATGTATCTTTAAATGTCACCCGACTAAAGAAAATGTTCAACATGAGAAATAACAGAAGTATTTCAGTCCCAAAAAACAAGTTTCCACATATTCAATAATACAATAATTCCTAAAAACAGATGACTACAACGAACTCTTCATGCACAGTTTCCTATTTATTTGGCATTAATCTTATTTATGAGCACAAAAAACTATAAAAAGCATTTGTTTTACTTGCCAGGCCTGTTGTCTACTTCTCACTGGTGGAGCCAAACTCAAACTATATTTATCTGGGGGGCTATATTGTCTAGCTTTGTAAGTTATTCTTTTCATGGCATATGCACACTAAATCTAGACCATTTTCAGTCACTCATCAAGAATTAGGGTGGGAGGGGGGAATGGAACATGTACCAGGCCCACGAGTAGATTAATTTCTGCTCCCCCAGAAAAGTTAAGAAACACAGATCAGTAATTGTACAGCCTACATTTTTACATCTTAAATTATAGCCCATCTAGTCTGAAGAATATACAGAGTTGGTAAAATCCATATTCAAAGGGGAAATAATACAGCACAAGAGTTTCCCAGTACCTCTCACTGTCGGGACAGTCTACTGTACTGAGACCCTTCTAAATTCTGATCCCCTACAGATAGACTATCATTCACACAGTTGAGCTGAAAAGAAATCAGGACCATAAAATATACCTGCCGTACTCCCAAACAACCTGTACTCTTATCCAATAGTGAGGTTCATAATATATTTTGAAGTTGCGAATGTAGATGCTCCCCAGCTGACAGTTAAACTGGAGTAACACCTCAACCACACTTCCAGGTAGAATACAATCTAATCACAGAAGGCTTTTCACACCCCTGACAGTACAGTAACGAAAGACTAGAGCAAAACACTTTTCACTGAATCAGATTCAAAGGCCCAAAATGTATTCTATCTTTCAATGTAAACTCAACTGTTTAGATCCTTGAGTCATTTTTACAATTATTTTCCTTATATGAAATGTTTCTACTTAAAAGTTCTATGCTATACTACTTAAATACATTAATATGACAGTGTATACTTTAAAATGACATTTAAGCAAAATATTCTATGCAACTATTTCAATATAGAATACTATAAATTTATGATAACTTTCAATGTTCTCAAAATATAATGTTTCCTATTTCTGTATGAAAAGTCATAAGTAGATTCATGATAAATCAGATTTAAAATGAGCAAAAATCTTACAGCAACTGGATAAAATTCCTCTATAAATACTACAGGCCTTTCTATACAATACAACCAAGCTGTGGTACTGGTTTAAGTTTATATACGCACAGAGTACAACAAACTGGTAGAAAAGAAACGTTCTTTAAAAGCAACAAAGAATTGTATCTGCCAGCTCAAAAGCCACAAAAATGACATGTGGCTTAGCAGCATTAACTACCTTTCCTTTTGGTTATTCACAGTTAAGACAGGAGGGGAAATCTTGATTATGTACAACAAACTATGCAGATGGTCAAAGATACAGGAAGTATACCATGTCCAAAAGGAAGCAGTATCAATCAACAATGCCAGTGTCCATTAGGTGAGCAAGAAGTTATTCAGGGAGGGGGGGCACCTAAGAAAAGCCACGACAAGCCAAAATGGTAAGGAGGTAAAGTGAAACTGAGGTAGTCGCCCAGTCATGTCTGACTCTTTGCGACCCCATGGACTATACAGTCATGGAATTCTCCAGGTCACAATACTGGAGTGGGTAGCCTTTCCCTTCTCTAGGGGATCTTCCCAAGCCAGGGATCGAACCCAGGTCTCCCACATTGCAGATGGATTCTTTACCAGCTGAGCCACCAGGGAGGCCCAAGGAGGTACGTTTCCCAGTAAATCTCCAACGGCATAGAGACCAACTGAAATATTTCATTTTCCTAAATAAATAAGGAAGGAGGAAGGAAACATAACTTTTGTGGCAGTACAGTGCCAAGCATATCACATATTTGGTATTAGAGATCAGATCAGTCGTTCAGTTGTGTCCGACTCTTTGCGACCCCATGAATCGCAGCACGCCAGGCCTCCCTGTCCATCACCAACTCCCGGAGTTCACTCAGACTCACATCCATCGAGTCAGTGATGCCATCCAACCATCTTATCCTCTGTCGTCCCCTTCTCCTCCTGCCCCCAATCCCTCCCAGCATCAGAGTCTTTTCCAATGAGTCAACTCTTCGCATCAGGTGGCCAAAGTACTGGAGTTTCAGCTTTAGCATCATTCTTTCCAAAGAAATCCCAGGGCTGATCTCCTTCAGAATGGACTGGTTGGATCTCCTTGCAGTCCAAGGGACTCTCAAGAGTCTTCTCACAATTCTCCAAAGTATGTATTATTCCCATTTTATAGATTAAAATAGCATCTAGATCACACACAGATACTAGATGGCAGAGCTGGGATTACAATATTTTTAGAATTTTATAATAAAAAAATATGTATCAGATGTTTCTTGGGCATTTCATCCCTCACTCCAAAAAAAAAAAAATTAACCAATCATACTGTTGAATCACACAATCTCTGCAAACAAGTTAACTGGAGAATTTCTCAGCTCATCAGTAAGAACACTGAGAAGCTGTTACATGAGGGTTTAAGGACATGCAGTATTAGGGTCAGAGGCAATGAGGTGCTCCAGCTCAGCAGGTACTAACGCTGCTATTTCCCTCAAGCCTCTAAAAATCAACCACTATTCTTCAGTCACCAAATAAATGGCCCTCTACTAACCATGACCCTTATTTCTACTTGATACCAACAGTTAGTGGCTCACATGGCAAGGAAAAAAGCTTAGTTCAGAAAAGCGTTAACTATAACCACAAGAAAGAAAAAGAAAGAAAGTGAAGTCACTCAGTCGTGTCTGACTCTTAGCAACCCCATGGACTGTAGCCTACCAGGTTCCTCCGTCCACTGAATTTTCCAGGCAAGAGTAGTGAAGTGAGTTGTCATTTCTTTCTCCAGGGGATCTTCCCGACCCAAGGATTGAACCTAGGTCTCCAGCATTGCAGGCAGACGCTTTACCGTCTGAGCCACGTGGGAAGCCCCAACTATAACCAAAATAACCTGTCAAATATTTTCATACTTGGGTTTCCCAAGATTAAATGCTAGAGCCAAGTACTTCTGACTATCTCACCAATAATCTGGTTTATTTATCAGGCTTGTCTGTCTGATATATTATACAAGGTATGATTAAATATGTCAATTAGGGATTATTTCTGGGAGTCTCCTGAGAATCTCAGTAACTTAAGAAAATTTTCATACAATTGTGAATTTGGATTATTTATTGAAAACTGCTTGAAACATTATATAAAAATAGAGACTGATTAAGCCAATTAGAAAAAAATTACCCTTGGGAAAGATTTATGAGACATCCATACATAAACACACTACCCAAAATATAAGTTCCAAATTGACACTCTTACTCAAATATAGTATATAGATAGTCATCACCAGTTAGGCTTAATCCTACAAGATTATATTTTCTAAAATATAAAATTAGAGGTTTTATTTCAGCCTTTTGTGCAGCTCCAAGAGAACCAGCACCATGGAGCAAAGAAAGGAAACGAAATAAAACGCGTGTGTTTAGGGGACAAGAAAAAGCAGAGGACGTAAGTCCATAAACATGGAGCTACTATGGACACCTCCTCACCAGTGACTACCTCCTACCTTTACGTTTTAACTGAATCTTGGTATAGAGGATAAGAGCTGAAAGCTGGGGGTTGGGGGTCCAAATAAAAACTAACTTGCAATATCCTTTTGTTTTGTTATTGAGAACCTGGTATGTTTAGCAGGATGCACTATAAATCACCTAATGCAATCCATTTTTTAAATCTAATTCCATTTCTGTTCAAACATTTGCATGCCCAGACCATTTTGGGGCCAGGAAATAAGAGATAAATGACACCCCCCACTATTAGAACTCTCAGGCAAGCAGCAGAGGAAAACATACAATTATAACAACATAATTTGGTAAGTGTTAAAATGAAGGCACAACTGATAGGAAACCTACTACCCTACAGTTTTTTAAAAACAAGGGAAAAGCATATAAACTGTATCAAAAACAAACTACCTTGGTGTGGACATCTGCCACAAAACAGTATAAATCTCAGGTCCTGGTCAATTCTTTTCCTCTATCTTTAGTTATTAATGCCTGCAGATTTGGAAAGGGGCTAGCAGAGAGCAATAAAATATCCTACTTTTAATATTTAAGTTGAGGTGAGAAACATCCAAACATGAAGTAACAGCTATTTCATCCACAAGGTTTCATTCTCTCTTCTCTCGGTGTACTGCTTGCCGTTTCCTTCTCAATCAACAGCTGACCCCGAAGCCCCTTTACATTGATGCTCTGGTTTAAGCCTGATGAAGCTGAACTCAAACACAAACTCCCCAGAGGTTCTAGTGCCAGAACTGGGCATACCAATTAGCCAAGGCAGGTGCTAGATGCAACTGGAAGCTTGTTGCCAAGAGACTTCTCAACCTCTACACGAGCAACAGAGATGAAGTTCACGAATATACACTGTGCAGAGGGAGTTAAGCAAGCCAATTCCATTGAAATCAAATTATCCTCGCCTGACAGCATACTAACTAGCTGGGTAATTCTTTAGTTGCTTTAAAGGTTAGAGTGACTCCGACAATTTAACATGCTGAATCACTCTCATTCACAGGAATGAGACATAAGCCTGAACTTCATAAACCTGATTCATTATTATTATATTATTTATTATTAATAATAATAAATTATTCCATTCCTAAACAACATACTATTTAGTTGTACTTCTTCCTCACCACCACTTCCACCACCCAAGTGGCCTAAAAAGAAAAAGATTCTGACAAAAGATATTCATGAAAACAGCTACTATTTGTATTTAACCCTTAAGTCACGTATTTCTTTTTAGATGTCCCCTCTATCCCTCTCTTACCTACAATACTGAAACACTTTTAGTCATCCTTCAGGATCAAATGACTGTCACCTTTGGTGAAACCATTCCCAATTATCCAATTAGAAAAGGCTATCCTGGGACTTCCCTGGTGGCACCATGGATAAGAACCCACCTGCCAATGCAGGGGGCACGGGCTGAACCCCTGGTCTGGGAAGATTCCACATGCTGCACAACTGCTGAGTCTGTGCTCTAGAGCCCACGAGCTGCAGTTACTGAAGCCCCCATCACTGAAGCCCCCGCCGAGAGCCTGGGCTCCACAGTAAGAGAAGCCACGGCAGGGAGAAGCCCAAGAACCAACAAAGGGCAGCCCCCACTCCCTGCAACGAGAGAAAGCCTGCCAGCAACAAAGACCCAACACAGCCAAAAGTAAATAAATAAATTTTAAAGCCATCCCCTTTATTCTAATGCATTTTTCAATTTATTACATTTTCAATACTATATCTTATCCACATTTGTCTCTACTTTCTACACTATCAGCTCTAACTATCTTATCACAAACTCCCTCTCTCTTTCCACTCCTAATACCACCATTCCCTGTGTTCCTCTTTCCAACTTCAGTTCTCCTCTTTCTTCCCTTCCCATCAGCTATACTTCTGACCAACCACAATACTCCTAAAATACAGAGAAGACCAGGGGGATGGGGCTGAACACCTTGCAAAACAGTTTTGCTTTTTTCCGACATGTCATTTTTCACTTAGATATTTCCATTCCAAAAAAAATATGGTGGCTTCAAGATATCTATCAAAATAAAACTCAAGGGTTTGAATTCTTCAGCTGACGTACTGTGATACAATAAAAAGACAGCAGGGCTTTGTTGGAATCGACTTTTGTCACCTATAAAAAGCTGATCGCCTGTAAAAACTGGGAATAATCACATCTTCCATATTCTTATGTTTATCGTGAGAATGAAAAGCAATACAAAGCAAGCAACTGGAACAGGGTGAAATGGTGAACCCTCCAAGGTACACCATACCAAGAACAAAGATGGACTTCCAGCAACATCAAATTTGTTCTCATTTGAAAACAAATCGTTACAAATATCCCATACAACAACAAATTAAAAAGCTTCAGACAAATAAATTAGCCAGAACTATTCAGGCTATCTTCAGTGTACAGATAACTGACTGGAATTCAGAATATTTTCCCATTGAAATAGTGTGGTGAATGGCAGTTAGTAGCTAACATAAAACCATAAAGATAGAATAAAACTACTGTCATAGATGTCTATGTCCTTAAGATAAATAAGTGTAATTAAAGAGTAAACAGGCACCTTTCAGAAGATTCTGAAGAGGTTATCCAAGTACCTTCAAAGGTACCAGGTAAGGAAAGAGTGCTGGTTCTTTTTTAAGGCCTCTTTGTATTTCTGGATTTGTGGTTTTATTTTTTCTTTGAAAGACGTAAACAGCTCTACATCAAAAGTATTCTTTATACCTACGGCTGTCCCCTGGCACATAATGAAAATACAAGCAGAAAAGAAAGGAAGCAAGGAAGGAAGAAGAAAGTGTTCAATCTCCTTCAGCCAACTGGTAAAGCTCTGGATTAAGATAAGCAGTGGGGGGTTAGAGGGGTGTGTGCACAGAGCAGAAATAAAATCTGATATAAATTTAATTAATAAGCAATAAAGATATAAACGAGAGATGATCACAGCATGTGTCTCATTCTCTCCTATTTCAGGCTATCTGTCTAGCAGAAGAAAAGACATTTTAAGAAATGTTAAAACTAAGGGCTTCCATGGTGGCTCAGTGGCAAAGAACCCATCTGCCAATGCAGGAGACACGGGTTTGATCCCTGATCCAGGAAGATCCCACAAGCCGCGGAGCAACTAACCCCGCGAGCCACAAGTATTGAGCCTCTGTGATCCAGTGCCTGGGAGCCACAGCTACGGAGCCCACAGGCTGCAGCTACTGAAGTCTGCGTGCCCTAGAGCCTGAGCTCAGTAACAAGAGAAGCCATGAGTGAGAAGCCCGCCCAACGCAATGACGAGCAGCCCCTGCTCATGGCAACTAGAGAAAATCCCGCAAAGCAGGAAAAGACACAGCGCAGTCAAAAATAATTAAAAAAATTTTTTTTTAAGAAATGTTAAAACTAAACAAATGATGCCATCAGTCACCTGGCAATCAAACGACTGAGAGCAGCAAAGCTGCTGTAGAAGCAGCACTAGTCAAGTAATGAATGAATGGTACCGGGAACGATGACCATAGGTCAACTGCAAGGCAGATATTGATAAAATGGGAGTGCCTGCAGAATAAAAAAGCTTGAAGTACCAAGACACTTCCCCTGCAGTCCTAAAGTTAGCTCTGTCCACCAATATCAAGAATATATAGAAGCTACATTGAGTTTCCCTATAAGACTAACATCTCAAAAATCAACAATAGGGAAATATAAGATGACGAAGCACTTTGAATTAATTTTCCAAAAACACGTACTGAAGGTAGAAAAAGAGAAAATAAGGTATCACAGGAAAAACATCCTAGCCAGATTTCCTTCTCTAAAAGAAAAGATGTTGGGGCAGATGGTCCCTTACCTGAGCAACACGACATGGCAAGTCTGACTCATAAGACTTCCTGAATGGGCCATCATGTAGACTACAGTTAGTCTGTGCTCAGTCCTTGCTGTTTCCATTGCCTTTTTTCTTTTTCTGACTTCACAGCAAAGTTACTCTTCAGTGATTCATAATTCCACTCCTAGACTAAATAACCTTAAATTCAAAAGGATTCTTTTTTTAAAAAAATAATGTTTCCATATACCTAGAAGTTATATGTCTGATGACAGAAGTTCTCTCTTCAAATAAATCTCCAAAAGTCACTACTGATTTCAGGATGACAGTAATACAAACAGTGAATGACAGCATATATACCAAAGTCCAAAAAGAAAGTAAGAATGCACTCCTAACATCATTTACCTGTTGGAGGGTGGTGTAGTGGTAGCATGGCTGAAAAAAGCCAAAGTCCAAACCAGACTTCAACTGCCTTCTATTCTCCTCCAAAATATACCTACTATACTATGTGGAGCTAAAAAGCTGTACCTCTAGGTCATGATTGTTCAAGGGAAGAAATCTGCAGCAAGCGAGACTACGAACTACTGAGGAACAGGATGAAAAGATCATCACCCAAATAATCTCGCATGAAACATAGTGTGGGTTGTCTTTTTTTTCCCTACTCAAAGGTCAGTTCTATGACACATGACTTAAAGAGCCTTTCTGTGTACTTCACAAACCTGCCTATGCGTGTGGAATAAATGAAGGGGGGCTCATCTCATTATCGTGAGAGAACATTTGAGGCAAAATTTTAATTATGAACCCTTGTAAAACCATTCATACAACTAAACTGGTAAAAGCAAAACCCACTTCAGCAAGCATCCTGAGAGTGGTCACAAAGTAACAGGGACGTAATATACAGCTGAGGACTACGCTAACACTGCTGTATGAAACAGAGAGAAGTTGTTACAAGTAAATCCTAAAAAGTTCTCATCACAAGGAAAAAAATTTTTTCCTTCCTTCCTTCATCTTATCTATGTGAGATGATGGATGTAGCTGAACCTATGGTGGCAAGCATGCCACAATATGTGTAAATCACACCACCCTACTGAACCCCTTAAACTTACTCAGTGACATATGTCAACAATTTTCTCAATAAAACTGGGGAGGAGGGCAAGTTTTTCTTGTTTTTGTCTTTTTTTTTACGTGTGAAAGTGAAAGTGTTACTCAGTCAGTTCAATCCTTTGGGACCCCATGGGCTGCAGCCCGCCAGGCTCCTCAGTCCCTGTAACTCCCCAGGCAAGAATACTGGAGTGGCTAGCCGTTCCTTTCTCCAGGGGATCTTAAAGAGCCTGAGTGTTAGCCACACAAAGGAAACTGCATTTCCTACATCAATATGCTTGGGATGAACTGTTGATCAAAATAGACAAGTTTTTTGTTGTTATTGTTTTGGGGCTTTTTGTTTGTTTGTTTGTTTTGTTTTGGCCTCCAACAAGCTGATGACCCAGTGCCAGGAAATCAACAAACTAGTACATGTAGAATCACAAATTGTATTTTGTGCTATAAAACATCTCCACTGAAAATTAATGGCTGATATTTAATTTAAAGGGCTTCCTCAGTGGCTCAGGTGGTAAAGAATCTGTCTGCAATACAGGAGACCTGGGTTTGATCCCTGGGTTGGGAAGATCCCCTGAAGAAAACAATGGCAACCCACTCCAGTATTTTAGCCTGGAGAATTCCATGGACTCAAGGACCCTGGCGGGCTACAGTCCATGGGGTCGCAAAGAGTCAAACACAACTGAGCAAGTAAGACTTCCATGTAACTGAAAAGCAGGAACAACTGAGTACCAGACATAGCACACCATGTCACACAGCTACTCAAAGATACGAGGTGCAAGGTTTAAGTCAAAAGCTGGTACAGTTCTAACCAAATGCACTAGGCTAGCAGTTCTCCACCTTTTTAATATCAGGATTCCTTGAACTCTAAAAAGCTTTGGTTATGTAGGTTATTGTCTATCAATATTTACTGCTGCTGCTGCTAAGTCGCTTCAGTCGTGTCTGACTCTGTGCGACCCCATAGACGGCAGCCCGCCAGGCTCAGCCATCCCTGGGATTCTCCAGGCAAGAACACTGGAGTGGGTTGCCATTTCCTTCTCCAATGCATGAAAGTGAAAAGTGAAAGTGAAAAGTGAAAGTGAAGTCACTCAGTCGCGTCTGACTCTTAGCGACCCCATGGATTGCAGCCTACCAGGCTCCTCCGTCCATGGGATTTTCTAAGCAAGAGTACTGGAGTGGGGTGCCATTGCCTTCTCCGTCAATATTTACTACATTAGAAATTAATACTGAGAAACACTTGAAATATTACTACATTTAAAAACAAGCCCATCATACATTACTGTATACAATTTATGAAAAATAACATGAAACAAAACAATCGCATGAGAGGTGGCACTGTTTCACGGTTTTACAAACCTTAATGTCTGACAACAGGAGACAGCTGAACCCTCTTATCTACTACACCATTCAACCTGTTGCAATACGTCATACTGATCAAAATACATGAAGAAAATCCAGTCACACAGATACACGTACTTGTAAAAGGAAGGACTATTTCAACAGCCTTTTATAATTCATTATAAATAATTTTCCTTGATATTATGCTAAAATGGCAAGTGGTACTTTCAGTTTTCATTTAAAAATTCTTCCAAACTTACAAAATATTGCAAAAAACAAAACAAAATAACATGAGGCATACCCTGAATACATCTTACTCAGATTTGCTTACTGTATTAAGTGTCCTGTGACTACTGTAATGAATTACCACAAACAACAGGATAGTCTCTTGAAGTTCTCCAGGCTCAGTGTCCAAAAAGGACATGGCATGACTGGGCCACACTCTTCCTGGAGGCTCCAAGGGAGACCTGCTCCACCCTCGCCTAGCTTCTGGTGTTGCCAGCACTCCCTGGCATTAAGAAAGTGGTACTTTCTTAAAGGTCAGTTGCAAAGTGCAATCTGAAACCCTATCAATGAACTTTCATACTGTTACATTAAAATACTAACTTACACTCTGAACAAACTTTTACCCATGCATAATTCTGCAACATCAAATATTATCATTTGGATAATACTGGTTCGCTGAATAAGCAGATTTTCAAATACTGATACATTATACAAAATCAAAAACTCCACCACATTAATATCACCACCCATCTCATTCATAAAGTCTTTGAGTACTGAGAAGCTGTCACAGTCATGGTGACAGATTCAAAATTAACTTAATTTCTACTTGAAAACTCCAGCTTTATCACTGTCAACAAATACTCTCAGATGCTTTCTTTAAAGTTATAGATTCACCTTGCTCAGCTTTAAGAAACTGTCTGCCAAATCCCCAAATTCTAAAGCCATAGTTTTAGTCATTCTTTCAAGTAAAAATTATATTTCATGAAAAAAAGTGGCCTGTTCAGTATAAAAGCCAATCACACAAGTGTTCTTCCCCAAGACAACCATCCTACTTTGGTAGGCAGAAGTGTTTTTTGCGTATTTTCCATTCTCACTAAAAGAATGTTAAAAATACAGTACTCAACTGTCAAGATTTAATGAAATGAGCAAATTTTGTTCCTTCATCAAAGACAATCCCAAGTGATAAAGAAGTGGAGTTTATGTGAGGTTTTTCTTTGTTTCTTTTCCTTTAAGTCTGAGCACAGAGGAGTGAAAAATGTAATTGACTACCAGTAGTCTGGTAGTGCCACTGCCTTGATTCATGCTACGACACCAGCAGTTTTATGCATCACTGCTTTTGTACCATCAGTGCATGAACAGGATGAAAATGGAAAATATATTACTATGCTGCTGCTGCTAAGTCGCTTCAGTCGTGTCCGACTCTGTGCGACCCCATAGACGGCAGCCCACCAGGCTCCCCCGTCCCTGGGATTCTCCAGGCAAGAACACTGGAGTGGGTTGCCATTGCCTTCTCCAATGCATGAAAGTGAAAAGTAAAACTGAAGTTGCTCAGTCATGTCCGACCCTCAGCGACCCCATGGACTGCAGCCCACCAGGCTCCTCCGCCCATGGGATTTTCCAGGCAAGAGTACTGGAGTGAGGTGCCATTGCCTTCTCCGAATGATTTCTGAATGCAACACAAATAAGCTATGAGTGCTAGAGACAGGGAAAGGGGGACACACAAAGTGCATCACAAAAGAGAAACTTCCCACTCAAGATACAAATTATAAACTAAACTTACCAAGTGGATTTAAAAATTGAACTAAGAAAGATGGCCAAGAAATTGCACTGATTCCAAAAGATGAATTAACCACCCAATAAAATCTTCAAATAAGTTTAAAATAAATGATTACAATCCTTAATAAGACAATCAACAGCCATGAAAATATAATACATATAGAGCAACAATGTTCTAAAAAGAAAAAATATAAAACTTCATACATTATTAAGTATAAAAAAGATGGTACTGCCCATTATCTGAGCACCAAATATCGGAACTCTGAATAGATGTGGTTAGCATGGGATGCTTAAGCCCACATTTTAAACAAAACTCAATAGACTAGGATTAATTCTTAGACCAGACACCACACACATAATCACTGAATTGGGGCAGGGTGCGGGGACTGATGAATCCAACCAGAAGGCAGCACAGTGAAGTAAAAAAGGGAAAGAACACAGATTTGATCCAAGCCCCAATACGGTATTTGCCAAATTTAAATCTCTGCATCTTAATGTTCTTTTCTTGAGAGTGGATATTCACCTTTACAAGGTTGCTGAAAGAAGTTTAAAAAAAAAAAAAAAATCACACATTAAAAAAAAAAAAAAAAAAGCTCAGTGGTGGGCAAATGGTAGGCCTGAAAGATGGCTCCCACAAGAATCTTATGATTTACAGACAGAATCAAAATTATTTTAAAGAGAGAATAATTATAAAATAACTACCTCTACAACTCAAATAAATTCAGGAAACAATGTATTTGTGTGTTTTCCAACTCCAATATTAGCAAAATAGACTTAAACAAATCTAAACCTTGGGACCTAACAGAATATTAGAGATGTCATTTGAGAAGCACTAAATTCTCAAAGATGCTAAAAATATAGTTTTGGTAGTGGTCTTAAACTGCTCTTATGTAAACAACTCAAATATTTTCCTTAAACTTCTCTGATACTATACATTTCCCTGTCAAAATAGTTTGTTGAAACAGTATCTTTTATTAGAAAGGACACTTGGGTTGCAATTTAAGGACAATTTCTTCTTTGAAAAATCATGTTAAAATTCATAATTAATTTCACTGCAATTTTTAAAAAATATAAAGACACTGGCAATTTAACTAGCCTAAATTTAAAATCCCATTCATTACTCATCATTCTTAATAAAATGGCTTCCTTTTCAACTGCTGAAAGAAAAAAAGAAAAGGACAAAACTCAGGCTTCTTATATTTCAAATGGAATTGGGAGTTACTTTAGTAATAAAATGCCTACAATTTACATGGTACCTTTACACCACATAACAGGCTTATCAAAAGCCAAAATATAAACTCTAATATACACAAAAATTTTATTTCAACTTATTTCCCAGGGCTTAGAAATCAAAGACCTCATACTACTAAATCAAGTCTAGAAATGAAAAGACAGTAGGATTATAGCTGTGCATGGCCAATTTATCTTCTGAAGTCAAAGCATGTCTCCTGTTACCTTGCAGCAAGTCAATGTGATCTGCATGTCAACATATCCAAGGGTTGCAGTATCTGAAACCTGCATCAACCATAAAGGTGTTATTTTAATTAACAAGCTTGCCAACACATTATGAACTCTGGAGTTGTAAAGTTCTTTTAAAATTATTATCACAATCTCATTTTAAAGAAAACTTTAAAAGGCTAAGAACAAGATTAAGAATCATCCAATTCCAATTCTATTTATGGTCACCCTCCAATGAAACAACTAGCTCTATAAAAATCTTTTTAAACCAAGAACAATATGCTTGCAGTCGATGTAGCAAAAATAAAGATTCTATAGGGCCGTTTCTACATGAGGGGCAAATTTTATAGTAGGGCAATGAAAGTAATGACAAACCACACATTATGTAACAGGAGTGCTACCTGGAAAACATTAGGTTCATTTTTACTTGGAATGATTTTTCAACTATGAAAGACAAAATTTTATGGAGGTGAATTAAATGCCCTATACTTCTGATCTTTAGGTTGACTGTGGACTCACATAGCATGAGCTTAATATGTGAAGTTCATTAAAGATTGATACATGATGGAAAATATATTTAAATCTTAGGAACATATGCTGAGCATGTGTACACATGCAAAGCTTTCAAAGTTTTTAAAATGTGAAAATGAGCTCCTGTTATCCTTGATAAATGTCAGCTGTCATACACTCATATCCAATACATACTATTTTTCACAAAGCAGAGTACCAGAAAAGGCAATTTTGAATCCACCAGCTGTATGTAATGGTTATACACAGAAAATTCTACTCAAGGTCAGAAGTTTATAGGTTTTCAATATCAACTTCAAAATAATGCAGGCTTTACATGTTAAAAATTACAGATTCCAAACATATTCTTTTGAAAACAGAGTAATAAAAAAGTAACTACTTTAAGAGCTTGGCACATGAGAGACAGGACCACTGATAACTGATATAAACTGGATTACTTGTATTTCTGGATCACTGAGCTGATATTTAGGCCAATTATATTCTTAATTAAGCTACAAAATTAAGTACTACAAGATCTATATTACCAATCTGATGACTTTATGTCTATATTTTCCAACTCTAATAAAACTGTCCCTTTAACAAACCCTGACTGTGAACAATTACTACAACCTTACCTCCATTCACTTTTACCAAGAGCAGAAAAATATCGATTACACTAGTAGAGCAATTTAGATAGTTTGTTATTTGTGCCAAAGATGGATATTATAGCCTTAAGAGTTTTCTCTACATATTCAGAAAGCTTCATCCTTAAAAGCGAACCAGTTTAAGCAGTTTTTCACTTTAATAATAGAACAAAACTATTAATAGGAATTTTCTTTTTAAAGTTTTTCTGTATAGTATGTGACCTATGCTAAAAAAAAAAAAAATACTATCTTTGAAAAGTAAATTGCTCTTTCACCAACATTAAATTCAAACTAAGCTTTCAAAATTATAAACACATCGATATTCTCCTATGTATCATAAAACTAGTGACGTCCGCATTTTAAATGCATCATTCGTCATCAGTCATCACTGCACAGAAAGAGTCTCTTAAAAGCTTAAAACCTAAAAAAATAAAAAAGGAGTGAGGGACCTAGTGTGGTCAAATTATCTCAAGTAAAATAACTTTCACTTTTCCACTTAAAACTACAGCACTTCATCAGCCCAAGAGAGCAGATCCACCAAATTATGGCTTTCTTAGTATCTTCTAATTGGACTTATAAGCTTGAGTGCAAAAAACTGATTTCTGGATGTATAACGGCAAAATATCCATAAGTAACTTACAAGCATTTAACGGACATATAGAAAAGTGCAGATGGATTTGGGTATGATTTTGAATTCTTTTTTGAATAAAGTCTTTTGACATAAACTTTCCTGACAAATGAAGATATGGGGCTGGAATTAACATTAACCCTATAATTTCAGGCCAACTACTCTAACAAAGACCAAGGTTTTTTAAAAATTGAGGTGAGTTTAATTAACATGTTATTTTTGAATCTCAGAAAAGTTTGAGATACACAGCACACTTTCTGAAGTCAGTGCCATTAGGAAAGTACCCATATTTCCCCATAAAATTCCTTTATGGCATCACAGAACTCTTAGTATTCCTGAATACATCAGCTATATTCTCTAACAGCTTCATTAAGATACGATTCATTAAGATATGATAAACCACTGTTAAGCAAATATCCTCCAATTAAAAATAAAAAATATCAACAGCAAGAATTTTACAAAGATAAAATTCATATACCACACGCTTAAAATACACAATTCCATGGCTTAAAGCACAGAGCTGCACAACTGTCACCACTGTCAATTTCAGAACATTTTATTACTGCAGAAAGAAACCCCTCAGCTGTCACTCCCCTAATGCTTCCATACCCACCACCCACACAACTTCTCTGACCCCCTCACCCTAGGCAACCACTAACCTATTTTCTGTCTCTATGGATTTACCTATTCTGGACAGTTCATACAAGTGGGATCATACAGTACCTAGTCCTCTGTGACTGGCTTAGCCTGCAGGTCTATCTGTGTTGTGGCATCTAACAGTGCTTCATTTTACAGATATGTATTCATCCAGTCCTCAGGTGATGGACATGAGGTTGTTTCCACTTTTCGGCTAACATGAACACTGTGACTGTGAACATTAAGTTTCTAATGTGGCCACCTACATAAGAATCCTCTGAAGACTGCTAGTAAACAGGAAAGAGGCAGGGTCTTTAACAATTTTTCAGTGGAACCACTTGTGCAATCTTAAGTATGATGAATATGCTAAGGGCTCGAAAGGTAAAAGTGGACAACATGCAGGAACAGATGGGACGTAAGGATCGAGACGGACACTCTAAAAAGCAAATCAGAGTATTAAAATCAAAATCACTAACAGAAATAAAGAATGCTGTCCATGGACAGAGCTGCTTGGTGAGAGGAGTGCAACCAGTGAGGCTGAATACACACACATACTTTTTCTTTCTCTCCCTCACTCTTTTTCTCTCTCTTCCAAAATGAAAATACAAAGAGGAAAAGAGAATATTCAGGAAACGTGGAACAATTACAAAATAATACACACATAAGGGGATTGCCATTTATATGAAATTCAAGAAAAGGAAAACTGTAGTGACTTAAAGCAGCCCAGTGGCCACCAGTTACCAGGAGAGAGGACAGACTGCAGAGGGGCACAAAGGAACTTCAGGGGGAGGCAGGAGTGTCTTCCGTCGTAATTGAGACAATGGTTACACTGGCCAAAACTCAAACTGTAAATGGAAGGTTGGTGAATTTTATTGTTTGCAAATTATACTTTAATGAAGTTGTTTAAAACCTTGCAGTACATACTGCCAATCCTATGATAAGTGATAAATGACGTGTATGAAATGAAGTAGCTAATGAAACAGGGCTAGTTCGATAAGAAAATTTACTTTTTTCTAAAGAAATTCCCCATTAAAAGTAAATTTATTACATCAGCAGTTAAAAATCAAGTTTATCTTTTAAAACTTTAGAGTAATAACAAGTCTCTCTGCAACAAGTGACATGTATTAAAATGTTCACTGAAATATCATTCATACATCAAGAACTAGAGAAAACTAATGTTCAATCCCAAATGTAAAAAATTCTAATAAAGCCATATGAAAGACTACCATATAGTAGCAGAAAAAATAAATAAATTATATATAACATGGTAGAATCTTAAAAGCAAACAAAAGTTAAAAAAACAAGTACACTACATTCCTTATATTTTTGTAAAGCTAAAAGACAAAACTGAACATTGTTCAGGAACACATATATGTGTGGCTTTTCAAACTTTTTTGAAAGCAACTGCAACTAAAGGAAACTCTTACTTCTGGGATCCAGGCAGAATGAGTTCAGGGAGAAACACAGAGGGAACGGGCACACCTAACAACCTTCCGGCTCTTAAATTCAAGTAGTAGGTTCACAGGTGTTCATCAAAGTATACTTTATAACTCACAAATAATATATACTCTTGCTCATATAAAATACTGCATAATTTTAATGTTAAATTTTAAAAACCATGTGGACAAATACTTAATCTAACATTTGAGCTAGATCCTGTGTTGAGTATATTTCATCTACTACTCAATCCCCACTGCAGTCGTCCTCTGATACAGAGAACAGATGAAAGTATAGAATTCAACTTTATTCCTTTTAATAAGAAAACAGGGAAGTAATAACCCACTCAAGGTCAAATATTTAGTAAGTGATGGAGCTAGAAATTAAACCCAGGTCTTGCCAATGTCAGAGCCCAAGCCCTTAAATATTTCCACTCATCCCCTTAAAAATCCCCCAAAACCTTAAAACTTATGACATCAAATACTCTAGTCCTTTTTTCATGGAATCTCTGAGTTTAACTACACCATTTACAGCTGTTTCAACAACAGATTTTCAATAGAACTGGCCCATCTGAAATCCTGAATAAGAAGTTACTGTTTTCCAGCCACATTCACTAGAAGTTCCTACCATTCTTTATAAAAAGAAAATAGTGAAGAAGTATGGCCTTTACCAGGTTGGTCATCACCAAGTACCATAGATTCTCGACCCACCCCTATGCACATCACTTTAAAAAACAATTTTAAATATCTTCATCTTACTGATAGTTTCATCTCCTAATCTAACCATCATTCATTTACACTGAGTAGGGGAGAAGCAGTTCACTTAAACTGTTTGGTTTTTAAATAATAGT
Source organism: Bos mutus (assembly GCF_027580195.1). Lineage (NCBI taxonomy): Eukaryota > Metazoa > Chordata > Mammalia > Artiodactyla > Bovidae > Bos > Bos mutus. The sequence goes on from NC_091629.1 coordinate 20,984,058, forward strand.
TGCTTTACAGATTTCCTTGAGTTTAATTCATTTTAACTATAAGACATAAAAAACACAGTTTATAATTAAAACTGTTATCTTTAAACTCCAGTAATTCAATATCAAACTAAACTGAAGGACAGAGACAAATACAGTTCTCACAACTTAGAACATCATTCATATGCAATACTTTTTCTAAATATCAAGATTCTCAGGACTTCTGCTGGAACTTTAGAAACTACAATATTATTAATAAAATATGATATGAAAGCATGTGATAATTATCCTGGCCTTGGCAATATTTTCATTCCTCTATCCAACTATACAGTGTTTTAATTTTAACAAAGATGACATAAAAATCAGTTTCAGAAATCTACACGAAATATATCCATTAACTGAGGTTGTATTCAAAAAGTTAATTTCCAAGACCATGAATAATATCACAGCCTAAACTCCAGAAAGTCATGATGTTAGAATTTCTATAGTTAAAGTTGAATTTTTCTGTTGAATAACCACAGGCTTACTTTCAATGCTGGAGTAATGTCATCTGTAAGTTTCTAAGGTATTACTGACTTCAGTGATACTTACATTTTTCTATTAAAAATCATTTTTAAACCACAAATAAGAACTTACCTTTAATTTCTGCAACTGTATTAATGTTTAAGCAGTATCCTCTACCTCCTCAGCATGAATATTTAAAAAGACTGCAACTTACTACAATATAAAGTTCACAAATTATACAAAGAAAAGGTCGAAAGTTTGCAAAGAATCAAGATGTAAGTTCTAACTTCAGTTACATCACAAACTAGTTATACAACTTTGATAAACCCATTGGCTTAAGCCCTTTACAACGCTGGGTTGTAAGAACAAGGTTGAAACAGAAAAATATTTTCTTACTGAATATCACTCAGACTGGAGAAGAAATAAAGTAATTGAACTTAAAGGGTTATCAAAACTACCCATCTGAAGAATGGAAGGAAAACAACTTGAAGACAAATGGAAAGGACAAGTGAGAAATAGCAAATGGTCTATCAAATATGTCAACTAGAGCCCCATAAGTGAGACTGAAGCAAAAACAAAAAACCTCACGAAATAATGGCCAAAACTTCCCCAAACTTGATGAAAACACCAGTCTGCACACTGAAGTTCAGTTAATCCCAAGAAAAAATACAAAGAAAACCAAACCTAAGTACATTATAGTCCAACTATTTAAATTCAAACATCTTGCTTTTCAAGAGAAAATTTTCAAAGCAGTCACAAGAAAAAAAGACCTTAAGACCATATATACAGAGGAACAAAGATAAAAATTACCTTCTTAGAAGCAATCAGACAACAAGATCTTTAGAGTGCTGAAGCAACTGACACAAAATTTTATATACAGGGAATCCTTCAAAAATGAATGTGAAATAAACATTTTCACCTAAGTAAAATCTGTGACAATTAGTCTCAAATACTTTAGGGACTAAAAGTACTCCTTCAGGCCAACGATTAAGAACATCAGATGAAAACTCCTGTCCATAACAATGAATGAAGGACATCCAAAATGTCTTCCTGCCAAATGGTGGCTTGGCTTTCCTCTGCTGTTTGCCTTGAAGTCTAAGATTCTCATGGAAGAGATAACAAACCTAAATACTTTATGAAATAAATTCTGGGTGACAGACTACTGACCTAAGGTAACTTACACAATTTTACAACTGTACTGGAAGATAAACTAAGTCAAAATTTCTAGGTCCCTTTATACACCTAAGTGGATGATGTCTTCAAAGCAGACTGCAAAAAAAAAAAAAAGATTAAGCGAAACAGATTTACACAGGACTGAATAAACTAGTGAAGTTTTAACTGCGGTTATTTGTTTTAGAATATTATTGTTTGGTATTATGTTTTCTAGTGGGTTCTATAAAGAAGCCCTTTTTCTTTCTCTTCTATATCTAGCCCTCAATTTAATAAATTACACTTACGTACTCTAAAAGCATTCTATGTGGCACCTGATTCGATGTCCTCAAATTGCAGGGGAAAAAACAGAAACATAAAAACTGAGTCTCTCTACTTTTCATGTCAATATTATTAATTGCATAGGTTTAATAAAAATCTGTCAACCCATTTATCAGGATAATTGGATAATCAAGTCTGCATCTTGAATGTCATAATTGAGAATAATTCTCATTTAGCCAGGCATGACAAGCCCATCATTAACAAATAATGACTTCACTTTATAAGTCAATACCTACAGGCCTGGTACCTATTCTTTGCTTATAGGGACCAGCCTCAAAAGTAGGCCAGAGACTCAGTAAATCTGATGTACTGGGAGGAGAGACAATTCATTCACATTTATAAGTCCTGCAAATGAAATCTAGTCGAGTTTGTTGAGACTGGTTGCCTAGTCTCAAGATACGAGAATAAAAGAGACTTTAGAAATGCAAGTCTATATTCCTTAGGAAAACTTCCAGAGAAATTAATCCTCTGGTCTCAGAAACTGTTCAATAAAATACTCTGGCAGTCCAATAGTTAAGACATCACATTTCCATGGCCGGAGACCCAGGTTCAATCCCTGGTCAGAGAGCTGAGACCCTGCATGCTGCACAGCACAGCCCCAAAAATAAATAAATAAAACAGCAATCAAAGAAGCTTCTATGGTTAAAGATATCTTTTTGCTCCTTTTGGCACAGCATGAGAAGAGCCTTTTTTTTTTTTTTTTTTAAATTAACTCAAGAATCAACTGTGGGCTTCCAATTTAGGTCAAGAGAGAATAATGAGACTCATCCCAACATAAACTAAACAAACTATATTCAAATATCAGAGAACAAACAGTGAGAAATTGTGGTCCCTGAGATTAAGAAAACAACTGGGCATGAGGGGAGAAGGAACAACATGGTAACATGAGCCCTACCATCAGCCAGGCTTCCTTCTAGGAGGCAGTTTTTCCAGATCACAACAGAGGGATGAAGAACTCACACAGAGCCCAGCAATCTTGCAGAATGGACAAGATAATAACCAGAATTCAGAATGGTCAAGCTGGATAGATATTGCAGGGCAGTTTCTCAGAGAGACTGACAAGACTGCAGGGACTAACAAACATATCCTGAGATTTGTACCAAAATCCTGGCTCAGATGGTAAAGCATCTGCCTGCAATGTGGAAGACAAGGTTCAATCCCTGGGTCTGGAAGATCCCCTGGAGAAGGAAATGGCAACCCACTCCAGTACCCTTGCCTGGAAAATTCCATGGACGGAGAAGCCTGGTAGGCTACAGTCCATGAGACTGCAAAGAGTTGGACACGGCTGAGCAACTTCACTTTCAGAGAAATCATGACAAAGAAGAAAAAGTTGAAACACTCACACCACCTCTTTCAAGCCTTACTATAAAGCTGCACTGGATTGATGGGCATAAGGATTGATGAATCAATGGAACAGAATAAAGACCAGAAATAGATTCCGACTATGCTGCTAAGTCACTTCAGTCGTGTCCAACTCTGTGTGACCCCACAGACGGCAGCCCACTAGGCTCCTCTGTCCCTGGGATTCTCCAGGCAAGAACACTGGAGTGGGTTGCCATTTCCTTCTCCAATGCATGTAAGTGAAAAGTGAAAGTAAAGTCGCCTAGTTGTGCCCGACTCTTAGCGACCCCATGGACTGCAGCCTACCAGGCTCCTCCATCCATGAGATTTTCCAGGCAAGAGTACTGGAGTGGGGTGCCATTGCTTTCTCCGAGATTCCGACTATATATATATATATATATATATATATATATGGCTTCCCAGGTGGCTCACTGGTAAAGAATCTGCCTGCCAATGCAGAAGACACAGGTTCAATCCCCGGTTCGAGAAGATCTGCTGCAGGAGAAAATGGCAACCTACTCATTATCCTTGCTTGGAAAATTCCTTGGACAGAAGAGCCTGGCGGTTTCAGTCCATGAAGTAGCAGAGTCAGACACAACTGAGGACACACATGTACACACACACAGAAAGTAGCAAAGAGTAGGACACAACTGAGAATGCACATACACACACACACACATACGGAGTAGCAAAGGGTTGTGCACAACTGAGCACACATGTACACACATACACCCCCACACACAATTAAAATGCAACACAATGGAAAAAGGAGTCTTCAACAAATAGCCATGGAACAGAATGTCAATGTTTTTAAAAACTTATCCTCAATCCTTTCTTCACACAACATGCAAATATTAAATCAAAATGGATCACAGACCTAAAGATAAAGTTATAGAACTTCTACAACAAAGGAGAAAAATCTTCATCAACTCATTAATAGGCAGAGATCTCTTCACACACTAAAAAACGATTACTCATAAGCAAAAAAAAATTTGTTTTATTCAAAATGCCTATATTCTCAAAAAAAAAAATTCAAGAATATGAAAAGGGAGACCAAAGAAAGACCAGAAGAAAATACTCTCAAAATATATCTGAAAAGAATCTGTACTCAGAAAAATTTAAGTCATACAATAAGAAAACAAACCACCCAATTTAAGAAATCCACAAAATTTGAACAGACGCTTCATAAAGAGATATAAGTGGAACTTGAACTCTCATAAACTGCAAGTGGAATATAAAATGGTACAGCCACTTTAGAAAACAGTTTCAATTTCTCATAAAGATAAGCACACACTTAACATAAGACAATTATACTCCTGGGTATTTACTCAAGAGGGAAAAAAATCTAAACAAAAACTTGCACTTAAATATTCCTAGAAGCTTTATTCATAGAAGCCAAAAACAGGAAGCCCAATGGAATACTTCTCAGCAATAAAAATAAACTACTGATACACTTAATCATGTGGATGCAGCTAAAAACCACTCAGTAGAATGTATACAGTATGAGAGGGGGAAATAGGCTCTCTCACACATGACTGGTGTGAATCCATATGGCATAATGCTTATGGAGGGTAATTAGACAACATCTAACAAAAACTACATATACATTTACCCTCCAACCTAGTAATCTTACTTCTAAGAATGTATCCTGAAGGTATATCCCCCCAAGAATATGAAAATATATTTTCACAAGGTTATTCATTGCAGCAACATTTTTAACTGCAAAATACTGGAAACAACCTAGGTACTACCCACACAGAGGAAACTGACGGAATAGCCTATGGTGTGTGCACATAATGAAACGATGCTGCTGCTGCTGCTGCTCAGTCCTGTCCAACCCATGGCCACTCTTTGGACTGTAGCCTGCCAGGCTCCTCTATCCGTGAGATTTTTCAGGCAAGAACACTAGAGTGAGTTGCTATTTCCTCCTCCAAGGGATCTTCCCAACCCAGTGACTCAACTTGAATCTCCTGCACTGCAGGTAGACTCTTTTACTGGTGAGCAATTGGGGAAGAAAAAAAAAAACCCATACATATATCTGCTTGTCATTACAAAAAGAAAATACAGGAAAACACTCTAGAAAACACTGAAGGTGGCTTCCTCTGAGAAATGGGGAAAATGAGGGTGGAAAAGATACAGAGGGAATGTGTATCTTTTGTGTAATTTTGACCTTTGAAAACGTATTCATATTCTACATAATCAACATAAAACCAGAATCAGAATGAGGAGGAGCATTTTAAAACAAACTGAAACTCAAGCACACAAATAAATAAACCTCATTTCGTTTCAAACAAATATCACAACTACATCATGCAGAAACTAAGGTGGGAAACAAAAATGGGGAGGGAAGGGAAGGTAGGATGAGGGAGGACTAATTCAAGTATTTTAAAAATATAGCATCTTACACCCGAAAATCAACCACTAACACAACACTGTAAATCAACTACTAACCTCCAATAAAAATTTAAAAATGAAAAAATTTTAAATACAAATATGTAAGTCAAAAAAATGAATATAGGATTTCCTCTCAGTCCTGGGCAAAACTATATACAAGTTCCCCACTCACTTTGTTTACTGTAATTAAATGGGCAAAGCAAATCTGAAATGATTTTAGATATATTATAGGACAGACCAAATGAGTAAATGTACTATGTTGGGAACCAAGGCTCTCGTGGTATAAAAATGGACATAAAAATATAAAGTGAGAGGTGCAAAGAAAAAACCCTGCAGATGTGGAGGGAAACTGGACATACTGACATCAACACATGATTTATAAACTACATAGATGCATGTTGCTATGTGTGTGTGTACATGAACAAGCATGTTTATGTATATACATGTACAAACATGCATTTATTTCCTAGCTGTGTCCACTGAAGGGGTCAAGAAGAGAAGACAATCTAGGAGCAACAAGGACACCTACCAAGGATCTTGGTCTCTAATACTATTTCCCACAAGGACACAGGAGCATGATGAAAGAGCTCCACTGGAAACGGAATGAGAAAATGACCATTTTGGAAGCATGACTGTAAAAAATTAGATCAGACAAGAATCATCAATGAATGCTAAATCTAGGGCAAACTGTGATGAGAATCATGGTATTGGCATTGTCTCCCCCATCACTGCTTAAAGAAGGGGAAGAAACTCTAACAGCAGAGAAATCAGGCAACACATTGGCCAAATGATCACAATTAACATCCCAATGAGGGACAGAAGACATCCTGTGCCTCCAGAAGTTGTACATCTTTCTCGGGGTATCACATCACCTATGCAGTATCCCAGCCAAGAACAAATAGCCTCATTCTAACCCTGTTTCAAACAGAATATGAAGAACATTCTAATAAGGGAGGGGAACGGTTGCAGTCTTCAAAAATGTCAATGTCATACCAGACAAAGAAGAGGCTGGGGAAATATTCCAGGAAAAAGGAGGCTAAAGAAAAATAATAACTACACGTAGTACCTGAGCTTAGACTCATTTCCATTACAAGAAGCAAGGGAGACTGCTGGGAGAGACTTTATTAGGTCAACTGACAAAACTGGAAGATGGACAACAGGTCTATATTAACATCCATTTATGAAGCTGATAACCGTACAATGGTTGTATGAGAGAATGCCCTATTCGTAGGACATAAAGCAGAAGTATTAGAGGAAAGAAACACATTCTATGGAACATAACCCTCATATAATTCAAAAAAGAGAGGAAAGAGTAAGAGCCCACATAAATGCAAATAATAAAACCAGAGAGTGAATCTGACTAAGGATATCTAGATAATTCTTTATCTATTTTTTAACTTTTGTAAACTGGAAATTTCCAAATAAAGTTTTGTTTTTTAAGATAAATACTATGGAGATAGTTCTCTACTATGTTCAGAATATAATGGGTGTATCCCATAATTAACTGAAGGATTTTATTGGGAAATAGCACGAGTTGAAACTGGAGGCCTAGATAAAGTATTAGATAAAGGACTGTTTCAAATGTAAGCGAGAGGAGTTTGTATTTTTTTTCTGTAAGCCAGGAACAGTCGTACAAAGCTCATAACAGAAGAGAGACTTGATTAAAGGGATATACTGAAGATATACTGAAGCAAATTTTCAAGTGGGTTGAAACAGTATAGATAAGAAGCAGTAAAGGGACATTTCAAACACAAGCATGAAATTACGGGGTCTTGGCCTAGGAAGCTAAGATTGGTAACAGAAAGTTCACCGAATAGAGGAGACATGAAAATAGAAAACCAGATAAGGCTTCTTTACTAAAAATATCAAAGGGGGTAGGATTCAAAGATAACTCAGATTTCAAGCCCAGCCAACCAAGAGAATAATAATGTTACTAACAAAAAGAAATTGAATCACCTAAGCAAGGCGTAAGTGCTTTCGTGGCTATTAGACAGTTTTTTCATTCTCATTTTTCCTATCCTGATGCAATAACAAAAGTTAGGAGAGGAGTCAGTTGAAATGTTACACACCAGCACAAGCAATCTGTGGAAACTAGCCTCCACAAGGTGAAATAGTCAAAATGGGTGGAGCTGATTCCGATTTTAAGTGCCATTAAAATATTCACACATAAGAAGAAGAGGGCTGATGGCAGCATCTCATGTTAAACTGTAACACACTCCTTCCCTCCAAATTTATATTTGTATATAGAATATACATATATATTAACTTATTCCAAGACCCTTTATTCAACTAACAGTATCATTAAAGAGGACAACATAACATATAAAACAAGCTTAAAATGAAATCATAAAATCACAAAGTGTGTAGTATCTTTAGAAGGTGAAGTCAGAAAATTACAAAGGATCCAAAGGAAAACTGAATTACCTGGCTAACCAGTCAAATGCTGTTCAAGTAGTTTATGTTTGTTTTTATTGGTCTCTGACTCCACTGTTCAGCAAGTATTTTGATCCTGAGGACAAAAACAAATAAAAAAAGGGTATTGATTTTTATTGCCCTTTCTGAATATAAATATTATTATTAGTCACACACAAGTTAACTTTTCCCACCTTTCCCGTCCCTGGACATAAGAAACAAAACTAACAAAAAGTTACCAAGTATGAAGCCTCTTCCTAGGAATTTGAACTTGATGCCTTATTTTGCCATATATTACTACTTCTGTTTAAAAAAAAAAAATTAGGCAGGGCATACACAATACAATCCGTCACAGTTTGTAAACATGGATAATGCAAAGTAGTGATGAAGGAGACCAGCTCCAAGTTCTGAAGAGTGATGAAACCAGATGGGTAATCTGAACTTCGGATGTTCCCCCCCAAGTCCAAAGGGAATGCTCAACAAATTAACAATTTAAAACAATATAAATATCCTGTAAGAATCTAATTAAATCCTCAAGTCCAAAAAAGATAAATACCCACCAGATAGATAGATAAAGCAACCAAGGAAAAGGGAGAAAGAAAAAAAAAGTACTGGATATTTTCTTCCCCTTTAGGAAAGGATACATCATTTCATTCACCCCAAAAAAAAAAAAAAAAAAAAATTATTTTAAACAGGAGACAGGTAAATGAAGGACAGTTCTTCAAAATAAACTTCAATAAATATGAGAGCATACAGAACTGCAGACTTCTGCACTTGAGGAAATGTGGAGCAGGCTCTAGTCCAACAAAAAAGTGAGCCAATAAAAACATTCACTCTCACCTTACGATTTTCCAAATGAGACAAAGCACACTCTGACTACCACTAATTCTAGAGCTATCTATAGATTCAACAACCATAGCTAAGCTCTTAAGTTAATAGCATTTGTGCTGGAACTGGCAGGTCTGCTGAGAAAGGATGGAAGGAAAAATGATACACTCACAAGTTCCAAGTAACAAACACATCACAGTCATGGCCAATCCACATAGTAGATAGGAGACAACCAACCACAATCTAGGTGCATGATGTGAAGGATCTGTTGCACTTTTGAAATTCAAATTAAAGGTGAGAAACAGGGGGATGAGGGTTGAGGGCAGAAGGATATCACATCATAACGTTGTTGACGAAGGGAGAAGAAAATCTAGGTAATATATAAGTGGCATGCAATTAAAGTTATAAAAGGAACTGCTGTATCTAGTACCGTGTCTACTAATAATCACAGTAGTCTCCAGCTTATCGCTGAGACAATGCCAAAAGTTAGCTAGTTCTTGGACCGCATCTTCCAATCCACAATAGTACATATAGGTTCTTAACATAATAGCTAAAGAGCAGAAGCTTCAGAGCCCACCAGATCTAGAGCCAACCAACTCCTAGCTCTTTCACTTACTGGTCTGGTAACCCTGGGTCAATGTAAGACATCTTTGAGCCTTAGATTTCTCATCTTAAAATAGGTATCACAACTCATAAGGTTCTTGTGACAATTAAGTGAAAATGCTTAAATTACTTACTGCTGCTGCTAAGTCGCTTCAGTCGTGTCCGACTCTGTGCGACCCCATAGATGGCAGCCCACCAGGCTCCCCCGTCCCTGGGATTCTCCAGGCAAGAACACTGGAGTGGGTTGCCATTTCCTTCTCCAATGCATGAAAGTGAAAAGTGAAAGTGAAGTCACTCAGTCGTGTCTGACTCTTAGCGACCCCATGGACTGCAGCCTACCAGGCTCCTCTGTCCATGGGATTTTCCAGGCAAGAGTACTGGAGATTGCCTTCTCCAAAATTACTTACTAGTAGCTAGTATATACAAGCTCAATAAATAAAAACAATTATTAGCCAAACAAGACTATCTGACACATAGTATAACAAGAGTTTCTAAGCACACTGAAATAAAAAACAGGAGAAAACACAAACAACTTTGGTTTTTAAATGAATTGAGCTTCCCTGGTAGCTCAGTCGGTAAAGAATCCTACTGCAATGCAGAAGACCCTGGTTCAATTCCTGGGTTGGGAAGATCTGCTGGAGAAGGGATAGACTACCCACTCCAGTATTCCTGGGCTTCCCTGATGGCTCAGGTGGAAAAGAATTCACCTGCAACGTAGGAGACCTAGGTTCCACCCCTGGGTTGGGATCCCCTGGAGAAGGGAAAAGGCTACTCACTCCAGTATTCTGACCTGGAGAATTCCAAGGACTGTATGTATAGTCCATGGGGTTGCAAAGAGTCAGACATGACTGAGCGACTTTAATTCATTAATTCACTCAATTCAATGTTTTATAACTTGAATTTTTATATTCAATTTAACTAGAGGACAGTGGAGGGGGAAAAGGTAGGCAAAAGTCCTGTAAAGAAAGTTCAAGGTTTTCTGGCCCTAGTTTTAAATCAAATTTCATCTCAGAAATGGTTCTTTTGTACTTCCCTGGCAGTCTAGTGGCTAAGAATCCACCTGCCAATGGAAGGAACACGGGTTCAATCTCTGGTCTGGGAAGATTCCACGTGCCTCAGAGCAACTCGGCCAGCACACAACTACTGAGCCCGAGCTCTAGAGCCCGCGAGCCTCAAACATAAGAGAAGCCGCAGGACTGAGAAGCTCGCACATCCCAACCAAGCAGAGCCCCGCTAACCACAGCTAGAGAAAGCCTGCACGCAGCAATGCATGCCAGTGCTGCCAAAAATAAACAAATAAATGTAATTTTTAAAGAGAAATGGTTCTTTTGTTGCTGCTCCTTTTGAGAGGTAAGGAGGAGTTCATGGGGTGACATTAGTACTTAGAGAACAAGATAGGTGGGCAGGAAAAGGCATCCGAGTCAGAATGTAACTAATGACTGATCCAGGGAACAAGCACTGCTGCCTAATGTGAAAAGCTGGTGAGAGCGCCTACATTCATGCTCAAGCATTGCTGTACTGCCGATGAGAACTATCCGAAGGAGTACTGACACAGCCAATCTGTACCCCATAACCCCCAGAACATAAAGGAGTACCATCTAAAAAGTTCTCCTCTCCCAGGAAGTGTGCAGCTGGATTAGAGGCCCCCAAAGGCGATGGCACCCCACGCCGGTACTCTTGCCTGGAAAATCCCATGGACGGAGGAGCCTGGTGGGCTGCAGTCCATGGGGTCGCTAGGAGTCGGACACGACTGAGTGACTTCACTTTCACTTTTCACTTTCGTGCATTGGAGAAGGAAATGGCAACCCACTCCAGTGTTCTTGCCTGGAGAATCCCAGGGACCGGGGAGCCTGGTCTATGGGGTCACACAGAGTCAGACACGACTGAAGTGACTTACCAGCAAATAATCAGAGCAACGACTGGCTTGCCTACCAGCAAACTGCAAGGAGTAGGTAATCTAAAAAGTACTATCTACCAAGATCCTGTCAAGTATGGAACCGCTGGGACACTGCAGTTGACTAGTCTAGAATCAAGATTCTGAAAAGGCAACAGTCAGAGCAGATTTCCTAGGACTGTACTTTTTGTTTGTTTGTTTGTTTAGTCGCTAAGTTGTGTCTGATTCTTTTTGCGAGCGCGTGGTCTGTAGCCAACCAGGTTCCTCTGTCTATGGGATTTCCCAGGCACTAATACTGGAATGGACTGTCACTTCCTTCTCCTAGGGATCTTCCTGACCCAGGGGCTGAACCTGTATATCCTGCATTGGCAGGTGGATTCTATACCATTGAGCCACCAGGGAAGCCCCAATTTGTCTACTAGAATTAACATAAAGGTGACTGATGAGATCCACATTATCAAAACCTGCATCACTAGAAAGCTACTGGGGGCTTGGGAAGATCAAACTGAGCTTTGTTAGTAAGAGCTAGTCTGAGAAGATGTGCCTCGAGGCCAGAACAAAGAATCAAACTGGGGGAGGGGAGCTGAGAGGAAAATCCAAACTACAGAATTCTGATGCTGGGAAACACCAACTGACAGAGAGAGGCCACTGAATATTATGAACGTGTTTTTCTTTTGCTATTGAGCACGGAAGGGGGCAAAGACTCTACTATTAATCATATTAAGCTCATTATTCTCTCCATGCTGCTGCAGGCAGGGCTCCCAGGGACTCCCTCCTCAGTTTCCTAAAATCATAGATGGAGATGGGGAACCACCATCTTTGGGAAAAGCCAGCTGTTGCCCACTCGTCTTTAAAGCGCTACACAATCAGTTTGTGCACCAATTAAACATCCCATTTACTTAAAGATTACGTAATACTGGCACAAAGAACAGGGTTTTTTTGCAGTTGAGATTATTTATCAAACAATAAATATATCCTCTGTCAAAACTGTTAACACCAGATTTTACTTACAACAATCAACTACAACCAATCTAATTAAAGGGGAAAGAAAATTATATAAAAAGATGCTACTGTTTTTAAAGCTATATAAACTTCACAGAAAAAAAGAATTTTCTCTTTAAAATGTATTAGTCCATTATTTCGTGTTCAAGTAAATAAGGAAAAATGTATTTGGTACCCAAGAGAATACTGGGAATACACTGATGACAAACTTTCAAAAATACCAGTCTTTCTGACAAGGGGAGTAGGAATTATTTCAAATTATAGCACATGCAGGCTTAGTAAAGTAAGGACAGGGTTAAAAAAAAAATACTTGACATGTATTACCACCCAGCCTATAATGTATATTAGAAAAGACCAAATTGATTTATAATAACTTATTCTGAATAGTCATTTAATAAGTTTTAATAAATGTTTAGTTCTACGTAGAATCAATCTGAAAATTTAAAAGAGGCAGTTAAAAAAGAAACTTTAGTTTCAGAAAACCTAGGTTTTGGAAGTTCAGATTCATAACCTTGGGGAAGGCATTTAATTCACTTAAATGTTTGCTCTGCACCCATCAGATGCCAGGTGCTGCACAGGCCCTCCAAAGTGTAAGCAAAATATGGTTCCTGCTATTAGGAAAGGAGTAGCAGGTACAAACAGCCACTATAGTTTCTGAAATGAAAACTAGGTTCCCTCAGTAAGTATCTGCTGAGCATCAACTCTGCCAGACACCAGGGATATAAGGAGGAACCAAAGACGAAGGCACAGTCTGACAACAGTGTCAACGGAGAGGGAAGCGGACGGTCCTGCGTGTTCACGGGTTTCTGTGGTGACTGTAAAGCACTGTTTACACGTGAATGGAAGACGAATCCAGGACCGTTTACCTCATTCAAGAAAAAAAAGCGGGGGGGGATTATTAACAAACTTTGAATGTACAGATAATTTCTGCAATTATTCTCCATAGTTAGAAATGAAATGCCAATTGAGTTTCTTTATAACAAAAGACAAAGGCAAAGAAGAAAAAAAAAACTTTTGTAAAACGTTAGGCATTTACGTAAAAATCAAGAGACATAGGAAACATTAATGGGGTATATAAAGGTTGCTGAATATGAAAGCTTTTTTTTTTATTTTATTTTATATGAAAGCTATTTTTAACTCAACACATTCAGGAAATCGTGCCATATATTTCGCTTACACTACGATACTATCCACTGATGAACAATGGCAGTAAATACGACCATTCTGCATTTTTAAAATTACCTTGAGATTAAGGAGAAAACTAAAAAATCCAGTTGGCAGACCAGTTTATTAACAAGCTCCCTATCTCTGGCTGAGTTGTAGCTAGTAATGACATGGTTGCTAAAACAGGCATGGAGCCAGCCGCTTGCTGGTGCTTGTTCTGCTTCCCTCTCCCCCCTCTCCTGGAAAAACCGCATGCAGTGTTGCACGATCATACAAAATAAATACAGGAAAGCGGGTGGGAGGGGTTGGGTGGAGAGGTGAGCTGAAGCTCTGGGCTCCACCAGTGGAAGGCGTTCCACAAGAATTGCTACAGGGTCAAAAGTTTACAGTGGTTTCAATTTCACCTTTTAGCAGCCAATCAGGAAACAGGGACTGAACGCTGACCCTCAGGCTGCAAATGAACATTAACTCATTGGCTACCAGGATTATATGTATTCCTTTTCTCTTAAGGCGTTCCTTTCTCCTTCTTAGGGGGGAATGGGGGGCATGGGAAGGTGGCAGCAGAGGAGGAGGCAAAGAACATTTTAAGTTCAAAGTGACAATTTTATTGAAGACCATGTATTTTAAAACAGGTATTTGAGTGGAGAAAAGCGATCGAGTCATTTTCCTTGAAATTCTCCTGTAGTATCTAACAAACCAATTATTAATGTTGGTATCGAGACAAAGAGTGAACTTAGGCAGGTTACAGATAGATTTATCTCCATGAGGCTGCAATTCTAAGAACAAGTTACAATACGATCACAGATAATGCTGATTATGTTTCCAGTAAATAATAACTCAGATGTTGAAGCCATTAAAGTATTTATCTAACCCCAATTTTTTATTTCCATAGGTTCTCTATCTCCTCTTCTAATCATTAATAAACACATACCATGCCTGTACTTTTCATACTGTACATCTACCAAAATGCAGGTACAGCTCATAAAGTTTAAGCTTTCTTTTTCTGTATTTCTCTTCTAAAACAGTTCAGTACACACAAGTGACTCCTATACAAAATAAACTCAAGAGTGAACCCCTTGGCAATAGATGCGACCGAGCTCCAAGTTTTTTTTTTATGTAAATTTCTCCCAAATGTAGAAAACATTAGCAAACTAATCCATGAAATATTCTTTTCTACATATAACACTGAACAAGGTTAAAATAAAGATCTGTACGACACAAACCTTAACTATCCTACATTTAAAAACTAGATTTCTTTGACTATATTAACTGCTGTATCATAATGATCAGCTAAAAGTGAAGAAGCAACTGTGTGAATTTGTAGTTAGAATATTTCTCATAAATACAATAGGTGGTAAATTTTAGCAGCCCTGCTGACTTAATCTTCTGTTATATGTAGAAGTCCCTGTAGGTACTGCCACTACATAAGAAAATGATTCCAAGCAGGATATTAGTTTTCTTATCCAAACCAACACAGTAAGATCAAAGTCATTTCTGCACCCAAAGATAAACTATATACAAAAGTATCTCTCTTAATACATGTTTACTAAAGGGCCCCAAAATAAATTCATAGTGTATAAATCTTCCACAATAATTTAATGTAGCTATTATTAAATTTATAGCTTATTTTTTAATATTTTGATATAAATAATATATTAAATACAATACTAAATTGTATTTAATGTAGCTAAATAGTAAATAAGTTTGATGCTAACATACAGGACTTTTTTTTTATTCAGCGTTAAAACAAGTTAATTTTCTAGCAACAACTCCCAAACCTTCATGATTTAGGTTTATGCACATTTGGCCATTAATAGTCTTTACTTTTAAAATCTAGGTGTTTTTTTTTTTTTTAACATGGCTTACAAAGCTTTTTTAATGTATTACATTGGAGGAGTCTTCTGTATATCTTCTTTTTACAAGATGGCCTCATTCTGAAAGAAAATGGATGCGATAAAATTTTACATCAAGTCAGCATGTTAGCAAGAAGCTTTTTGTGTGTTCTGAATTTGATTAATACAAGCCAAGGTCACTTCCTGAAAGATGCCTACCATTGCAGCTGCAGGCAAACTAGGCCCCAGTGTAAAGCTGGGGGAAGGGAATGGGTGATGGCATTTATTAACACTGAGAAGGGCTTCCACCTCCACCAGCAGCAATTAAAGGAGGGGAAACAAGGAGATCCCAGAATTCTTGGCATGTAAAGATTAAAATATCTGCACTCCTTAATATTTAAAAACAGAAATGTAATCAATATATAATACTCATGTCAAAATTACAAAGATATCCTCAGTACATATACTATACAAACCATCTAATACCAAACACTGAGGTAAACTTAGCATTCAACACAATACGACCTGCACTTGCTATGCAAAACGCCTGCAAAGGCAGATACAGCAGTGGAAGAAAACAGAATCAAGAGATTCAAATTTCTCTTATCTGAAACCAACGGTGGCCTAAACATCAGAAAAGCAGAAATCCAAAATACAAGAGCCTGTATCGTAAAATGTTTACAGAAGTTTTGTACTGAAATCCAATTCAATTTTCTTATCAACATGAACACAGATATTATGTCCACGCTCAAAAACATCAATATATACATCATCCGCAACCAGAACAAAACTTCTCCCTGAAGAATAACGTCAAAATTTAACTGAGCCGTTACTATGAACAGCTGGGAAACTATACAAAGTACATCGCCTGTCCTGAGTTCCGTATACATTTCGACTGGATAAAATATAGGCAGAGTCAAGGAAATCTACAAACCACTTATTATTTTCTCTATATGTAACTGGAAAAATTACACTGACTTTGTGTGTCTAATTTTTCTTACCCACCAAATGGAAGATATGCCTGAACCAAGATACTCCAAGGAGATATCATCAGCAACATGCTTTTAATGGTTGTATGATAAACGTAAAACCTGGTCCTTTTTTTAATTGTCAACATGTTCAAACCCATTATATTTCTATTTTCTACATAAATTGAGAATATAATTTTTCCCTCCCTTATGCTCCCCATCCTTTCATTCTAACTTGAACAACAAAAATAAAATGATATTACATGCACGTTCAAACAAACTGATGCTGTTTTAAGTCTTTTACCTTTCAATGACTGGCAAGAAAAAGCTATTATTTAATTGGCAGAGAGTATTCTGTATACATAAAGGGCTTTTTAAAATCATCTCAGAAAAAGGAAGGCAACTAAGCAAAAAAATATTGTGAGTAGTCCTGAATCCAGATAATCTAGTAGCTGGGCCTGGCAAAGGAAGACATTCAGAAGAATTCAATGAGACCTAATCACATGCCTTTGCGACAGAACAAACCCTAAAAATGAACACAGAGTAAATTAGCTATTTATATACCTTCTCCCCAGGACAGGGGAATACATTTTTCCTCAATTTCTCCTATCCTCTATATTATTTCTTTCCATCACATGTTACTCCAAAAATAACTCAGAACAAAAGCACAGAGTTCAACAGTAGGTAGCGAGCTTCTTGTCACAAACCAACCCAGGCATGGAAAGTGCAGTTTTCCTGGCATCTCCAACCGAATCATTCTTCTCCCCTAGTTTTATCTGAGTACCCAAAGCACTCTGCATTTGGAAAATAAGACTGACTAAATGGGGTACAGCAGTCAGTGGTCTGGTTCTCCTCCCATACTAATGCAGCTTCTATGTCAAAAATGGAACCTAAAAAGAAACGTTGACTATCAAAATAAACAAGACACCAGCATGCATGTCTCCTTGCTCTGTCAAAGTGGTTCACAGACATAAGTCTGAGAATCACACTCTAAGATTCACAGAACAAGTGTTTTCTGTTTTTGTTTTTTTTTAATTCAAATGTTTTCTATGGCTTCAAACTGGATGGACTGGCTATCTGGTAATTGAAAATTTTGTTTAAAAAATACATATACCATACAAAATGATATTATTAATCAGTAATAATGTAGCTGGGCTGCCAATTGGAGATGGTTCAATCCCAGGGGTCAGAAAGTTCCCCTGAAGAAGGAAACGGCAACCCACTCCCGTATTCTTGCCTGGGATGGGCAGAGGAGCCTGACAGGCTGCAGTCCATGGGGTCACAGAGTCAGATACAACTCAGCGACTGAACCACATCAAATAATATAGCTATGCCATATGCTTATTCTCTGAAAAGCACATTAGACTATAAGCCTCAACCATACCTTTCAAGTGAAAAAGGTAATATGTTGTTGCTACATTCACTTCACAATGTTTGCTGAAATTATATTCTACAAGACTGCTATTCCAGGTTCTGTGGATACAAAGGTAAACAAGACAGGAGGCCCTCACAGAAGCCCTTAAATTCAAAGCGCCTCATTCCTGGGCACAGGAAGCTGCTCGGAGGAGTTCAAAAAGACCGAAGCACTTGTCTGTGAGATAAAATAAACCCTAAAGATGGACAAAGGATAAAAATCACAGGGTTAACATTTTACTGGATATTAACAATACACAAGATATTTCCAAAAGGCATTTCCAGAAAGTGATTAAGTGCCATAAAGGAAATAAACAGGGTGATACGATACAGAAGAGGAGAGACATAGGAAGAGAGAAGTAATTTCAGGTCAGGAAAGGGCTCTGAAGATGCAACATTTAATCTGAGAGCTGAAAGGAACCAACCAAGCAAAGAGAGCTCCAGGCAGATAGCAGACAGGACTGTATATAATAGTCTAATAGATAATGAAATTTATTGGGACGGGGGGGGGACCCACAGTGCACAGCATGCAGCACCTTAGTTCCCTAACCGGTGATTAACCCAGGCCCTAGGCAGCGAATGCTCAGAATCCTAACCACTGGACCACCACGGAATTCCCATGAAATTAACAATTATTAATGATAATGAAATTGATTAAGTCCAATAGACTCAATCTTCCCACTTCTAGTCTGGAACCCACGCTACAGGCCAATGGGAACTTGAAAATTCTGTGCTAGTAACCTATTTCAATTTAAAATTTAGGTTTAATAAAAATTCATGAGAGAACGGTACTTAAAGCCAGGACACAACATAACTTTCTAGAAAGTATTATTAGTAATAGACAGGAAAAAGAAGTATTACTAAAACAATGCTTATTCAATAGATTCAGATGAAAAAAACAGATTCAAATCCCAGCTCTTCTAATAACATTACCGCCACCACCCATTACTTCCTCTATAAATTAAGGATAACATCTCTCACCCTACCTATCTCCAGGGGCAGTTATGAATGTCTGAGATCCTTATTGCCACCATCATTGTCAGGAAAAGCCATGTCTCTTAGTGGAAAAAACATACAGTCCATCCACTGATTAAGGGAGACTCCCATGGCCTCACACTTGAATGCATTTGTTATTTAGATCCAGCTTCTTAGAATACTGCATGTATCTGGCTTCCCAACTTCACAGGAAATTAGAGACTATTAGAAGCAATGAAGTATTTATTAACAAGAAAGTACAGCTAACTGGCAAGCAAAAGATAGTGAAGGAAAATAGGAAAAAAATAATTTTTTATTTAAGAAAGGCAAACAAAAACTCTTAGGAGTGGCCTAGACTCATTCAACCTAATGAGAAGCATTCCTGTTCAATTCAAGAGGTACAAAAGGTGTCACACATAGCCAAAAAAAAAAAAAAATTAATAATGTCCCTAATGTCCTGAACCATTTAAGAAAAGATTAAATACACTTACTGCTTGAAAGAGAGAAGTTTAAATACACATAAGGATTTCAATATCTGCGGGTTAATTTTTTTTTTTTTTTAAACAAGCTTTGTGCCTTAACGGTTGTTGCTGGGGAGGGGTAAGGTTGTTATGACTGTGGTGACAGCAACAGAATAGAATAGTTACACAGGTAGTTGTAGAAGTCCCAGTAAGAGATTATAGATAGAGAGGGAAGCCTAGAAACTTTGGCAGACCACTCTAAGTTAATGATGGCTCAAGAAACATTGTGGAATGAAGCAGGCTTGCTTAACTACAAAGCAGGAAATACAGTCCCAGGTCATTTAATGAAAGAAAACTGTTACCACCCCTCTGCTGATTTGAATAAGCACTACGTCAGTCCTAGTCTGACCTCAGAAGGTCACTCTTCTGCCCAGTATGAAGGAGGAGCTCTAACATCTACTCAAAGTATGAGAAAGAAAGCGTCTTTTTCCCCTCTCTTTCCTTTGATTATAAACATGTAGCCCTCAGGGCAGAACCCCTCACCTCTCAGCTTGCATCTCTCACAAGCATCCTATATTAATAAACACCTCTAGACCATCACTTTGCCTCTTGCCGAATTCCTTCTGCACTGAGACACAAAGAACCTGAGCCTCATCAAGTCCAGACACCAGATGAATGGTTCTAATCTAAAAATCATGGGTTCAAGTCCCAATCAGAGGTACACAGTTTCAGTGGGATCTTAGTTCCTGACTCGCACTTCAGCATTGGAAGCAGGGAGTCCTAACCACTGGATCGCCAAGGAATTCATGATACTATTTTTTTTAATGAAAGGAGAAAACAAATATACTAAAATGTTAACATTTGAAGAATGTGAGTGAAGGGCACCCAGGAAGTCTTAATCATGCAACTTCTAAGTTAAGTCCCAAACTAAGAAGAAATAAAAAATAAAACGTAAATAAGACTGGGAGAAAATATCTGCAGTGTATAAACAGACAAGAAACAAAAACTCACAATATACAGGAGCTCTCACAAATCAGTAAGAAAAGACAACATAAGAGGGAAAATGGGCAAAAAATCAAAATAGGCAGTTCACTGTCATACAAATGGTCAGTAAAACACAGTAAAACAAGCACAATTCTTCCAAGGATTCTTCCAAGAATTCTTCCATCGTACCCTGCAGTCTCTCCATTCACCTATTGAATAACATCTCGATTCCTTTCAATTTGGGGCAGTTATAAATGAAGCAGCTATAAATACTTTGCGTAGGTTTTTGTATGAACATATTTTTGAATCAGTTGGGTATTTAAATACCTAGGAGTGTGATTGTTGAATCATATAGTAAGACATTGTTTAGCTTTGTAAGAAAGTGCCAACTGTTTTCTTAGGTGCTTGCTCCTTGGAAGTTATGAACAACTTATACGGCATATTAAAAAGCAGAGACATTACCTTGCAGACAAATGTCCATCTAGTCAAAGCTACGGTTTTTCCAGTAGTCATGCATGGATATGAGAGTTGGACTATAAAGTAAGCTGAGCACCGAAGATTTGATGCTTTTGGCTGTGCTGTTGGAGAAGACTCTTGAGAGTCCCTTGGACTGCAAGGAGAACCAACCAGTCCGTCCTAAAGGAAATCAGTCCTGAATATTCATTGGAAGGACTGAAACTCCAATACTTTGGCCACCTGATGTGAAGAACTGACTCACTTCAAAAGACCCTGATGCTGGGAAAGGCTGAAGGCAGGAGAAGAAGGGGACGACAGAGATGAGATGATTGGGTGGCATCACCAAGTCAACGGACATGAGTTTGAGTAAACTCTGGGAGATGGTGATGGACAGGGAAGCCTGGCATGCTGCAGTCCATGGGGTCACAAAGAGTTGGGCATGACTGAGCAACTGAACTGAACTGAACCACGTACCACACTAATGCAAAATGCTAACGGGAAACAAGCTGAAGCTCCAGTACCTGCCACCTGATGCAAAGAGCCAACTCACTGAAAAGGCCAGAAGCTGGGAAAGATTGAAGGCAGGACGTGAAGGCGACAACAAGGATGAGATGGCTGGACGGCATCACTGACTCGATGGACATGGGTTTGGGTGAACTCCGGGAGTTGGTGATAGACAGGGAGGCCTGGCATGCTACAATTCATGGGGTCACAAAGAGTCGAACACAACTGAGCAACTGAACTGAATCTCATCCTCTGTTGTCCCCTTCTCCTCCTGCCCCCAATCCCTCCCAGCATCAGGGTCTTTTCAAATGAGTCAGCTCTTCGCATGAGGTGGCCAAAGTACTGGAGTTTCAGCTTCAATATCAGTCCTTCCAATGAACACCCAGGACTGATCTTCTTTAGGATGGACTGGTTGAATCTCCTTGCAGCCCAAGGGACTCTCAAGAGTCTTCTCCAACACCACAGTTCAAAAGCATCAATTCTTCGGCGCTCAGCTTTCTTCACAGTCCAACTCTCACATCCATACATGACCACTGGAAAAACCAGAGCCGTGACTAGATGGATCTTTGTTGACAAAGTAATGTCTCTGCTTTTGAATATGCTATCTAGGTTGGTCATAACTTCTCTTCCAAGGAGTAAGCGTCTTTTAATTTCATGGCTGCAGTCACCATCTGCAGTGATTCTGGAACCCAGAAAAATAAAGTCAGCCACTGTTTCCCCATCTATTTCCCATGAAGTGACGGGAACAGATGCCATGATCTTAGTTTTTTGAATGTTGAGCTTTAAGTCAATCTTTCACTATCCTCTTTCACTTTCATCAAGAGGCTCTTTAGTTCTTCCCTTTCTGCCATAAGGGTGGTGTCATCTGCATATCTGAGGTTATTGATATTTCTCCCAGCAATCTTGATTCCAGCTTGCGCTTCATCCAGCCCAGTGTTTCTCATGATGTACTCTGCATATAAGTTAGATAAGCAGGGCGACAATGTACAGCCTTGACGTACTCCTTTTCCTACACACTGTTAATGATTCACACAAAAACTTCAGAGCTACTTTACCAAGAAGAAATTTAACTTACTAAATACAAAATGTACAACCATGAAGTTAAAATGAAACGAAGAAGGAATTCTCTAGCAGTCTGGTGGTTAGGACTCAGCGGTTTCACTGCTGCGGCCTGGATTCAATCCCTGGTTGGGAACTAAGAGCCCACAATCCACACAGTGTGACCAAAAGAAATCAGGAAAAAAAAAAAAAATGTTTTAGACCATTTTCATAGGTGGCTCCTTACCCACGCTGATAATCACAGATTCTGAGCAGATTCACACAGAAGGAAAGCAAGAAAAAAGGAGAGCAATACTGACCTTGACAATTCCTAATCATTATTAGGAAGTAGTTATCAAAGTCTGTAAGTACTAATGAGCACTTAAAGTTTTGCTGTTTATTACACAAATATCTTTCCAGACATATATAAATAGGAAATCCACTTTATCACAAGCCTTAGGGAATATAAAACTGTGCACATAGGCAGTGCTTTCAAGAACCATAGTGAGAAAGTATTTTCAGGCTTTCAAAAGAAAGACATTAATTATTAATTAGAACTTAAAATTTCTATTACCAAAAGACTTGTAGAGTACCACCAGAAAATTCAGCAATAACACTTTTATTTTCACAATACTGTAATTAAAATAATAATATACATCAACTTATGAGAAAAGTATCTCATTTTACAGATGACTCAAGAAGCTATGATTTCTCCATCTTGTTGAAGCATACCCACAAGTATGTTAAGATTCTGTCTGTCACAAGTAGGAATTCCTAACACAATAAAAATATTATAAGCAGATTTAAGGCAATCAGCTTAAGCCAATCTGCTGATATTTAGCTACATGTGTTCAGTTGCTAAGTTGTATCTGACTCTGTGTGACCCTATGGACTGCAACATGACAGGCTCCCTGTCCTCCACTACCTCCCAGAATTTGCTCAAATTCATGGCATTCAAACGCCAGTACTGACATTTTCAACAGAAAAATGTCCATTAGGGGCTTCCCTGGCATCCAGGGGTTAAGACTCCTCACTTCCAATGCAGGGGGTGCAGGTTCGATCCCTGGTCAGGGAACTAAGATCCCCCAAGTCTTGCTGCATGCCCAAAAATAAAAATAAAAGGTTTGATTCATAGTGTTTGCCAAGTCCTATGGTGTAAATCAGCTCAGTTCAGTTGCTCAGTTGTCTTCGACTCTTTATGACCCCATGGACTGCAGCACGTCAGGCTTCCCTATCCATAACCAACTCCCAGAGCTTGCTCAAACTCATGTCCGTCAACTGGGTGATGCCATCCAACCATTTCTTCCTCTGTCCTACCCTTCTCCTCCTGGCTTCAGTCTTTCCCAACATCAGGGTCTTTTCTAATGAGTCAGTTCTTCGCATCAGGTGGCCAAAGTACTGGACCTTCAACTTCAGCATCAGTCCTTCTAAAGAATGTTCAGAACTTATTTCCTTCAGGATTGACTGGTTAGATCTCCTTGCTGTCCAAAGGACTTCAAGAGTTTCCTCCAACACCACAGTTCAAAAGCATGAATTCTTCAGTGCTCAGCTTTCTTTATGGTCCAACTCTCACATCCATACATGACTACTGGAAAAACCATAGGTCCAATTAGACGGACCTTTGTCGGCTAAGTAATGTCTCTGCTTTTTAATATGCTATCTAGGTTTATCACAGCTTTTCTTCCAAGGAGCAAGCATCTTTTATTTCATGGATGCAGTCACCATCTACAGTGATTTTGGAACCTGAGAAAATAAAATCTGTCACTGTTTCACTGTTTCCCCATCTATTTGCCATGAAGTGATGGGACTGGATGCCATGATCTTCACTTTTTGAACGTTGAGGTTTAAGCCAACTTTTTCACTTTTATCAAAAGGCTCTTTAGTTCATCTTTGTTTCTGCCATAAGAGTGGTGTCATCTGCATTATCTGAGGTTATTGATATTTCTCTCAGCAATCTTAATTCCAGGTTGTGCTTCATCCAGCCCAGCATTTCGCATGATGTACTCTGCATAGAAGTTAAAAAAGCAAGGTGACAATATACAGCCTTTACGCCTTTCCCAATATGAAACCAGTCCATTGTTCCATGTCCAGTTCTAACTGTTGCTTCTTGGCCTGCACACAGATTTCTCAGGAGGCAGGTAAGGTGGCGGGTATTCCCATCTCTTTTCCACAGAATTTTCCAGTTTGTTGTGATCCACAAAATCAAAGGCTTTGGCGTAGTCAACAAAGCAGAAGTAGATGTTTTTCTGGAACTCTCTTACTTTTTCTATGATCCAATAGATGTTGGCAATTTGATCTCTGGTTCCTCTGCCTTTTCTAAATCCAGCTTGAACATCTAGAAGTTCTCTGTTCACGTACTGTTGAAGCCTCGCTTGGAAAATTTTGAGCATTACTTTACTAGCATGTGAGGTGAGTGCAATTATGCAGTAGTTTGGACATTCTTTGACATTGCCTTTCTTTGGGATTGGAATGAAAACTGGCCTGTTCCAGTCCTGTGGCCACTGCTGAGTTTTCCAAATTTGCTGGCATATTGAGTGCAGCACTTTCACAGCATCATCTTTTAGCATTTGAAATAGCTCAGCTGGAATTCCATCACCTTCACTAGCTTTGCTGATCATGATGTTTCCTAAGGCCCACTTGACTTCACATTCCAGGATGTCTGGCTCTAGGTGAGTGATCACACCATCGTGGTTACCTGGGTCGTGAAGATACCTTTTTTGTATAGTTCTTGTCTGAAGGTGGGACCTGGCAATCTATAATTTAAGCATTCAAGTGATTCTGATACGCTTTGAAGTTTAAGAATCACTGCTACAGAGGAAACCCGACTGTTTAAAACAGCAAGCCCTAGGGCATAAGCGTCAGCACACAGGAGTTAATAAACTCCTAAAAAGAGGGAACACACTGAGTTAATCCTCCCTTCCTACTGTCTAGAACAGTGCTTCTCAAACTTTAAGAAGCAGAATCACCTGTGGGGAGAGGCTCTGACAATTCCTGGGTGTCACACCCAGAGATTACAGCTCAGCAGGCCTGCGATAGACAGGCCTTCTAACATCACCCAGATGATACAAATACTGCGGAAAAGCAGAGTACACTTTTGAGAAGCAGAAAACTAGAGCAAATCTCTTTTAGATCTCGCGAAGCCCAATGTGAAGAACACCTTCCATCCTTCTTTTCTCATCCTGCCTACTTGCCCTCTATGATTCTTAATCTGCTCCACAATTATTTTTGAAAGTCACAACTAATTTTTGTCAAATGAAATGGAATTCATTTCTCAAAATACACCAATAAGGTTAAGTTAAAGTTGAAATTTAATTTATTATCTTTCGAACAAAATAATACCCAAGTGGCTCAGTGGTAAAGAATCCTCCTGCCAGTGCAGGAGACGAGGATTCCATCCCTGGGTCGGAAAGATCCATGGAGAAGGAAATGTCAACCCACTCCAGTATTCATGCCTGGAAAACTCCCATAGACAGAAGAGCCTGGCTGGCTACAGTCCATGGGGTCACAAAAAGTCAGATACGACGGAGTGACTTAAACAACAAAATACCAAATAAAGCCTTCAAAAGGGCTTGTATGAAATTCACATCATTCAATTAATTATGCTATGTGGCCTCAACAAAGTATCCTATGAGGTAACCACAAAAAGACACCTGGATTAAGAAGATCTCATAATTCTGTCATGAGGTCTGTCACTTTGTGACCTTAGAAATATGAGGAAATAATCTGACATGTTGTCTTTCAACAGCTTTTTATACAGATTTATGTGAAAACTCCACTACTACATCTCGTAATGGCAATACTCAGATGTCCAGAAACACACAAAACTGAGAAAAGGAGTATGTTAGACTTATAAACTCTGATCCCCAAAATTACCTATCTTATTTATTACTCAATAAATGGTTACTAAATGCCTACTGTGAGCAAACCAGAAACTCCAAGACAAAAGATGCTCTTAAAAGTTCATGTCCTATTCACCTCCTTCATTCCACGGTATCTTTATAGTTTTAGTATGTCTGAAATCTATCCATTTCCTTCTAACCTCATTACTACTACCCTCTAGCAGTTCAAGTGGCACACTTCCCTTGGATTACTCTAAAAGTCTACCTTTATTCTAAAGATTTCTCCTTGTATTATAGGATCCAGCCACACTAAATAACTTACCGTTTCCCAGAGAATAACCCAACTACTCCAAGTCTTTTTGGCCAAGCTGCTCCCAGCTAGAGCGCTATTCTACTGACACGTCAGTTCAGTAGCTCAGTGTCGGACTGTGACCCCACAGACTACAGCACACCTAGCCTACTTGTCCATCACCAACTCCCGGAGTTTACTCAAACTCATGTCCTTTGAGTCGGTGATGTCATCCAATCATCTCATCTCTGTCATCCCCTTCTCCTCCTGCCTTCAATCTTTCCCAGAATCAGGGTCTTTTCCAATGAGTCAGTTCTTAGCATCAGGTGGTCAAAGTATTGGAGTTTTAGCCTCAGCATCAGTCCTTCCAATGAATATTCAGGACTGATTTCCTTTAGGATGGACTGGTTGGATCTCCTTGCAGTCCAAGGGACTCTCAAGAGTCTTCTCCAACACCACAGTTCAAAAGCATCAATTCTTCGGCACTCAGCTTTCTTTATAGTCCAACTCTCACATCCATACGTGGCTACTGGAAAAACCCACAGCTTAGACTAGACAGATCTTTGTCTGCAAAGTAATGTCTCTGCTTTTTAATGTGTTGTCTAGGTTGGTTATAGCTTTTCTTCCAAGGAGCAAGCATCTTTTAATTTCATGACTACAGTCATCACGTGCAGTGATTTTGGAGCCCAAAAAATAAACTCTCTCACTGTTTCCCCATCTATTTGCCATGAAGTGACGGGACCAGATGCCATGATCTTAGTTTTTTGAATGCTGAATTTTAAGCCAACTTTTTCACTCTCCTCTTTCACTTTCATCAAGAGGCTCTTTAGTTCTTTGCTTTCTGCCATAAGGGTGATGTCATCTGCATATCTGAGGTTATTGATATTTCTCCTGGCAATTTTGATTCTGTCACTCACCTTCAATTTACACTGTATAACAGCTCCACTTGAAAGCTTACCCAGCTGCTTCAACTCTCTCTCTTTCAGCCTATGCTACAAATCCCACATTAGGCTATACACTCCCCTTCAGTAAGCTTGGTAACTAATAACTGGGAACATCCTTATTTTGCTTTTCACCTGGTAACTGCCTCTTTTATTGCCCTTCTACCTTCTGAAGGCAGAGTCCGTATCTCTGCATTGTTTCAGCCAGTGCCTAACACATAGCAGACACAAAACTTTGTTCATGGATGAGGGTAGAAAAGATACATTCAAGTAAATACATATAGATGCTCAGATCTTAGAGGAATCATTCCCCAAGAAGAGGTCAAACACCTGGAAGTTGCTTACCAATCTATAAGAAGGTTTTACAAGAGTTCCCTGGTGGCCTAGTGGTTAAGCTTCTGAGCTTTCACTTCCATGGCCTGGATTCAATCCCTGATGGGGGAATATCCACAAGCCACATGGCCTGGCCAAAAAATTAAAAAAGGTTTTACATAAAAGCTTGTAACATTTGAGAAACTATCTGAAGAACATATTCTACTACTATACAGAAGATTATCTTTTTGGTTATAAGCACAAGTGAAAATAAAGGAAAGCACTACTGAAAAATAAGAATAACTCTGCCATCAAATAATCTATGGTACTGATATAAATCTCTTGGACTCAAGAGGTTAAAATATAATTAAAAAATGCCAACACAGCTACTACAGTTTCTGGAATTTAAAACACACACACTTATGACTTAATATCATGCTATAAAACACCAAACGTCTTCAGTTCTCTGTTCCAGGAATGATGTCTGGAATTCCGCCAAACACAGAGAAGAACCTCTGGCTCCTAGCATGTGAGGGAACTAGCCTGCCCAGAAAGGATGAAATCATGTATAATATGGTAGGGAGCTCTGGCATAAAATGACAAATTTCAAGTAAGCAGAAAACAAGAAGGTAGTAAAAATTAACTCTGGATACAGACCAGCCTGTCCAGTTGAGGGTCTCACCCTAAAACGGACAAAAAGAATACCTTAAGGCATTGTGAGAATTATAGAAATTATATAAAACATTTAAAATACTCAGATTCTAACACATGTATCCAGTGTTCAATAAGTGGTAGCTGTTGATATTATTACTGCTTTACGATACAAGAATCTTAGAAAGCAAAGATCCAGGTAGCAAAAGTTATATTCTGAGAGTTCAAGCTCTTCCTGTTACTTACTGTTTCTGATTCCCTAAGCTTCTTTTCTAACATGAATACTGTACTTCTTCTAAATTGCCTCCCCTCAACAGTAATAATTTACTTATTACAAAAACTAGCTCTAATTATTACCCAGAAAAACTGTATTTTCTTTTAGAAGAACAGAAAATTTTGTTATAAAGTATTTCAAATTCTCATAATACTAAATCAGTCATTTCAAATGTAGAAAAGGCACTTAAAATTACATGTTTAAATGTCAGAAACTTCCAAAATCCTTAAAATATGGAAGACAAAACATAATATGGTGTACAATAAACTGAATTGTATCCTCCCACATTCGTAAGTGG
The DNA here is from genome assembly GCF_027580195.1 of Bos mutus. Taxonomy (NCBI): domain Eukaryota; kingdom Metazoa; phylum Chordata; class Mammalia; order Artiodactyla; family Bovidae; genus Bos; species Bos mutus. The sequence goes on from NC_091629.1 coordinate 21,012,902, forward strand.
CAATTCTAACTCCTACTCCCTCAGAATGTGACTATTTGGAGATAAAGTTTTATAGAAGTAAATAAAAATGAGATCATCAGGGCAGGAGAATTGACTAAACTAATCCAATATGACTACTGTCCTTATATGAGGAGGGAATTTGGACATAGACATGTACAGAGGAAGAACATGTGAAGATATCGGAGAAGACAGCCATCTACAACCATGGGAAGAGGCCTCAGAAGAACATTCTGCAGATACCTTGGTCTTGAACTTTTCTAGCCTTCAGAACTGTGACAAAATTTCTGTTGTTTAAGCCACCTGCTCTGTGGTACTTTGTTATGGCAGCCCAAGCAAACTAATGCAACCTTCTCTTCCTAAAACTAGACTGGGTTTACAGACTGGCATTACATTTCTAATCACAAGCTAATCTCAATACTACCTAGAATTAGACAAATTTTCAAAGTTAAAAAAATCAAATACCTCAAGCTAGAATCTTTATACAGAATGATTTATACATTTTAAAGTTTTTTTTTTTTTAATAAAGTGCATTATCTATACTATTTGGGCTAAGTTGATCTAAAACACTGTATCACTTGTTTTGAAGGAAAAATGCATATTCCAAATTTTCATGTGGACCTATTAGAGAGTCCTCTCCAATCTGAACAATTTTATCTTTTTTTAAATTACTTATCAAGTTTTATAGAAAGAACACATCTGAGTATCATTCTATTGGTGATGGCAACTGAACAATACTCATAAAACATAACTGCTCTTGAGTAACTAATAATTATCAAAGATTATAACTGTATAATACTAAGTATAGAGCAAAATACAATTACTAGAGGACAACTGCTCTACAATATTGTGTTGGCCTCTGCCACACACCAACACGAATCAGCCACAGGTATAAAATATGTCCCCTCCCTCCTAAAGCCACCTCCCACCTCCCTCCCCATCCCACTCCTTAGGTTGTCACAGAACACTGTCAACCCAAACAATTTTAGAAATACTGTTTTTTGATAAAGGAAACACAGACTATGGATTCAAAGCAACAGGGATTAAAAGCCCAGTGTTGCCCTTTACTAGTTATGTGGCCTTAAGGAAGTTATTTCACCTCTCTGACTCTCAAATTCCTCAACTGTAAATGGGGATGAAAATATCATTTTACAGGATTATCAGGATTAGTGAGAGCTAAATTAAGCACTTGGCACAATTCCTAAAACAAGGTAAGTACTCAATAAATGGTAGCTATAAGATCATCATCCAAATGTACACAAAAAGGTGTTACTGTTAGGAGAACTGTAAACTTGTAAACCTTTCCGGAAGGCAATTTTGAAATATCTACCCAAACATTAAGGATATCCCCCTGACCCAGACATGTGACAGAGTTCTATGGAAATACATCCAAAAGTGGGTAAAATGGAAGCAGAATGATCTTTGTAGCACCGTTTTACTAACCAGCCAATAGAGGTCTGGCTTAATATTAGACTATACTAGATTCATTATAGTCTAATGAATTTTTATTACTTTTTAAATGAAGTAGATCTCTGTTCTGACAAAAAAATGGCAATAACAGAATAAGCGCAATGGGATCCAACAAAGTAAAAACTATGTGTTTACATTTAATACTAAATCATAAATTGCTTTCAGTTTTTGCTAATATAGCCTACATCCTGTAAAATTTTTAAACTCATTATCTTTTTTTCTAATAGAAAAAGAAATACAGATGGGTATCATATTTTGAGACTAGTGCTTTCCTATGCTGTGGAAAGAGATATGTTAAGGGAACTTCGAAGAAAAACATACTGCATGCTAAACCTTCCTCCTCAGTGAAAACGTCTAGAATACAAAGTACACAATCAAGATACTCAAAATCAATTTCTATTCGATATTTTTCAGTTTCTACAGTCAATTCTAATTCTACAGAGTTGGTCACGAAACATTTTAAAAACTGCTATTTATTGTAAACCAGTCACACTCCCAAACTCTTTCTCCCTTCCTTTCAAAATAATCTACTTAAATATGCACCTAGAACACAAAATTACTTGAATGTGACCTAAGAAAGCACAAAATAAATCTATATCCAAAACTGGTCAGAAAGATTCAACGTTTTAGACGAGGATGAACTGCAGTCTTCCTCCACTTAATATAATCCAAATGTAATACACAGAATAAGACTGGGACTGGAATCATGGACATGGAAGACCACTAAGGAAATGGAAAAACTTTGTTTTAGAGTTGAGTACAATGAAGCACAAAGAGTGACTTGACCAAATTCACAGAGTGAGAAAGATGGAGGATCAATGCTAGGCCCTGACCTCTCAGTCTAAAATTCTTTTTTCTAGATCATACTGCCTCACATCATAGCTTACACAGTTTTAAATCAATTCCTTTTTCAAATAAATTAGCAAAAATAGCATCAAATAACATTCTTGGCTTCATAAATATGTATAAGTGAAACAAACATTAGCTGGCACGTACTACCTGGCATATATGTAATACTATCTATACAGCTCTGCATTCTTTGAAATTTCAAGCATGTAAAATATCCTGATCAGACACTGCAAAGGTGTCTGCTCTGCAAAAGCAGAGATGAAAATGCTTTACGAGAACCAATTCATCCAACTGCCCTGGAGGTAGAGCAATTAGTTAGATTCTAATTAGTTGTAAGACCAAATTTTTTAGTCATATGTGTTTGAATAGCATTTTGTTTGTTTTGGTAGCACTTTCCTTTTTATAAATAATGTTTCTTATCTCTGATTTCACCTTTCAACCTAATGGAGGCACATGGCTGACTCTTCTCTCCTTAGAATAATATTCACGAGAAAATAAACATTAATGCAAAGAGGCATTTCTTTTCCTATTTTCCATTACTGAAAACCAGTTTTGATAGCAATATATGAAGATCTCTGATGATATAACCTTTGTATTTTACCAGAAGATAAAAATCCAGAAAGTAGGGACAAGGCAAACTAACAGCAGTATAAGACAAAGAATACATGGAAGCTGAAATCAAGCAGACAATACATCTCCGAAATCTTGTTTGGGGAAAATAAAATGATCATCCTAATATGAGATGCAACTGGCAACTTCAAGTTAAGTTTACCAAAAAGAAAAGGGACTATTAAGAAATCATTGCCTTTGTCTCGTATCACAAATAAAATACTGCGGCAGGTCTGCTAAGACATACTCAAACATAAAAGCAATAAAATTAAGTTGTTTCATTTAAAAATGGGGAGAGGGTTCACAAATGAAATATAATCAAATTATTACAATACAAGGCTATGAGTAATTTATAAATATACCATTAGCCTTCCAATATGACAGTTTAAAATGCAATATTCAAAGAAAATATAGCTTATCAATACTGTCAACACAAAACATGGTTTAGTATAATTTTCCTAGGTTTGACTGAATAATGCAATGTAATAATTAACTTCATTTTTTATCCACTGAGTGTTGATATTTTTTTATTTAACAAAATCCAAGTATTCAGGACTATGAGTGATGAGTGACCTTGAGGCAGCACTTGGAAAGCAGTCACCATGGCAACACTACCACAAAAGTGCCTCATCCTCAGTGAAAGGACCAACCTGGAGCATGAGGATTTCAAACCTAGGGAAACATAGCTTCCTTCAAGTCAAAAAAAAAAAAAAAGAAGAAATCAGTTTAAACAATGTTTATACATCAACCTTTCTTTTTTAGCCCTTCTATTTATTCTTTATGAAGGGGGGACTATACACATTAAATTATCTTAATGGTGAAATATTAAGCCATGTAAAATTTCTTCTTTCATGTTTCCTATATGGGCAAAATAAACTGCTGAGATATGAACAAATGATGGTTTTTATTTTTTTAGTGCACAGTTTAAATTTTTCAACAGAATCACTATTCTAATTTTCTTTTAATCACTGTCAAATTTTTCTTTCCTTTTAACACAATCCTTTCTTTTCCTACCTGCACCTTGACAAGGAAAACACAAGGCAGGGTTGATTTAAAAACTCCAAATACAAAACGGGAAACTGTAATCCTACATATACAACTAAAGAATCAGCTGTTTGTCTGCTAAGAATGGGGTGGGGAGGAATGCAAGTTTCTTTGCATTTAGAGTTTTCATATATATAAAGTTATGTGTCTTTGCTTCAGACATAGATGCAGTTTTTCTAGAGAATCCACTCCTTAAAATGACCGAAGTGTTATTCTGGCTTTCATCACCAACACAGTAAGCACAGAGCCTGACATAAGTGAGTACCAAAGGACTTAAAACTTTCTGCTCACGTACCTACCAAAGGTATTCTGTAAAACTATGTAACCCAGAATATTTGTAAATTGACATTTAAATTTTTCATCAGCTTAACTAAATACAAATCAGTAATTTCCAAAGTAAGTATTAGCATTTTAATAAACTGTTAGATCACTCTTAAGTATTCAAAGGAATCTGGATTAATATCATCCCTCATTAACAGCAAGAAATTTTATAACTGTCCCTTTCTCCTCAAATACAAATTCTCATTCCTCTTCTCTCACAGTATTTGATCATAATGGGATATTATTTTATGCCTGAAAGTATTTTATTGATCATTCCATCTCTGTAACAAAAGGATACATAAACTGAAAATTGAATTCCATCTGATCACAGGCTCTAGGTGCTGAAAACACATTTTATTTTGAATTATTACTACCATCATTATTAGGATGCTGATGTTCAAAATATAAGCGTATTATAAATTTTGATAAAATACATGTAAAAAGTACATTTTTCATTGTAAGTGAATCTGTTAAGATACAGAGTCAGGGGTTCTTCTCCATACCCCACCCCATTCATTCAGATATCACAATGAATAATATCCATAAATTGCAGCAGTATTTGTCAATTTATACATTTTGTTTGTAAAATTATAAATAAAACTTGCTGACATGAACAGATAATTAAGTGGAAGAAGTTATGGTAAAGTAGTGTCACACAATTCTTTCAATGCAATCTTAGTTACATGACAAAAATCTCAGTGAACTATCAAAAATTATTTGTTCATTATTTCCCAGAGAGCAGTTTGATTAACCTTCCCTTCTATTCTGATTTTGATGAAAACAGACACAAAAGCACCTGACAGACCACTTGTTATCCCGCCATTGGAGTCCTTCACTTTTTTACATCCTGACACCAATATATGCAGTTAACCATGTGTTTCAAACCCCAGATTTTTCTTTTTTTGGCTAACATCCAGTGTCAATGCAACACAGTAAAAAGTTATTCCTTCCTTTTGGCAGTTAGAAAAACAATTGTAAAAGGAGTCATCTGGAGAAAAAGACCCTTTTACAAAATCATTCTCAAGCAGACCAACTTAAGAATTTAAGAGAACAAACTTACAAACCTGGAAACTGAAGTCTTTAAAGCCTCACATTTTATAGAAAACACAGAGGACAGAAGAATGTGCTAAATGACACCAATCAAATGCAAAATGGAAAGTTTTCCAAGACATAATCTCAGTTTTTCCAACAAATAAACTGCAAGGGAAAGAGAGAGGGAAACAGTAGGAGCGCTAAATTAGGAGACATAAAAGAGGGTGGAAGTCCCTGGCAGCCCAGTGGCTAGGACTCTGTGCTTTCCCTGCTCAAGGTTCGGGCTCTATCCCTGGTTGGGAAACGAAGATCCCACAAGCGACGCAGTACAGCGCAAAACAAAAAAGAAAAACAACAACAAATTGCAATATGTGCATCTGACCCAAATAAAGTATAAAACAGTTAGTTATGTTTCAAGCAACTGAAAACCTGAACATCCCTAGATATTTGATATTTAAAACAATTTAAGGTGAGAATTTTTTAATAGTCCTTATGTTTTAAGACATTTATGAAAATTTTTATGATAGACCAGTATGTTATTTAGGACTTGCTTCAACATAATATAGGAGAAAAAAGGAGTATGAATAAAAACTGACCATGAGTTACTAACTGCTGAAGCCAGGAGATAGTAGTTTCATGAGAATTCATTATAATATTCTCCCTAGTTTTTTGTGTTTGAAATTTCGTATTGAAAAGTTTCTTAAAATTATTTGTGCCCATATATCCCTTGGGAAGTCTTCATGGACTCTAGTAAAATCCAAACCCATATCAAAACACCATGTGCAAGTGAATTCTAACAGCTCCGACTGACCAACATAAGTCAGGAGATCAACATGCAGAGAAGCATCTTGATGCTCTGAATATTTATGAAATTTTGAATGCTTGAATATTTATGAAATTTTGAAGCTCAAACCTCAAAAAGAGGACCAAATACTTTCTCTGGAATGTTATCACTTAATGTGCATTAGTGTGTATTAGCTAATACAGTAAACACTACTCTCTTATCTTTATTTTAACACAAAAACACATTTTCTGGATTTCCCTGGTGGTCCAGTGGTTAAGAATCCGCCTGCCAATGCAAGGGACACAGGTTTGATCCCTGCTCCAGGAAGATAACACACTCCAGAGGGAACTAAGTCCATGCGCCACCACCGAAGCTAGCGAGCCTAGAGCCTGCGCTCGACAACCGAAGCCACTGCAACGAGAAGTCCACACACTGCGAGGAAGAGTAGTCCCCGCTCACCACAGCTACAGAATAGCTCTTGCGTAGCAAACAAAGACCCAGCACAGCCAAGATAAACAAATTAATAATAAAATAAACAATGAAAAAGAAAACACATTTATCGGCTCACAGGTAAAGTTTAAATGATCTAAAACTTGTCAGTAATCAATCATAAGTGAATTACATACTTGTGCATATTTATGTAAGTATATGTGTGAATTAAATACATGTGTATATACATATATACACTTACATTCATTTTTTAAAGTATACCCTCCCAACATGAGGCTAGCAACAGGAGAAAAAAATCAATACACCAAAATAACATGTCAAAGTGAGTATAAGACTTTGACTTTTATTAACTTCAGTTATCTTTACTCCTTGCCATATAACCTACCTCACAGCAGAAGCTAACACAACATCAAAACACTATAAACCTGGCTAATATTCACTCAAAAACCTATTTCCTATTGCATCTTTTCTTAAGAAGTAAAAGGGAGGGGGAGAACTAAATATCTTATACATCAGTGCTTTGTTAATCCACATCAAGCAATTTTAAAGTCAAATTTCAAAAACAAGAAAACTGTTTTGTATGTACAGATAGATATCTAGATTAAAATTAAAATGCAGTATTTGAAAGTTCCCAAAATGGCAAGACAATTTCCAACTACAACTGCAATGTGAAGAAAAACTGTTCCATCACTTTAAATTGTCTCCTTACTGATTTAATAAAAGATTTTTAAAGAGGAAAGGTACATTCCTCTCCTATACAAAACACCAAAAGAACTCAGACACAAGACACAGAATAACTACTTAGAAAGGCTATATTCCACAATATATGAGAAGAAAACCACTACCTGCTTACCTCTATTTTAACATGGAAACACATTTATCAACTAACAGGTTAAATGTTTTAAAACTTAATCTGATTTTAAAAATACATTTAACTTTTTAAAAGAAACCTATCGAAAAAATAATCTATTGGACATGCTCTGCCATCAGTTAGTAATCAATATACTGAATACCTTAACTAAAATGGCAGAAATATTTAAATCATTCACAGCCAAAGATAATTCACTTTTCACTTTCTTCCTTGCTTTTTTTCTTTTTACTTCAAATGAATGCCCTAAGATATTTTCAATTAAAAAAAAAAAAAGGTGAAGCCGAGGAGGAGTAATTTTCCCCCCTTTTATGGCCACACCACAGGGCATGCATGATCCTCCTTCCATTACCAGGGACTGAACTCTGCCCTTTGCAGTGGAAGCTCAGTATCCTAACCACTGGACCCCCAGGGAAGTCCTGAGAGGGAGTAATTTTTAAACACAAAGCGAACTGTAAGTCTTAGCTTTGTTTAGTTAAGAAATTAACAAAGTATTTAAAGCATAAACTTAGAAATAACCTAAAAAGTAATGCTCAAAATTCTCCATGCTAGGCTTCTCAGTGAACTGAGGACTTCCAGATGTTCAAGCTGGATTTAGAAAAGGCAGAGGAACCAGAGATCAAATTGCCAACAGCCACTGGATCACAGAAAATGCAAGAGAATTCCAGAAATACATCTACTTTTGCTTCATTGACTACATTACAGCCTTTGACTGTGTGCATCACAACAAACTGGAAAATTCTTCAAGACATGGGAATACAAGACCACCTCACCTGCCTCTTGAGAAATATGTATGCAGGTCAAGAAGCAACAGTTAGAACTGGACATGGAACAATGGACTGGCTCCAAATTGGGAAAAGAGTACATCAAGGCTGTATACTGTCACTCTGATTATACAACTACTATGCAGAGTACATCATGCAAAATGTTGGGCTGGATGAACCACAGGCTGAAATCAAGATTGCCAGGAGAAATATCAATAACCTCAGATATGCAGATGACACCACTCCTATGCAGAAAGTGAAGAGGAACTAAAGAGCCTCTTGATGAAAGAGGAGAGTGAAAAAGCTGGCTTAAAACTCGACATACAAACAACGAAGATCATGGCATCTGGTCCCATCACTTCACGGCAGATAGATGGGGAAACAATGGAAACAGTGACAGACTTTATTTTCTTGGACTTAAAAATCACAGCAGATGGTGACTGCAGCCATGAAATTAAAAGACACTTGCTCCTTGGAAGAAAAGCTATGACAAACCTAAACAGCATATTAAAAAGCAGAGACATTACTTTGCCAATAAAGGTCCGTCTAGTCAAAGTTATGGTTTTTCCAGTGGTCATGTATGGATGTGAGAGCTGGACTATAAAGAAAGCTGAGCCCCAAAGAATTGATGCTTTTGAACTGTGGTGTTGGAGAAGACTCTTGAGAGTCCCTTGGAATGCAAGGAGATCCAACTAGTCCATCCTAAAGGAGATCAGTCCTGGGTGTTCATTGGAAGGCCTGATGTTAAAGCTGAAACTCCAATACTTTGGTCACCTGATGCCAAGAGCTGACTCATTTGAAAAGACCGTAATGCTGGGAACGACTGAGGGCAGGAGAAGGGGACAACAGAGGATGAGATGGTTGGATGGCATCACTGACTCAATGGACATGAGTTTGGGTAAACTCCAGGAGTTGGTGATGGACAGGGAGCTCTGGCATGCTGCAGTTCATGGGCTCGCCAAGAGTCGGACACAAATGAGTAACTGAACTGAATACTGAACTGAATGTATGGATATGAGAGCTGGACCATAAAGAAAGTTGAATGCCAAAGAATTGATGCTTTTGAGCTGTGCTGTTGGAGAAGACTCTTGAGAGTCCCTTGGACTGCATGGAGATCAAACCAGTCAATCCTAAAGTGAATCAGTCCTGAATATTCATTAGAAGGACTAATGCTGAAGGTCCAATACTTTGGCCACCCAATGCAAAGAACTGATTCAGTGCAAAAGACCATGATGCTGGGAAAGACTGAAGGCAGGAGAAGAAGGGGATGACAGAGGAAGAGATGATTGGATGGCATCACCAACTCGATGGACACTGAGTTTGTGCAAGCTCCGGGAGTTGGTGATGGACAGAGAAGCCTGGTGTGCTGCAGTCAATGGGTTCGCAGAGTTGGACGCGATGAGCAACTGAACTGAACTGAAAATTTTATCAGCAAAGATGGATTTTTTAAAGGATGGTGCATATATGGAAAGAAGAGGGGGAAAAAGATGTCAAATGCATAGAACAAGCCATAAAAATAATATTGATTTCAACTTATTAACCTGGAAAGATGTTCATCACATTACTGGGAATAATAAAAGATTACAGAACAGCATGCAAAAATCCCTTATTTCTAATATATATTAAAAGTCTACACAGAGGTATGTAGCAAAATACATATAAAACTGTTAGTGCTAGCTTCTATACATATACTTTTATATTGCTTAAATTTCTCTTAAATGTGCATCATTTTAAAAAACATACTACTTCTTACAAAAAATCAGAAAAGATTTTTTCTTAATTGTGTTAATAAACAATATGCATAAATAAACTGTAAATGAAATTGGAAACTTTTGAAGCTTTGTCAAAGTCTATATTTTAAAACAAATATGTAAATAATTTACTTAATTTATTTAATTTACTTAATTTAATTAAATATTTACATATTTTTAAACAAGTAGTAAGTTATTCATGGTACCATACAAGAATTTGTGAATGGAGAAGGAAATGGCAATCCACTCCAGCATTCTTGCCTGGAAAATCCCATGGACGGAGGAGTCTGATAGGCTACAGTCCATGGGGTCGCAAAGAGTCGGACACGACTGAGCGACTTCAAAAAAAAAAAAAATTTTTGAAGACATACATATAGGAGGAAGGAGCACACAGCACTAATTTTTGCCTAAATTAACAATGCATTAGGGGGGAAGTTACAGTGAGCTTCTTCTCTTACGCTTCTGACTATAAATACCTATTTAAGCATTGTCTCAAGTACTTAAAAAAAAAAAAAAAATCCCTGTAGTTGGTTAAAGGTACATTGGTTATTCACCTAAAGCATTCTTCATTCCAATGTATTACTTACCAAAAAGATGACCGTAATGAGAACTCATTACTGCAAATGGTAAATTATACTTCTAAAGAATTTTATCTTAACTAGTATTGGTAATCTAAGTGACTACCAAAAGTCTGTCCTCTTTTCATTAAGGTTACTGTAAAATTTTAATTTCACATACAATTTTAAAATAATTTGAAAAAGATAAAAATTTCTTAAGGATAATTACTTAAACATCCATAAAGGTTTCACGTAAGCTGAATAAGACAAGTAATAAGAAACTTTCACCGCAATGTTATTTTATAATAGAAAATAAAGACAACCTAAGTGGACAACATCAGGAAAGTGAATAAGTTATATACACATAATGAAACACTAAGCCTTTTTAAATGTTCACAATATATTGTAACATATAATATGACCTCATTTCCATTTCTTATGTACTGTGTATTCATAGATAAAGACTGAAAAGGTATACACCAAAATGATATTCCCTGGGTTGTCTCTTTTTTTTAACATTTTAATTTACTATCACCTACAGAGAACAGGTATTAACTTCGTAAGCAATGTTTTTATAATGTCTTTGAATTTTTTATGCATTATATCCAATCCAAATTGAGAAAAGGAATATTTAACAAATGTTTTCAATAATAACTAATAATTTTTTAAAACCTCACCAAATTGCATTTTTTTGAGACCCTTTCTAACACTAGTTGGTTTTATCATGCTCTCCAAAATAAAGACCCATCGCTGTGTCCTGGACCCCACACTGTGCACCCGCACCTGACAGCGGAGCGGCCTCTCCTGGGGAGACCCTCAGGAAGCTGTCCTAACAGTGCTTTCTGGACCACTGTGACTTTCTTAATTTGCTGAAACAAAATATGGAAACACTGGGAAGACATAATAATGCATATACACTTTTTAATAAAGCAATTTTCAACTGCATATTAACAAATGCCTATAGCTACCAACCCCTTCCTCAAACGGTCACTGAAAATTCAGTAAAAGATAGTGAATTATTATTAGGCTGGCTAAAAAAATAAAAAGAAATTCCCTGTACATACAATAAATGGTTAACTACTGCTCAGGGATTCTTCATATTAACAGATCACCCTACCTTTAAACAAATTCAGAGTGAACGTCCATCCTGAATGGATTTCTAGAACCAGTGCCAGCCTCAACAGACCAAGAGCTAAAATGAAACCAACAGAGACCAGGGACTTCCCTAATGTAGTGCCATGGAGTTTGAAGATGAAAGACAGACTATGCCCAGAAAAACACCATGCCACAGACAGGGGCAGAAGAGTCTGAGGATATGCTTTCAAGGAAATACAGAGCATATTTATCCACTCAACAAATGAATAATCAACATCTACCATATGCCACGCACTTTATCTAAGATCCCTGTCCTTGTGGAACTCAAATTTTATCAGGGAAAGGTATATCACCTTTAAACACAATAAATAAATAAATTACATGGTATGTTAAAAGATCAGTGCTATGAGGGGCAAGGTTCCAGTATTAAAAAGGGTGGTGAGAATAGGCCTCACTAGGAGGGTGAGATTTGAGACATACAGAGATAACAAAGTTAGTCAAACAGATAGAGTGAAAAAGCATTCCTCAAAGACGGCACACCCAGAGGCAAGTACTAAGCCCCATGTGAAGAACAGTACTGAACCAAGAGTGAGGAAGAGAGACAGAGAGGAACGAAAGGTGAAAACTGAGATCTATCAGGAGCAAAGGGCAGAGGGCCTCATACACCAAGGAAGGACTTTCTTACTAAACGAAATGAGAAAACCTCTGCAGAATAAGGAGATATCGCCAAATGCCAAATGGCTTAGCATTTTAAAATATCTGTCCAACTGTTATGTTATTAACAGACAGAACCCCAGTGGCTCAGTGATAAAGAATTTACCTTCAATGCAGGAGACAAAGGAGACTGGGGTTCAATCCCTGGATCAGGATGACCCGTGGAGTAAGAAATGGCAAACTGCTCCAGTATTCTTGCCTGGAAAATTCCATGGACAGAGAAGCCTGGCAGGCTACAGTCCATGGGGTCTCAAAGAGTCAGACACGACTAAGTGACTAAATATATGGAAGTGAGAGAAAAAGGAGCTCAGGTTTTTGTCCAGCACAACTGAAAGAATCAAATTACCAACAAAGGAGACATGGAAGGCTTCTTAAAGGAAATTTAGAAGGGAAGGTCACAAGTTCAATTTTAGACATGTTGACTTTAAGGTTTTATTAGAAATCCAAATGGGAAGATTTGAGAAGACAGGTGACTATAAAGTCTAGAAAAAGAAGAAAGGTTTATCTCACATAACAGTTGACAAAGACCCAACATATGTATAGTGTATACCTGAAAGAAGAAAACCAAGGCAGCAGAACAACAAAAACAAAAGGAAAAAAAAACCTCTGCAAGTCAAGAAATCTGTCCTGATGTTGAGACAAAAAGGAGAGTGGAGGGGGCCTAAAACTACATATTGAAAGGATTTACTTACTTGAAAAAAAAATGAGTTTGAACAACCAACACCAATACATAACAGCACCATGAAAAAGAGCCTTTGGACATTCGGGCAAAGACAAAAAAAACTAAGTCACTTAGAAAACCAGACTCACCTCAGACTGTAACAGCGATGCTCTCCGCCCAAAGACAATGGAACGACACACACTCTAGAAAGAATTTTACAATCAGCCAAACCAGCAAGAGGTGCCACCAGCAAGTGTTTAAACATGGCAGAACTCAGACAACACTGCTGCCATAGTTAATCCTGGGGATTCATGTGAGAATGAATGCCAGACAACCCTAATTACTGGAAAGTTCATATCAGCATAAAAATAATGAAATTAGTGGAAATTAAATATATATTTACTTATAAAAGACTGATGTCACAAGGAACATGTTACAATAACTGTATGCTTTGACAATGCTTTCTCTATAATGCCAACCTCCATTAGATCATAGAAAGAGCAAGAGAATTCCAGAAAAACATCTACTTCTGCTTCACTGATCATGCTAAAGCCTTTGACTGTGTAGATCACAACAAACTGTGGAAAATTCTGAAAGAGATGGGAATACCAGACCACCTTAACCGCCTCCTGAGAAATATGTATGCAGGTTAAGAAGCAACAGTTAGAACCGGATATGGAACAACGGACTGGTTCCAATCCTGAAAGGAGTACGTCAAGGTTATATATTGTTCTCTGCATAGTGAACATCATGAGAAACGCTGGGCTGGATGAAGCACAAGCTGGAATCAAGACTGCTGGGAGAACTATCAATAACCTCAGATATGAAGATGACATCACTCTTATGACAGAAAGCAAAGAGGAACTAAAGAGCCTCTTGATGAAGGTAAAAGAGGAGAGTGAAAGAGCTGGCTTAAAGCTCAACATTCAGAAAACTAAGATCATGGCATCTGGTCCCATCACTTCATGGCAAATAGATGGGGAAACAGTGACACTTTATCTTTGGGGGCTCCAAAATCACTGCAGATGGTGACTGCAGCCATGAAATTAAAAGACGCTTACTCCTTGGAAGAAAAGTTATGACCAACCTAGATAGCATATTAAAAAGCAGAGACATTATTTTGTCAACAAAGGTCCATCTAGTCAAGGCTATGGTTTTTCCAGTAGTCATGTATGGATGTGAGAGTTGGACTATAAAGAAAGCTGAGTGCCGAAGAATTGATGCTTTTGAACTGTTGTTGGAGAAGACTCTTGAGAGTCCCTTGGACTGCAAGGAGATCCAACCAGTCCATCCTAAAGGAGATCAGTCCTGGGTGGGTGTTCATTGGAAGGACTGATGTTGAAGCTCCAATACTTTGGCCACCTGATGCGAAGAGCCGACTCATTTGAAAAGACTCTGATGCTGGGCAAGATTGAGGGCAGGAGGAGAAGGGAACAACAGAGAATGAGATGGTTGGATGACATCACCGACTCAATGGACATGAATCTGGGTAAACTCCGGGAGTTGGTGATGGACAGGGAAGCCTGGCGTGCTGCGGTTTCATGGGGTCGCAAATACACACAACTGAGCGACTGAACTGAACTGAAAGAAAAAGAGCCAAACCTCCTGCCTTTCCTACATGAACTGTAACAGTATGACAGTATTAGCATTTGCATATAAATTTGCAGATGAAGGGTCTGATCAATAACATCAAGTATTACAAAGAGAGAAGTAAACAACATGTGTGTCTTAATAAACCACACCACATAAATAATCATCTCACTACAATAGCCAGTCTTCAAATTTTTCCCTGGTGATATCCATCTCCTAAAATTCATACCCTTAAGTAGTCCCTTTCCACATGGTGTCAGGGCTGGTGTGTAGGACCAAGAGAATAGAGCAGAACTGACAGTGTGTCAATTCTGGGCTCATAAAGGGCACTGCAGCTTTTTTCCTCCCTATCTCCCTCTCTCCCTGATCACTTGCTCTGGCAGAGTGCCTTGAAAGTGAAAGAAAGTGAAGTTGCTCAGTCATGCCCAACTCTTTGCGACCCCATGGACAGTAGCCTGCACCAAGCTCCTCCATCCACAGGATTTTCCAGACAAGAGTATTGGAGTGAGTTGCCATTTCCTTCTCCAGGGAATCTTCCCGACCCAGGGATCAAACCCAGGTCTCCTGCATTGTAGACAGATGCTTTACCATCTGGGCCACCAGGAAAGTTCTTGAGGAAGTCCACAGTGCCTTGAGGATAGGCAAAAAACTAGGACCTCCAACAACAGCCATGGGAGTAAACCATCCTGAAAGCAGATCTTCCAGCCCCAATCAAACCTTCAGATGACTGCAGCCCTGGGTGACGGCTTCACTGTGACCCATGAGAGACTTGACGCTAGAACCACCCAGCTAAGCCACTCCCAGACTGCTCACCTTCAGAAACTATGGAAGATAATAAATGTTCTAAATTGCTAAGACTGGCATTCTTTTGTTACATAGCAATAGATAACTAACAAACTTGCCCAAAGTAACTGAACCTTAATCTGATCAAATCTTGACAGCCATCTACCAATTTATATTTAAAAAAAAAAAAAAATACAGAGAAACAGTTTAAATAACGTAAGGATATACTCAGGGCTTCCCTGGTGGCTGACACAGTAAAGAACCTGCCTGTAATGCAGGAGAAGGCAGCTCGATCCCTGGGTCAGGAAGACCCCCTGGAGGAGAAAAAAGCAACCCACTCCAGAATTCTTGCCTGGAAAATTCCAACAGAGGAGCCTAGCAGGCTACAGTCCATGAGATCTCAGAGAGTTGATACAACTGAGCGACTAATACAACAACAACAATAAGGATATACTCAGCAAAATCTAGGCAACAAGAAATTCTATAGAAAAAAAAAATTCCAAAGAAGAGAGGCGAAGCAACCAATACTTAAAAAGTACATAAGATACATACCAACCAAACTGCAATGTGTGAATCTTGCTCGGATCTGAGTCAGATTTTTTTTAAAAAGGAGAAGCAACAGGAAGAACTAGAAAATTGAATAGTGACTGTGTATTTGGTGCTGCTAAAGGAATTACTTTAGTTTTTCTATGTAGACTTGTTATGTGGGGTTAGGGGGGATGGGATTTGAAGGAGTTCTTATCTTTTAAAGATTCTTAAGGAAATCGTATGATGCCTGGTATTTGCTTCAAAACAATGTGGAGGAAGAAAAGTATCAGTAGCTGGAGACATAAATGAAACAAGATGGGCCATAAACTGATTATTGGTAAACCTGAGTGATAAGCACATTGGAAATACTATACCATTCTACTCTTTTTATGTTTGAAATTTTCCAAAATACAAAGCATAAAAAAAAAGTCGTTTTTTTGTTTGTTTATCTATCTATTTTTAGCTGTGCCGGGTCTTCACTGCCACGTGGGCTTTCTCTCTAGTTGCGGCCCACGGGCTTCTCACCGTGCCGGCTTCCTTGGTGCAGAGCACAGCTCTAGGTGTGCGGACTTCAGCAGTTGCAGCACATGGGCTCAGCGGCTGCAGCTTGAGGGCTCCAGAGCACAGGCTTAGGAGTTGTGGCGCACGGGCTTAGCTGCTCACATGGGATCTTCCCAGACCAGGGATCTAACCCGCATCTCCTGCACTGGCAGGTGGGTTTTACCACTGAGCCACTAAGGAAGCCCCGAGAAAAGCAGTTTCACTAAAAGTGGATCAAGAAAATGATAACCTAAACTGGTTACTAGAATCAGAACAGAATCCTCTAAGCACGAGACTCCCAATTATAGCTGTGCCTCTTACTAAAAATCTCTCCTCCAAGCAAGGATATAGAGTTCTGTGTCTCAAGGCTGAAAAGAGCACACATGTATCCTTTTAAATATGAGAGGCAGTTATTAAATCATAAACTGAAATTACTACCTAAATACATATTAGGTTTATTTGGGATGAAAAAGTTTTGGAAATGCATAGTGATAATGGTTGTACAACACAGTCGAGGTACTTACTACTACTGAATCGTACACACAAAAGCAGTACATTTTTTGTTATGTATACTTTACCACAGTAAAATCAGGTATATTACATACAATATGTATTAAAAAGCATAATTTCATCTTGTATAAAAATATACAAATTGACTATGAAGAATTTAATGAAAAATACTGGAAAAGAGGGCATTTTAGTATAAAATGAAGCAATATTTACCTGCAAAAAGGACAATTACTATTTAAAAAGGCAGTGAAGTATTTGCAACAAGTATTTTTCAAAGGCAAATGCTTTTTATAATATACAAAATTTATTTTATTATATGAAAATAAGAAAAACTCCAAATAACCTCAAGAAAAGTAGACAATAGTTTATAGAATAAGAAAATACAAATGTCCTTTATACATTTAGGAGGTGAGGCAGAATGCTTAATCTCACTCCTAATATTCAAGATGCAGATATAAACTTTAATAAAATGTATATTAGAAAACTCACCATAGCACTCTGTTATTATATGCAACATATCCATTAATGATAAATTGATTAATTATAAAAATGATAATCTACTTTAACAAAAGAACTAGATCTGCATGCAGTGATATGAAACCATTTTCAAAATGTAATGTTAAACATAACCAGGTACAAAACAATGTTTTTTTTTTGTACTAGGTACAAAACAATGCTACTCCATGTGCTTACAGTAAATATGTAAATTCTAAAGATACATAGATATGTCGTAAACATATACAAAAGGAAATGGTAACAGTGAGTGCCTCTGAGAAAGGAATTAGGAAACAAAAGAAAGTGAAAGGAACCTTCATATGCTTTGGAAAAGTTTGAATTTTGTTAGCCATCTATATATATTACCAATTATTTAAAAAGTAAGAAAAAAATGTTCTTAAAAAAATAGGGAAAGAATCTTACATGTGACCTAACGAGGAAGGTTAAATAAAATGGCCAAGACTACCAACAAGATCCAAAACACAGTTCTCTTGCTTTCCAAGCCTTTATTGTTTTGCTTTTGACTAGTCTGTAAAACAAGTAATAACACACTCTACAATCTAATGTCGAGTTCCATGTCTGATTCAGGAATGTAACCAGAAACACTGCCAATCATATCCTCCGGAAACATAGTGGACTCTTCTTTATGTGCTGTGAGTCTTTAACTAAGAGCTCCTATTTCAAAATACAAGAAATATGAATAACATAAAGGACATCAACGCTCGCTTCCAATATTCAGAAGTTCATCACGAACTCTAAGAGCCACAGAAAGTACCTCAGTGATAGTTCAGAAAGTGCAACGGATTGTAAAAATGTGGTAAGAGGGGCATGGCACACAAGGCATTCGGGAGTTCCTTCTTTTTCACCCAAAGGCCCTTCTTAGTGAGTATTTTGCCTATCTACTTGACACCACATGATGTCTTGTACTTTTCTATGGCAGGCAGTTCCTCTGCTCTCATATAGACAGAAAAAACTTAATGTACCAAAGTTCCTCATGTTCCACAGTCCAGAATTCCATTTGTAACAAACATTAATACAATGTTAAAGTAAATAAATAATCTCACTAACTGAAACTATCTCCCAAGAATTCATTTAAATCCTTCCCTGGATTACTCCAGCCTCAAGCCATCTCCCCTTCCTCTGAACTAAAAAAAGCAATTATTTGTACAATTTATTTAGCAATTAATCCTGCACTGCCTTGTTAAACCTCTTTCATTATTCTCTGAAATGTTATTTAAATCTTCTCTGCTTATCTAACTTTCATGTTTTTATTTCTCATCTCCCCAAATAGACTGTATATAAATTCCTTGAGAGAAAGAGATAAGGCCTTATATTGTTTTGTATCCATATAAAAATACAAACAGGGCTTCCCTGATAGCTCAGTTGGTAAAGAATCCTCCTGCAATGCAGAAGACCTGGGTTCAATCCCTGGGTCAGGATGATCCCCTGGAGAAGGGAAAGGTGACCCACTCCAGTATTCTGGCCTGGAGAACTCCATGGACTGTACAGTCTATGGGGTCGCAAAGAGTCAGACACAACTGAACGTCTTTCACTTTCAAAAATACAAACAGAGTAGCTGGCACTTATTAAATACAAAGTTTTTATTTATTTAAAAAAAAAAATCAGTCACATTAAGAAAGTATTTAAAGCCAGGCCAAGTAAGAACCTTCCAGCCAGAGCTGACAGGCCAATGTACTGTTTTGCTGCCCTGACTCCTGAAGCAATGTGGGGTGGTAAAAAGGCCATGGCTTCAATCTGGATCCTCTAGCTTGAGAACCTATGAACATATCGCATAAATTTCAGCTTCTTCATCTCTAAAATAAGAATAATAATGCCTACCTAACTCTATGATCATTAAATGAGGGTTTATGTAAAATCCAACATTGAGTATTACAGCTGGTATGCCTTATTTTAAAGATTCTTAGATTTTTTTCACTTTTTTAAAGTCAGGTATAGTTGACTTACAATAGAAATTCTTAAGATTTTTTTTTCCTGTTTTCACACCTTTGAAATCAGAATGTGCTACTGACCACACCCCACAATCGGCAGTTTTACCTTTTCTGAGTACTGGTAGGTAGAATAACACATTGTATACCATGGCATCTTAAACTCGGTTAAATCCGGTAACAACTGGCATCTGCTCTTCCTCCGTCATACTCATTCAAACACCAACGTGTGGATCGGAAACTCATTCAGCATTAAGATGTACATGCCCCCTAATCCATTCAGAGCACCTAGCACTTTGGCGTATAGTATATGCTCAATAAATAGGAACTGTTGCTACTGCTACTCTGAATTCATTCAATATGTGAATACCAACTACGTGCCTGCCACCATTCTCAGCACTAATGATCTAGCAGTGAACAAAATAACTAACTACCAGCCCTCAGAGAGTTCATATTCTATTTTCCGTGACACAAGAAGGAAAGCCAAAAGCACAAATGAGTTAACAGATTATCTCCAAAATTGAAAAAGCTAAGCAAACCAAGACAGACACTAAAACACAATACTTCTAGGCAACACTACACTGCTTACATTTTCTTTAGAGAAAAATCTTAGCGGAAACACAAAATGAAGTCCTGGAAACAAAGCAGGGCATCCAAACTTTTTCCCCCTTATTTAAGTAAGAGCTTCTCTGGTGGCTCAGCTGGTAAAGAATCCACCTGCAATGTGGAGACCTGGGTTCAAGTCCTGGGTTGGGAAGATCCCCTGGAGAAGGGAATGGCTACCCACTCCAGTATTGTGGCCTGGAGAATTCCATGGACTGTGTAGTCCATGGTGTTGCAAAGAGCTGGACACAACTGAGACCCTTTCACACACATTATTTAAGTAAAGGTTTGGGAAAAAGAAGAAAAGCCAGAACAGATGTTAGAAGTAAAAAAGAAAATAAAAAGGGGAAGGGGGAGGTGGGGGGGGCGTTGCAGATGCCCGTATACCAAAGTACAGCTAAAGCAGGCATTTACTTTAAGGTTTTCCTCATATCCTGCTCTCAAGCTTGTGGAGTATACAATTAAACAACATCTACTGAATGCCCACAAAGTACTCAGAAAGTTATTAGTCTCAGAGCACACTGCATAAATTCAGCACAATCCAGTAAAAGGATGCTCACTACCTAGTTAGGAAGACTAATTCTAATGAAACAATTTGTTATATATAGCATCTTGTGGTGTATTCCAAGCGCCAAGCTGGGCAGAGCAGACTAGAGGCTTGGTGAAAGAAGTAATCATGAGTTCAAATGAACAAGAAAAACACATAATAAAGAAGCCAGAACTGAACCTTGGATGGGCAGTTTGACAAGAAAGAAAAATAAAACCAAAGGTCTCTAGTAGCTTAAGCCAAAAACTTTTGAGTCACCCCTGATTCTTCCCCTCCTTCTCTCTCACCAGGCCCCACCCGACCCTGCCATGGCCCCACCCTGAATCCATTGCAAAATTCTGTTGGCTTTCTCTTTGAATATATGCAGAATTTGATCACTTCCTATCACCTCCTCTGCCACCACTGAAGTCCAAGCTACTTTTCCTGGGACCTGAACTACTGGAACACCCCTTCAGAGGTCTCCCTACCTCTTGCTCTCTTATAGGTTACTTTTCACAAAGCAGCTGGAGCAATCTCTGTAAAGCCTAACTCAGTTTATTTGCTCTCCACTAAAACCCCACAGTGCAGGAGGCACGGGTGGGTGTGTGTGTGTGTGTGTATGTGTGGGCGTGCATGCACGCACAAGCACAAAGAAAAACAAGTGGGAAGAGACACACAAAACCTTCAATAATGGATGATGAGGTATACTGGTAATCTATATTTGTTCTTTGATAAAGTAAAGCTTTCTCCTTTGTATTTTTCTGTATTTTCCACATAAGTATAAAATTACTTTTATAATTTAAAAAACAAAATGCTTTAAAAAAAAAAAAAAAAGCAGTGGAAGGGGGTGAACAATGCTCAAAAGATCTTTTTGGAATACCAAAACACAGAACACCTGGAGCGGTTTCCCACTTTGCTCAAAGCGTCACCACTGCCTACAAGGTCCCACTGTCACCTCTCGATCTTCTCTGACTCTACTCCTTTGCTCACAGTGCTCTGGCACACTGGCCACCTCCCTCAAGTACACTAAGAACACTCTCCCGCCAAAGGGCCTTCCCACTAGCTGCTCCCTCCACACCAGTGCTCCCCACTCTACCAATACTCACAAGGCTTACTTTCTGGACTCTACTCAAACATCACTTTCTCAGAGAAGGTCACCATGACTATCCATCCATCTAAAATGCAAGCCCCACAACACAACATACACACCAGCTTCCAGTCCCCTTATGCGTCCTTTTTCCCCCACAGACATTCTGATCACTAGTATATCCTGAACATCTATGGAAAAGCCCAACACATGGCTAGCACTCAATAAATCTCTGTAAAATAAATTGAAACATGAAGGCAGAAATAAGAGTTCAAGGATTCGGGAAAGTGTGAGGACATGTGTGTTTCATGGTTCAGAAACTAAAAGAAAATCAATCTGACAGAAGCAGAGAAGCTTGGAGCAAAGAAGCCTTCCAAAGATAAAGAAAAGATCTGGTTAACAGTGAGCAATTAGAAAAAGCGACAGACCTGAAGGATGGAAAGTTGACAAAGGAAAAAAGGGTACGGGCCAGAAGAAGGTTTAGGCTGAGAGGAAAGGGATCGAATAGCCGGAGACGGAATGCGGGCTGAGAAGAGGAAGTGCATGAAGAGGACAGGAGAAGGGTTAGAGGCACAGGAGAGGTCAGGAGGAAGGGAGAGACAGCATAAGGTAGAGCAGCAGGCCACAGGTTGGGGTGGAGGCCCCTGCTATGTCACAAAGTTGTTCCTGTTTAAACCTAAGAGCCAACAGTTCTGAAAAAGATACATGTCATATGTCTTTATTTCCAAAATGTGACTTACAAGTCTTAAAACATACAAAGATATGTATGTACATCTGTTGCATCACTTTGAATGCTCAAATTCCCCACTGGAGAAGTGGGGAATTTAAATTCACAAAATCTGAATTTTTCAATTTCATTCCTTAATACCACTGTGAGGCATTTGCCATGAAAGAGGTGAAAAAAGGCAGAAGTGGGCAATCACAGCGCATTTGCAATTTACTCTTCGTCATTCAGCTTCACCAGTTTATAGAACTGGGCGACCTGGACTTCCCTCATTAGGAAAAGAGTATAACTGTTAGCCTTTACATTTGAAATAGCAAAATAAAAACATAATTATTAGTTTTAATGTAAGGCCTCCTTGGTTCTTTGAAAAGATTAAAAGGAACCTGAAATACAGACTAAAGTCTTTCTTGAGTCACACCAAATACTGAGCTTGAGAAAATTTTTTAAACTTTTGTTTTAATTTTCTGAGCATTCTTCAACAGAGTATAAAATCCTCTAAAATAAAATTTTACAAATATTGTGACTAAAAGAATTTTATAAATCTGTATTCTCAGAAGTGTAATATACCTACTGAACATTTAAAAATCAAAATTCGCCTAGAACGGAAATTTTGAAATCAAGATTTCTAAATAACTTTGCAAGTTCAGTGTCATAGCCACACTATTCAGGCAGAGATGAAACATACAGTATACTGCATGAATGTATGCACTGCTCTCTAAAAGCTGGCCGGATGCCATTTTATCATTGATAGAGTAGCTTCAAATTCCACTCACAGTGCAACTGCAGTGGCACTGAATCCAGCAGTATAAGCATGCCTGCATGTTATTATGGGAAATAGTGGAAAATTTCACAGGCTGACATCCAGAATGTCTGCGGTTCTGTTTCATATTTCTTTCTTCCTGCAAAGCAGTTATTAGACCAGTAGTTGGATTTTTTTTTTAAGCTGGAAATTTCCACTGGCTTTTTAAAATAAGCCTTCTTAAATGTAAACTGCAAAACATTCCAAAGTTATAGCATGACAGAAAGAATAAATCAAAATCAGAAAAGATTTAAAATACTTATCTTCAAATCAGGGTAAGGGAACTGGTAAGTAAATTAAAGTGTCACTCTATCCTGGTAAGAAAAAAAAGTGCCCAGGAAGATACTGAGGTGATTTAAGGTTACAATAATGTAATATAAATACTAAATGTGAAAAATAGCACATTGTGAAGCTGCTGATATTTGATCATAAGCTTAGAGAGGAGGCATTCAAAAGCTAACACAACCAGTAGAACAGTTAGGCACAGAAACCTTGAAAAGACAGACAGTATAGCTTGGTGAAAAAGCAATATATTCCAAACTAAGGTGAGCCATGAAGATTGGGTTTTTCGGTAAGGATTAAAGACAGAACAATGACAAGCCTCACAGGTGAGATTCAGAGTTCTTGGCACCTTCTCATTAGGATTATCCCAGACCAAAATATTTGATGCTTTCATCTTAATTTGTAAAAATAAATGAGAATATAAACAAGGATTTATTGTTTCATTTTTATTAAAGAGGTAAAAAGATCTAGTTCCAAACTACCTAAAAATGAAAAATGACTTATAATACTTCAATACAGTGGCAAATAATTTTCTATGTTTAAGAACTGATATGGCCCAGGTTAACAATTTGCTTCTTTGCATTTATACGAACTAAGAAATGGGATCTATAATACATGGCTGTGTAACTGTTACTCAAGCTTTGAAACGCTTGCTATCCCCCAAAACATACATATGACCAAAAACTTGAGCATTAATACAAAGACATTGCTAACAACTAATAAAGATCTGTACCACCAAAGACTGGAACACTGGTACAAAGTATTAGGAAAACATCTGATAAAAAGATGTATATCCAGAATATACATTAAAAGCATCAAAAAACAGACCTCCTAAAATTCAACACAAGAATGGGGAGAGGGGGAAGCTATATTGATATAAAACAGATCAGCACAACTAACATCTTTACTCCTGGATATTCATCTGTAGAAAACCATAATTCAGAAAGATACATGCACCCCGATGTTTACTGCAGCACTATTTACAATAGCCAGGATATGGAAGGAACATAAATATTCATTAATGGATGAATGGATAAAGATATGGCACATATATTCCATGGAATATTTGTTGTTGGTTCAGTCACTAAATCATGTCCAACTTTTTCCAACCCCATGGACTGCAGCACACCAGGCTCCACTGTCTCCCACTATCTCTCAAAGTTTGCTCCAATTCACATTCATTGAGTCATTGATGTTATCTAACAATTTTATCCTGTGCCACCCCCCATCTCCTTTTGCCTTAAATATTTCCCAGCAGCTCTTCATATTCTAAATGGAATATTTCTCAGCCATGGGGGGAAAAAAAAAAACAAAAACGAAATAATCCCATTTGCAGCAACACAGATGGACCTAGAGATAGTCATACTTTGTGAAGTAGTCAGACAAACATTGTATGCTACTACACACGGAATCTAAAAAAATGGTACAAGTAAACTTATTTCGTAACAGAGTCACAGATGCAGAAAACAAACTTATGGTTACCAAGGGGAAAAGAATAGGGGAGGGATAAATTAGCAGACTGAGACTCACACACACTTCTGTATGTACAATAGAAAACTAATAAGAACCTACTGTATAGAACAGAGAACTCTACTCAATACTCTGTAATGACCTATATGGGAAAAGAATCTAAAAAAGAGTGGATATATGTAAAACTGATTCACTGTGCTGTACAGCAGACTCTAACACAACACTGTAAATCAACAATACTCCAATAGAAATTTTTTAAAACATCTTACTTAATGGTGAAAGAGCGACTACTTACCCACTAAGGCTGAGAACAAGACAAAGTTATCTCCCCAAATTAATCAAATTGGTCAAATGGTTCAATGCAATCAAAATCAAAATCCCTACATTCTACTGGAAGCACTAGCCATTACAGTAAAGCCAAAAGAAAAAGAAGATGACACATACTGCTTGGAAAAGAAGAAACAAAACTTATCTTTATTCAGAAACAACACGATCAATGATGTACAAAATCTTCCTAATCAAACTATCTAAAAGCTACTAAAACGAGTGTGGCAAGATACTAGGTGAATATACAAAACTCAATGATACTTATATACACCAATTATTGAAAGTTGAAATTTTAAAAATACTATTTACAATCACATTTTTAAAATATAAAATTTAGGGACCTCCCTTGCAGTCCAGTGGAGAAGGCTCCATGCTTCCACTGCAGGGGGCACAAATTCAATCCCTGGCAGCGGAACTAGGATCCCACGTGCCGTGAGGAGTAGCAAAAACAAAAAAACTTAGGCACATATACATGTTTCAGTGATAAAAGCTTTTATAAGATTGTACACAGATAGCTACAAAACACTGGTAAGAGAAATTAAAGAAGACCTAAATAAGTGGAGAGATATATAACATGTTCATAGAACAGAAGACAGTATTCTGAGAAATCAATTCTTCCCAAATGATCAACTGACTCAATGCAATCACAATGAAAATCACAACAGACATTTTGCAGAAATCAACAAGAGTTTAACAATATATAGAAATGCAAAGGACCCAGAATAGCCAAAATAATTTGGGGGAAAAAAAAGCTGGAGGACTTCCCCTATGTGATTCCAAAGCTTGAGTACAGACAGATTGAAATATGCATCAATGGAACAGAAGAGATTTCAAAAATTGACCTGCACATATTTATTTGACTATCTGAATTTCAACAAAGGTGCCAAGTCAATTCAATGGGGAATGTAAAATCTTTTCAACAAATGGTGCTGGAAAAGTTCAATACAATATACCAAAATATGACCCTCATCCTTATCTCACACCATATAAGACAATTAACTCAAATAGGTTACAGACCTAAATTTAAGATCTAAAGTTATAAAATTTCTAGGGGGGAAATGAGAAAAATCTTTGGCAAATATTTTTCAAACACAACACAAAAATCAATACACTGAATGCCAGTAACAGTAAAAACTTCTGCTCTTCCAAAGCAGACCACAGACTAAAAGTAAATATTTCTAAAATATATATCTAAAAAAGGCTTTGGGTCTAGAATCAATTCAGTTCAGTTACTCAGTCGTGTCCGACTCTTTGCGACCTCATGAATCGCAGCACACCAGGCCTCCCTGTCCATCACCAAAACGATAGGATACTGAAAGAGGAACTCCCCAGGTCAGTAGGGGCCCAATATGCTACTGGAGATCAGTGGAGAAATAACTCCAGAAAGAATGAAGGGATGGAGCCAAAGCAAAAACAATACCCAGCTGTGGATGTGACTGGTGATAGAAGCAAGGTCCAATGCTATAAAGAGCAATACTGCATAGGAACCTGGGATGTCAGGTCCATGAATCAAAGCAAATTGGAAGTGGTCAAACAGGAGATGGCAAGAGTGAATGTCAACATTCTAGGAATCAGCGAACTGAAATGGACTGGAATGGGTGAATTTAACTCAGATGACCATTATATCTACTACTGTGGGCAGGAATCCCTTAGAAGAAATGGAGTAGCCATCATGGTCAACAAGAGAGTCCGAAATGCAGTACTTGGATGCATTCTCAAAAATGACAGAATGATCTCTGTTCGTTTCCAAGGCAAACCATTCAATATCACGGTAATCCAAGTCTATGCCCCAACCAGTAACGCTGAAGAAGCTGAAGTTGAACGGTTCTATGAAGACCTACAAGACCTTTTAGAACTAACACCCAAAAAAAAAAAAAAAAAGATGTCCTTTTCATTACAGGGGTCTAGAATAAAAGAAGTCTTATATCTCAGTAAGATAAACCCAACTTAAAAATGGGCAAAAGATATGAACAGACACTTCACCAAAACAGATACACCAATGGTAAGTATGCAGGTGCAAATATTTTCAACATCACTAATCATTAAAAAACTCAAAGCCACAAATGAGCTACCACTACATACCCACTAGAATAGCTAACATTAAAAAGACTGGCCATACGAAGTGCTGGTGGGGATGTGAAACAACTTGAACTATCACAAACTGCTGGGAAAAATATATAATGGTACAATCATGTTGAGAGACAGGTGGCAGTTTCTTAAAATTTTTAAATGTTACACACTGCTAGGCTTGGCATCCCAGACTTTCACATACCTTCTCCCCATCCCCGGGTTCAGTGAAATAAACAGTATTTGGAAAATTGGCGGGGGGGGGGGCGGGGGGGGGCGGGGGGGGGACACACACATTCCATTCCTGGACATTTACTCAAAAGAAATAAAAGTATTTGTGCACACACAAGGCCTTGCAACACACATGTCATAAAAGCTCTATTTCTTTTTTTTTTTTTTTTAAAGCTCTATTTCTGATAACCAAAAACTGGACACAACCCAAATGTCCATCAATAGGTGAATGGATAAATAGTGATATACCTATATAACACAACAGTACTAGACAATAAAAAGAAATGAAACTATTAATATATGCAACATGAATAAATCTCAACATCACTATAAGTGAAAGAAGCCACTAAAGAAAAAGTACATATTGTATATATAACTCATTTATAAAAAGCTCTCAAAAATAAAGCTAATCTTCAGTGACACAAGGCAGATGAGTAATTGCCTGAAAATGGGGGAGGGAGGGATTACAAAGGAATTCAGGAGGGATCAGATTTTGGACTTCAGAGGTAACAGATACTTCCACTAAATGTAATTATAGTGGGTTCATGGGTAGACACATTTATTAATACATCAAAACCCAAATCTCACAATTTAAATATATGCAATTGTCAATTACACCTCAAAGTTGGAATAAAAATGCAAGAAAAAAGGAAAGTTATGGCAAACTATAGTGATAGAAAGCAGAACAGTGGATGATTGAACACAAAACCCTAAAGAAGCCTGAATGCAAATGAGCAAGAACTTTCTGGGGTGATGGAAATCCTCTGTATTCTGATTGTAGTGACAGTAAAACTGTTTACACCCATCAAAACTCAAACTGCACACTTAAAATGATTGAATTTTATTATAAGAAAATTACACCTCAATAAAGCATCTAGTCAAGGCTATGGTTTTTCCAGTAGTCATGTATGGATGTGAGAGTTGGACTATAAAGAAAGTTGAGCACCAAAGAATTGATGCTTTTGAACTGTGGTGTTGGAGAAGACTCTTTAAAGTCCCTTGGACTGCAAGGAGGTCCAACCAGTCCATCCTAAAGATGAGTCCTGGGTGTCCACTGGAAGGACTAATGTTTGAAGCTGAAACTCCAATACTTTGACCACCTGATGCAAAGAGCTGACTCACTGGAAAAGACCCTGATGCTGGGAAAGATTGAGGGCAGGAGGAGAAGGGGACAACAGAGGATGACATGGTTGGATGACATCACCGACTCAATGGGTTTGGGTAAACTCCGGGAGTTGGTGATGGACAGGGAGGACTGGCGTGCTGCAGTCCTTGGGCTCGCAAAGAGTCAGACACAACTGAGCGACTGAACTGAACTGAAAGCAGATTTCTAAAATTTAAAAGAGCACATCCAAATGTTATCTAGGCACCTTTTAAACATCTTCAAATATACTAAAAGGAACAAATATATATAGTTACAACATATTATAGTCTATCACCTCATTAATCTACGCTAACTCAAATGGTAAAGAATCTGCCTGCAATGTAGGAGACCCAGGTTAAATCCCTGGGTTGGGAAGATCCCCTGGAGAAGGAAATGGCAACCCACTCCAGTATTCTTTTTTTTCTCCCCCCCCCAATTATTTATGTATTATTTATGTACTTATTTTGGTTGTGCTGGGTCTTTGTTGCACAGGCTCCCTCTAATGCAGCGATCAGGGGCTGGCTACTCTCGAGTTGTGGTGTGAGGGCTTCTCACTGTGGTGGCTTCCCTGTGTTGCAGAGCACAGGCTCTAGGGTTCTCAAGCGTCAGGAATTATGGCGAGAGGGCCCTAGAGCACTTGGGTTTCAGTAGGTGTGGTGCACCAGCCCAGCTGCTCCTCAGCACATGGATCCTCCCAGACCAGGAATTGAACCCATGTCCTCCTACATGGGCAGGCAGATTCTCAACCACTGAACCACCAGGGAAGTACCACTGGAGTATTCTTACCTGGAAAATTCCATGGACAGAGGAGCCTAGAGGACCCCAGTCCATGGGGTCGCAGAGAGTTGGACATGACTAACTGACTAACATACACACATATACACATACACACACACACACACACACCAGTTTGATATCCTAACTTAATTTTTAATTTTTATATTTTTATGTTAAAAGGGGAAAAAAAGCACTAGAGTAAATACATGAAACATTTTAAATTTCTCAAATTAAAAAATTTGATACCACAACATACTACTCAGAGATGAGGGAAACAGGCACTTCACTGGTAAATGGATACCCCTAAAGGGAGTAAGTTGCAGTATCTATAAAAAGTTAAATTCATAATCTTTAAAGTAACATTCTCCAACCACAAATTTTTATATACTTTATAACAAAACATGGGAACAAAGAAGTATGTATGAATACACTTACAGTTGGAAGTTGGATAAATTATGATATATATCCATACAGCAGAGTACTGTGTAACCTTTAGAAAGAAATCAGTAGCTATAAAAACAGATATGAAACCTCTTCAAGATCATTTAAAAAGTATACACAGTCCAGAATAGGGCTTAAGCGCCAGTTACATAGGTGTGTTCATTCTATGAAAATTTATCAGACTGTACTGTGCACTTTTCTGAGTGATGTTACACTTCAATATAAAGTTTACCCCCAAATACAGGAGAAATTCATCAAGCTTAAACCTTTTCAAGTACATGCATTTATATGCCTAGAGTAACAATGGCCACCTTTGGGCAGGGGACAGTGAAATGGCTGGCAAACGGCTGAGGAAGGCGCCTCACTTTCCACTGTACACCCGTTTGGTACCTTGCAAATCTGCCCATGTGCACCTGTTACATAGTTTTAAAAATATTTCTGAACTGAGACCATCAGCAACTATATCCATGTATGAGTTGGAATTTTTTTAATACAGAAATGAACTCGAGGCAGAGATAAGATTTAGGCCCATAATAGTTCTTCATAACCCAATTTCAAATTTTATACTCATCACAAGTTTCATTTTCACTGCCTTTATAACCAGTAAACAGTTTAAATTTCAACCTAGAAAATAAATTTTAAAAGACTCATCTTTTCTATTTTGAATAAGGCTTTGTGTAAGACTTCATTTGAAGAAGGAGAAAGGGCTCTAAACAGAAAAACCCAAACTATTAAATGAGATCATGTACATTAAGCACACAACAATGTGCAGGCACACAGGTTCCTGATAAATGGCAGTTTTTATCTTTTATAGCTAATTTGTATCAGAACGCAGGGAACAAAAAAAAAAAAAAAAAAAACGCAGGGAACAGAATTCTACTGGGGTAAAAGGGTGGAAGTAGAGCAAAAAAGGCACCCCACTCCAGTATTCTTGCCTGGAGAATCCCATGGACAGAAGAGCCTGACAGTCTCCAATCCATGGGGTTGCAAGAGTCAGACACCACTTAGCAACTAAAGAGAGACAGCAAAAAAAGACAACAGCAACTAAAGTGTAAGATATACAGATATGGGGAATTCCCTGGTGGTCAGGACTCCATCCTCTCACTGCCGAGGGCCTGGGTTCAATCCCCGGGGCGGGGGTGGTGTAGAAAAATAGAAACTAGAGAGACAGCTGTAAGCAAAAGTATAGAATATCCTCTAACAGTAGCAGCCTAAGGGAGACAGGGGGTAGCTATAATGACCAAAGACCTAGGGTACCAGGACCCTTACTTGTACTTTTTCACATACACTTTTTTAAATGAATTTTTTAAACATTATAATTTTATGTTAAGTAAGCACCACAGAATAAAAGAGGTGGGCAAGGGAGATTATAAGCAGTAATGAGTTCCCTTCAGATCGACTCCATCTCCTGCATGAGGTTTCCCTACCAATTCCAGCTGAAAATGGCCACTTATTTATGTTGCTGCAGCTATGTTTTTTCAATTACACTCATTTCTCATCTACATTATAAACTCCTAGATCACAAAGGGATATTAAAGCCCACAACATTTAGCACAATTCTTTGAAGAACAGGGGTACTGGATGAAAACATCTAAGCAACTTACACAACCGTCCGCCCAGGCCACGAGCAAGTGGCAAACAGGAATGTGGCATTTTAAAGCCCAGACAAGACTCATCGGGGCCAACTCTACGAGGGAGACCTAAGTCCCAAGCAAAGCCCAAAGACACTAATTTTATCTCAATTTCCAGGTAGAAAACCAGATTTAGAGTTGAACTCTGGAAACTTCCACATTCAAACACCAAACGTTTGGGGGGACTTAAAATGAATATAATTGAAAAGAGGATTTTAAACGCTTACAAAAAGGTACAGTCCCTATCTCAAAGCATAGACAATCTGACTGAATTTGTCCTCTCAATCAATGAATACGGATTCCTATACATGGAAGGAGTTAACTAAGATTCATGTCAGGAACGAACAATCATATTTTCAGTTGTGGTAGCCTGGGAAATTTACTGAAATGAGACAGGCTCTAGGCTGGGCCTTATGACCAGACTAGACAGCATGGGAGAAAGACAGAGAAAAAAAAAAATAGCATGACTAAAACAAGCAGCAACAAAAGTGGAAAAGACAGTTTTTTTAAAAAAGGCTATGATAAGAACTGAGTATTAGGTTATGGAATTTGGGTTGTACTCTGCAGATTTTTTAGAAAAAAATGTGTTCAAAATGTTTAAAAAGTGTAAAATGGCAGAAAAATCGGATTAGGGAAAGGGTAGAGACTAATTGAAAAGTATTATAGTAACCTAGGGCCTGGACTAGTTTTAGAAATTGGAATGAAAATATATTTAAGAATAATACATCAAGAGGATTCTGCAAAACCAAAAGCATTTATTCAACACCGTAACTGAATTTTAAAATAATCAACTTTGCTGGCAGTCTGGTGGTTAAAACTCAGGGGGCAATGCAGAGGGCCAGGGTTGGTCAGGGAACTAAGATTTCACATGCCACAGGACACGGCCAAATAAATAAATAATCAAGTCTTGAAATGTTTTACCTCTTCACGCTTGCTAACCATTTCCCACCAACAGGAACTGTGCTCTCTCCATAATAAAAATCATAGTCATTTTTCAAAGCCCTGCCTCCTGATCACCTTTCCTCCTCCGAACTTCTCCAAGATCTTTACAGGCAAAATAGATTACCTTGTTGTGAAGTGATGTGAATACCTGATTGATTGTGTGCACTTGGAGGTCAAAACCTTTTTAACTCTCACAGTGCCTTAAATAGTACAAGCTTAATAAACAGTGTTTAAGTATGTGTGTTTATGGGGGAGCGCGCAGCAGCCAAGCAGTGGCCAATTAAAGATGATTGAAGCTTAAGGCCTCAGAAGTAAGAAAATGGTGCTATGAAAGTCAGTTTTAAAAGTCACATGTGGGAGCCATTTTGTATATGGTTTAAAAAGGGAGATGGAAGGTTACTGGGCAAGTTCATGATTTTAGGTTCGCCTAATTTGGGGCTCATACACCTAAGGCTTCCACCATTCTAGATGTGGTTATGCACTCTGAAAGCAGCCTCCTGAATTAATGTTACTGATTCCCAATGAAATTATTTTTAAAACTTAATATAGTAATAGTCCTGTCTCTTACGAAAAGATACCACTGACCCTCCCAAGAGATGCACCATGCGTGTGGAGTTATTTTGCTCCCTGGTGAAGTTAAGATTTTCCTAGATGCAGCCATATACTTGCTCTAACAGCAAAGGAACCAACTCTCTTGGATGAAAGTATTGTCATAAAACCACCACCACCAGGCAGGTTAAAAAAAAAAGAAGAGAGAGATGAGTCTGGATGGAGCAGAGAGTGTGTAGACTAAATTTAGACACAATCTGCTTCAGAGAAAACTGGGTGATCCTTAAAACAGTTTTGAATACAGCTGCCAAATTTCAATCTAGAAACAAAACCAAGCTGATGTAGCTATGCTACAGAGTGACTTAAATTCAATAATCCATTTCACTGATGACAGCTTTACTGGGAGTAAAGAAAATATGACTTCATTTTCTTACACTAGAAGGAAGAGTTTGAAGAGTCTCTCCCTCCCTGCCCCACCCCATACACACACACACACACAAACACACACACAAATTTTGCCCTTGTGGCATATATCACTAGGGTGAAGTCAAGATCTCAAACTCTTCCTGTCCCCAAACTCTTGAGTCAGCAAAGAAACCTGTATCTGCACATTATCTGGCACAAAGTGCTCGAACCATTTAATATTTGGGGGGAAAAAAAAAATTAAGGCCATTCTCCATATTTATATGATGTATTAAGTTTATAAGATTTTCTAATATAAGGAACCCTGGAAGATCACAGACTCCATCTCTTTGCACCTGAAGAGGCCAATTTGCTCTCAAGGACTACAAACTTCCAAATTATTCTCAAACTCTTCACTGGTACTATTCTTTTCAAAGTAACAAGCTAACAAATGACACTACTCAAGTAACAAAGTGGGATATTTTTAAAGGTTTTTCTTGCACCTGTAGGGTTTTTTCCCTAGTTAAAATTGTTTTAAACCTAAGCATATGATCGCACAGCTCTTTTCCACCAATATCAACTATCATTTATAGCAATTTTAGACCTTCAGATTTTGATAAACAAATATTTCCCCTCAAAGTAAAATTTGGTTTTAGATTTCACTTAAACAGAAGAGCAAAGAGCATTTACACTAATAGTCTCCCCCCTCCCCTTTTCTTGCATGTTAAAACCTTTTCTTCCCCTTCCCCAAGCTTTCTCCTCTTTTGTACTCAAGTTCTCAAATGCACAAGATGGAGGAACAATACCACAATACAACTGAGGCTTCCTGCCTACTAGTCAGTCATTATTCTCAAGACTTGAGAACTTTGAAAACACCGCTTGGGTTGCTTTGAAATTCCCTCTTTCAGATTTTTTCCCTCCTTCATGGGACATCTATTTAAAAGAATGACTTCAAAAATGTCTTGCTGCACCCAATCAAAAAGCTCTCAGCAAACTAAAAATGCTAGCTTTAGATATGAAAGGAGGATGTAAATGCCTCAAGTTTGACAAATACCAAAGAAAAAAAAGCATATTTCTGGCAAAGATTTAAGAATAGTATTTTTCTCATATGTGTATTAATCCTATTTCTGAAAGATTCCACATTTATATGGAAGCATCTTAAAGATTAGCTTACCAATGTGTTCTTTCAAATAATACCATATAGAAATCTAAAGATCTCAAACTACACTGTGCTGAACAAAAAAGGGTTACCTTAATTATTACTGACAAAGAAAAGGTCACACGAAAATGAAGTAATTTTATTTTTTTAAGTTTTCAGAGGCAGAAAAAAATTACCAGCAGCAGTCACCTGGAAACCTGGGGGATTTCCCATTTCCTCCCACCACACTTTGATCATGGCAGTAGTACTCACTAATAAACTTTTTTGGTTGTTGAGATAAACTAATGGAGTTACTCTAGACAGAGACATGGGGGGAGTATGGGGGACAAATTATCTGCTCAGCTCACCAAGGGTTCCTTCCTTTTTAAAGGCAAAAGCATTAAAAATGAAGGTGAGACAACAAACACACACGGGCTCACACAACAGCTTCCCAACTTTTACAATACACAGTGTGCCATAAACAACAAACAAAAATCTTTCCAGCATCTCTAACAAAAATATAAAGACCAATTTATTTCAAATTATTTATTTCAATTTATTTAGTCAATAAAGCGAATCCCAGTACAACAAAATAATTTAGCCAGTCCCCTGGAGTTTGTTATAATGGGATTTAACCTGTACACTCAACATTCAATTAACCATGAGGCTTATCCTAATTGAGGATTATGCTGACTTCTGCAGTCCTTCCCCCATCTATCCATCTACCACTCCTACTCAGCTGCCACAGCCACCAAAAGCAAAGCCCCAGGGAGCACTAGATTACCTATTACTATGGGCTACCAGGGCCAAAATTCTCTCTTCATCCTGTGCATGATGAAAAGGTTAAATTTAGCAATCTAGTCAGCCTACTTTCCAAAAAGTAGAGTTTCAGAACCCTCACCTGTAGCTCTAACTAAATTAAAATTTCAAAAGAATTCCTTCATAGGTGAACACAAAGTCACACTCTTTGGTAGAACACATCAATTAAAAATATTAACAGAAAAGAAAAAATAGGACACAGACATTCCTAATGAAAAAGAGGAAAAGGACAAACACGGAAACACTAGCTCACTATTCTTCGAAATAGGTGAAGCCTCTCTGCCAGTCAGGTCAGGCTTCTTTCCTTTGCCTCCAAGCCACAACATTTACTCCACAGGTAGTTTATTACTGCCCCCCTGTCACCTGATCTAGGCCAAAGAAACTACCAAACTGAGTTTAACCCTGACAGAGTTGGGAACTGGCAGTATGTGGTCTAAGAAGATCATCCAGTTTGGGGCTAAATCAGCCTTCTAGACACTGCAGGCCTTCCGTTCAACTCCCGCTGTGTATCTTCTGGCCATTTTCCTGTTCATTTAACAACTCTCCACCAGAAGGTAGGAAAGGGAAAGGCGATTAAACTCAAGTCAATTCCACCATTTGTTAGGAAGTTGAAAATAAGTTTAAGCTCTAGCTAAACTGCATCTTTAACTCAAAATAATCTTTTCCCAGAAACCCTGTCAGAAAACCAATGGGCCAAATGAATTTACCTAGCATTAATAAAGTGAAAGACTAAACCTCATTACAACAGAGCCCCTCCTCCACCTTAAGTGAAATGTTCATCTTGTCATCCCCTCCCCCACCCCAAAAAGCACTCATAAAATGAAAGAAGATGCCCACATTTTACTGCAGCACTCAACCTCAATGCTATGCCTGAGAATCTACAGACAGACCTATCACTTTAATGTGTTGAATTATGAGGAAAAAGAAAAGCTAACAAACATTTCCAATACTAATTTCCTGCTCCCAAAGCTTTAACCACTCAATAAAGCAAAAAAAGGAATATTCTACACCACAGAATACAGTGAATTCAAACCAAACTGGGATAGGTACTCCCTGGTTTAACCTTCAAGAAACTGCAGCTCCTCTTCAATCACGATCAGCAACTTTTTTCTAGTCCTGGCAGCATTTAAAGAGTAACAACTGTTAAACTGTGATCACTTGGCTGCCTATCATCACTAGAGGCTATATTCATTCTAAACTTGCAACAAATTAAAAGTTTTCAAAAGTTGTCCACATCCTCTGGCCAAGGCTCAAAATTATATAGTCTAAAAAAAAAAAAAAAAAAAAAAAATGCAGAAAGAAACCCTAAAGCCATTTACTTTAACACCGGTAAGGCATAGGACAATAGTAGTTTGTGTTTTTTTATCCTATCCTATTGTCCAAACTAAAATGTTAAGTCATTCTTTTAAGAGACTTCTCAAAAACCTACTAGTCTCCAAATCAATAGGAACTTTTCTAGAATCATACTGCTAACGCTCAAAGGACCGAATTTAAAAGAAAAAATAAAACTTTTTATCTTTAATATGTCCCTGACATACCTGACACAGAAAGTTTATTTCAAATGACCAATCAAGAAGGTACTGGTACATAATCATTTCAAAAATTATTTTTTATTTACATGTCTCCTAGAAAAAGGATCGAGGGTCCTATAGAACATTCACTCTGTACTGAATGAATTCTAGCTTATTTGCGGGGTGCGGGCTTCAATGTACAGAAATAATTTCTACTTGGCAAAAAAAGCACAGAATATTCACTTTCAAAATGTGTATTTAATAGAGTCATTAATCCCCTAGTCTTTAATATCATTTTTCTAATGAACTGTTAGTGTTGGTAAATTTAAAACTACCATCCTAAAACTTTTTTTTTAATCTTGTTAATTATGCTAGGGTTGTTATGCATTTTCAACGCTTCTGGAGTGAAAGAATATTTTAAGGTAGACATATTTCCGATAACTGCTCTACAAATGCAGCTTCCCACTTAGTCCATAATGCTCACGTCCAAAACGTTCTTCTATGTACCAAAAGCTGGCATATGCCTTTTTAAAAATGCTAATTGGACAATTAAGTCATTTCTATCGATACATAAAATTCCCCTATAATTTGGGATCGCTGGCAATCTAGATTACTGCTCATTTAAATGCAGAACCTGAAGCAACCTCCAGTGACAGAAGCTAGTGTTCAGTATCATTTTACATGTTACAAACGGAGGCTTCATCTTACATACAAACAATGAACCCTGGCAGGATTCTTCACCCTGAAGACCCACAGATTGTTATTTCCTTAAGGGTGTTAATAGATAAGGCAACACAAACAGTAAGTTTGGAAGAGCTTCTCTAGTGGTCAACAACAATTGTTGAAGATAGTAAAAAGGAAACTGTATTCCCACCCATTTTTCCCTTTCTTTGGTTCATTTTCTTTCCCTGCTTTTGCTATCCAACGGGAGTGTGTTTCAAACGAAAATTCTCAAAATAATTATTCCAAACACCAAGAATACTCCAGAAACCAGTAAGAGGTGTTGCCTCCTGGAAATGGGAACTGGAGGGTTTAGATTAGGAGAGAGGCTCATTTTCAATGTTTTTGTACCCTCCCAGTAGTCCCGAGACCAGTTATATGGGGCATAACCTATACTAAGCAAACAAGCAACAACTGAATGTGTTTTCAAGAAAGCACCTTTCACAAAACTTACAGATTTCTATTTAACATTTTGGTTTAGGCGGCAATCACAAGACTTAAGTTTTTTTGTTTCTTCCATCATCCTCTAAACAACCTGCTGCAACAAATACTGAAGCGTTTTTGCAGCCAGGGACCAGTAAGCCGGATCTGAGCCCAGGCTTCTGAACCGAGGAGATGCCGCAATCTCACTCAATACTACTAGCACTCTCACTCATCTCACTCAACTCCATTTCAAACCACTGCAGCAAGACAGCTGGTACTCGCCTTCCTGTTTCTTTACGGTACAGGCTTAATAACAAAAACAGGTTGGCTTTGAAGCGCTGCTGTTCACAACGATCAAGAAGGAAGTCTTCATATTCGGGAGGGGGAAAAAAGTTTCTACTTCAGGAGAATTTCAGACCTTTCCCTGTCTTTCCATTTGAAAAGCCCGAACTCCTCCTGCTTGTGAGATTTCGAGACGATGCTCTCTGCCGCTCACAACTGCTCTTTTGGTGAACTTTTCCACCCTGAGTGCCCTCAAACTGCCTAGGAAGCAACTAAGCCCTCCCAACTACTCGTGGATTGCTTTTCTAAAGCATGTGCAAAACCAACAGTTTCTCTAAACCATCACAAATTGAGTCAATGTACGTAGGAAGATAAGAGATGGAAAAGGGGGGAGGGGGTGGGAGAGTAATGATAAAGACAGCCCAGCCCCAAATTTAATTCACTAACTTCCACTTGCCATTTCCCAGCCTTCACACCAGAGGTAGCAAAAATGCCTTTTTACTGAGAAAAACTGCTGAGAATCTATCCGTGCCCAAAATGGAAATCCCACAGATAATCTGGGTTAAAAATACTTAAAACGCCCCAAGTGCAGGAGGAAACACGGCAGCAAAATCCCAGCCGCTTCTCGGTACCACTCGGAGGCTGGGCTGGGGCTGAGTGGGGAGCAGTGCGGCTTCCCCCCGCCCTCTACTTCTTTGAAGAACCGAGAGACACGGAGGCGGCGGGAGGTGGGGGTCGTGGGGAGCTTTCAGAAGCACCCCGAGGGCTGCAAGAGGGTAAAACTTCAGGGACAGGAGGAAAAAGTGGACCCCCGCGGTCTCCCCCAAACTCCTCGGAGTGACCCCCTCGGCGCGAGGACCGCCCCCCCTCGCACCCTCAAGCTAGCTGCCGCCCAGCTTCGACACCCTTCCCGCGACCGCGGGCCGCCCAGAGGCTGCGGGAGAGCGGCGCGGCCCCGACACCCCGAAAGTGTCCCCGCGCGCCCCTCGCGCAGCGCGCCCCTCAGCGCCTCCGCGGAGCCGGAGCCGCGAGCTCGCCGCAGCCCGGGGGGACTCGCCCTCCTTCCCCCGCCTCGCCCTCCACCCGCTCGCCCGCCGCCGCTCTTCCTTTATCTCCACTCACCGCCCGCCGCCATTTTCCTCGCAACTCAGCTTTAAATCGGAAACTCGCCGCTCCTCAGCCAGCAGCCGCCGCCGCCGCCGCCGCCGCTACCGACTCAGCCGCCGCGGCCGCCGCCGTCACTGTGAAGGGGCTGAACCGGCCGCCGCCGGGAGCCGCGGCGCGGAGGCCGACGGGACATGTAGTCCTGCGGCCACGCCCAGCACTACCGGTCCCAGGGGGCCTTGCGCGGCCCCGGGCGCTGGGTGGTCCCGCCCGGTCTGGCTTCCGCGGCGCGAGGGCGTGGCCGCGTGGACGTCAGGGCCTCTGTCTCTGACTTACCGCCTGGGAGCTGCCCCGGACCCCGGGAGTACGGAGTGCAACCCTAGCCTGGCCCTTAATTTTTTTCATACTTGTTTTCGTCCAGTAATAAATAACATTTATGGAGCGTTTATTGTATGCCAGGCATTGATCCTCAAAACAAGCATCCCTTAGGGACCACTCTTAGCCTGTGTTCAAAGGAGCAGACAGGCGCAAGGTGGGAAGGCACAGGGCTGTTCATTAGATGATAAAGTCACTGGATGAAAGGTTATTGGGCAATAGCACATTTACTGTATATTCAGTCCCAAAGTATCATCCCACGGAGTACTCATCACCTGCAAAACGGAGGAGCTTGCTTTGCACTGGGGCCATCTGGCAGACAGCACCTTAACCAAGCTATCAAGTCAATCACTCTCACATGGCATCACCAATAATGGACCAAATCGACGTATATGTTTTTTGATATGATGCAATAGGAAAAACATAACGCCCCCTCCGTAGTATTTTTGCCAAAAAATGCTAACCTGAATATAACTAAAAACAAAAAGCAAGCAAATACAGAATGTGGGGCTTGCTACAAAATACCAAGCCTGGACTCAAAAATACCACAGCATGAAAGATAAAAACCAAAGGCAAACGGTGGACCTTGACTGGATCCAGGTTTTGTTTATTGTAAAAAGGACCTTGGAGGAAATTTTAATACAGACTATATAATAGATAATAATACTGAACCAGTATTAAATACGTTGAGGGACTTCCCTGGCAGTCCAGTGGTTAAGACTTTGCCCTCCAATGCAGGGGGTACAGGTTCGATCCCTGGTCAGGGAGTTAAGATTCCACACACCTTGCAGCCAAAAAA
Organism: Bos mutus; assembly: GCF_027580195.1. Classification (NCBI taxonomy): domain Eukaryota; kingdom Metazoa; phylum Chordata; class Mammalia; order Artiodactyla; family Bovidae; genus Bos; species Bos mutus. The sequence continues at coordinate 21,053,433 of NC_091629.1, forward strand.
AAAAAAAAAAACGTAAACAGTATTGAAACAAATTGAACAAAGACTTTAAAAACGGTCCACGGCAAAAAATAATAATAAAAATAAAACATGTTTTGAGCATGGAGATCCAACCAGTCCATTCTGAAGGAGATCAGTCCTGGGCTTTCTTTGGAAGGAATGATGCTAAAGCTGAAACTCCAGTACTTTGGCCACCTCATGTGAAGAGTTGACTCATTGGAAAAGACTCTGATGCTGGGAGGGATTAGGGGCAGGAGGAGAAGGGGATGACAGAGGATGAGATGGCTGGATGGCATCACTGACTCGATGGACGTGAGTCTGAGTGAACTCCGAGAGTTGGTGATGGACAGGGAGGACTGGCATGCTTCGATTCATGGGGTTGCAAAGAGTCGGACACGACTGAGCGACTGAACTGAACTGAACTGAGGATAAAAGGCAATGGCAACCCATTCCAATACTGTTGCCTGGAAAATCCCATGGATGAAGGAGCCTGGTAGGCTGCAGTCCATGGGGTTGCTAAGAGTCAGGCACGACTGAGTGACTTCACAACTTCACTTTCACTTTTCACTTTCATGCATTGGAGAAGGAAATGGCAACCCACTCCATATTCTTGCCTGGATAATCCCAGGGACAGAGGAGCCTGGTGGGCTGCCATCTATGGGGTCTCACAGAGTTGGACACGACTGAAGTGACTTAGCAGCAGCAGAATGAAATAAGTAACCACTTGGCTAGCTCCACCATCACCATTTGCCACCTGGACTATTCCTGGAGCCTTCTCACTCTTCTGCCTGCTTCCATACACCACCGTTTGCATCGTGGTCTATTGCAGGAGCCTTCTCATTGTTCTCCCTGCGTCCATTCTACTTTTTCCCCTGGAGTCTCTTCTCAATACAACAGCCAGAGGGATCCTGGTTAAAAAAACTAAGTCACTTGAGGTTTGTCTTCCAAACTCTTTGCAGTCACCTGCAAAGCCCCATAAAACCTGACTCTGCCCTCCCCACCCCTTTCTAAGCTCATCACCCACTTCTCATCCACTCGTTACTGTAGTTCAGGAATACTGGACTCCTTTGGGGTCCATCCAACATACCTAGCACACTCTGGCCTCAAAGGTCTTGCATTTGCTATTCCTTGGGCTTCTCTGGTCTCAGATGGTAAAGAATCCACTTGCAATGCAGGAGACCTGGGTTCAATGCCTGGGTCAGGAAGATCCCTTGGAGAAGGGGAGGTTACCCACTCTAGTAGTCTTGCCTGGACAATTTCATGGACAGAGGATCCTGGCAGACTATAGTCCATGGGGTCACAAAGAGTCAGACACGACTGAGCAAGTAACACTAACACTGCCTCGTTCACTTTTTTCCAGAAAATCCAAATCACTCACTCTCTCAGTTCCCCCACAGTCATTGTTCAAATGTCAGTGCTTCAGGGAGGCCTTCCCTGTTTTCTCTATTTTAAGTTCCCACCCACTTCAATCCCAGATTTCCCTACTCCTCTTCCTTGCTTCATTTCTCTCTGCAACACTTTCTGTCATCAGAAACACCATGGAATTTTGTTTGGTTTTAATGCTAATTATATCTTTTCCCCACTAGACTGAAAGCTCCATGAAGGTAGAGTTTTTGGGTGTTTTGTTCTCTGACATATTCTCTCAGCACTCACAACAGAGCTTAGCAATAGTATAGCGTGCTGCAATCCATGGGGTCACAAAGAGTCAGACACGACTGAGCCACTGATCTGAACTGAATACTTACTGCATAGATGCATTCACCCCCTCATCAAGCATCAGATACCAAGTCCCATGTTACATGTTAAGATTCCAGAGATGAAATAAGACAACCCCGGGTGACCTTTCACCTGCACAACTGCAGCCAGCTGCTCTCCTTGCCTGTCATTAGTCATCCTATAAGCCACTCCTCAGGCTTCCCAGGTAGCTCAGCTGCAAAGAATCCACCTGCCCTTATAGGAGACACAGGAGATACAGGGTTGAGCCCTGGATCAGGAAGATCCCCTGGAGGGAAAAATGCCAACCCATTTCAGTATTCTTGCCGGGATAATTCCATGGAGAGAGGAGCCTGGTGGGCTACAGCCTATCAGGTTGCAAAGAGTCAGACATGACTGAGCAACTGAACACACACAAGCCATTCATTCCCCACTCAGTCGCTAGAGGGGTCTTTGAAAAAACATATTTTAAGTTATGTCACTTCCAACCCGAACGTGTTACAGTGGTGAAACTGCACAACAGACTGGGACTCAAACCCAGCCTGAACCCACTGTCTTTTCATTGAGATCACACACCTGGTCTCAGGATTTAATGACGCACAGGCTGTTTTTGTTGTCGTTGTCTTTTTTTTTTTTTTTTCAATTTAATTGGCTGCACTGGATCTTCTTAGTTGTGGCACCTCCGTCTTCCTTGATGCATGTGGGATCTAGTTTCCTGACCAGGGTTCAAACTCAGGACCCTTGCATCAGGAGTGTGGAGTCTTAGCGATTGAATCACATAAAAGTCCCGAAGCTCCGGTTCTTTATGTCTCGTCACAGAAAGAATATAGTGAGAGACAAAGTGATAGGTGAGAAGTGGATTTCTTTAGAAAGAAATACACTCCACAGAGTATGGGCCATCTCACGAGAAAAGAGACCCTGAAATACAGGATGATTAGTTTTTATGGGCTGGGTAATTTCATAGGCTAATGAGTGGGAGGATTAGTCCAACTATTTCAGGAAAGGGGTGGAGTTTTCAAGGAATTGGGCCACTGTCCACTTTTTAGGCCTTTTATGGTTAGCCTCAGAAATATCATGGTGCTGGTAGGTGTGGCATTTAGCATGCAAAAGTGTTAGAATGAGCATATGATGAGGCTCAGTGTATACTGGAAGTCAAATCTTCTGCCATCTTGGACCTAGTTGGTTCTAATCAATTTTTGTCCTGTCCTATGGCTGTAATTCTTTTGAAGGATATGCTCTGCCGTCTTCCCTCCTGTTTCACTGTCTCTGCCCTGCCCTGCCTTCATACAAGGCAATGAGACCCTCAGCCCCAGGTCAGCAGGGATAAGTGTGACAGGTGCTACCAGAACATCTGCCTGCCTCAAGAAGATTGGCAACTTCCGTTTCCTTCCTCTTGGAACCTAGCTGCCATGCTGTGGGAAGCCAAGCCACATATAGAAGCCAAGGGAAAGAAAACTAAAGCACTCCAGTCAACAGCTCCAGCAAAAGACCCAGGCAAAAGCCATGTGAGTCAGCCTTCTTGCACATTCCAGTCCCTACAGCCCCCATCAACAAGATCTGGAAAAGAAAAATCACCCACTGAGCCCCATCAACCTACGATATCATGCTGCTGCTAAGTTGCTTCAGCCATGCCCGACTTTGTGCGACCCCATAGATGGCAGCTCACCAGGCTCCCCCTGTCCCTGGGATTCTCCAGGCAAGAACACTGGATTGGGTTGCCATTTACTTCTCCAATGCATGAAAGTGAAAAGTGAAAGTGAAGTCTGTCAGTCGTGTCTGACTCTTAGCGACTCCATGGACTGCAGCCCACCAGGCTTCTCCGTCCATGGGATTTTGCAGGCAAGAGTACTGGAGTGGGCTGCCATTGCCTTCTCCGACAATATCATGACAGATAATAAAATGGTTGTTCTTTAAGCCACTAAAGTTTCCAGTGGTTTATTATACAACAACGATAACTCAAATAGTCTACATGTGTGGACTTTTGTTGAATCGTGCTTGAGAACTTTCACTAGGCAAGAAGAGTAGTCTCAAATTCTGAAATTACTCCAATAAAATTGTTTGGCCTGGTGGACACAGAAGCATAAATTTGGTGCAAATGGGATTAGAATGTCATGTAGCTAAAGACCTCCAAAAATTAAGAGACTCTCCTTATGACATGTCTGATTACACAAAGCCTCTCCTGCATGCTCCCAGGGTGGGGGCTCACTTCCTCAAGGGCAGCTATGCCAGGGTTCTTGGGTGGCCAGCAACAACTACAGACTCTGGAAGGTAGTAAAATGATATACAAGAACTCACAGAATCAAAGCAACAACTGGAGCATCAGGCCCAGAAATGTCAAAAGCTAGGGGAAACAAAGATCCTGAACATCTTATCTGTGACCAGCAGTAAATCTAGAGAAGATCAATCATTTTATCTCATCTTCTTATCACCCTGTTCTGAGATTCAAATTCAAAAAAGAGAAAGTTGGACTTCTCTGGTGTTCCAGTGGTTAAGAATCGACCTGCCGATGCAGGAGACCCAGGTTCCATCCCTGGTGTCATTCCATATGCCCCAGGATAGCCGAGCCCACGCACCATAACTGCTGAGATGGCTTGTCACAACTACTGAAGCTTGTATGCCCGAGAGCCCACACTATGCCACAGAAGAGGCCACCGCAATGAGAAGCCTGCAAACCGCAACCAAGAGTTAGCCCCTGCTCACCACAACCAGAGAAGGTCCTCGAGCAGCAGTGAAGACCCAACGTGGCAAAAAATAAATAAATAATTATTTTTTTTAAAAGAGGAATTTGTTCAACTGGTCTACGTTCAATTGGGTCACGTGTTGAATATGCAAGTAACACACTACCAGGGTGATGAGTCGCCTCCTACAAGTTATTCTCAAATGATTCAGATAGGGGACACACACACACACACACACACACATACACACACACACATACACACACTCACACACACACAAATACACACACACACACTCACACACACACACATACACACACATACACAAACACACACACACACAAATACACACACACACACACACACACACACACATACAAAAACACACACACACATACACACACACACACAAATGCACACACAGTGCACATAAGCAAATGAAACAAAATTTTATCAATTAGTAAATCTAGTTTCAGAGGTACATAGGTACTTATTCATTATTCTTGCAAGTTTTCTGTAGACTTGAAATTTTCCAAAATAAAAATAACAGGTTTGAATGTTGGGTGGGGGTGAGGGGGAGTAGGTGGAACTTATAGCAGAAAAAATGATAGTACTAGCCAGCACTCGGAGAAGGCAATGGCACCCCACTCCAGTACTCTTGCCTGGAAAATCCCATGGACAGAGGAGCCTGGTGGGCTGCAGTCCATGGGGTCGAGACAAGTCAGACACGGGACATGACTGAGCGACTTCACTTTAACTTTTCACTTTCATGCATTAGAGAAGGAAATGGCAACCCACTCCAGTGTTCTTGCCTGGAGAATCCCAGGGACGGGGGAGCCTGGTGGGCTGCTGTCTATGAGGTCGCAGAGTCAGACACGACCGAAGCGACTTAGCAGTAGCAACAGCAGCAGCAGCTCTCATAGAAGCCCTATACTTACCAGGCACTATTCAAAGTCCTTTAAATATATTAGTTCATTTAACCCTCACAGTAACCCTAAGCAATGGGTCTTTCATTATTTCCATTTTACAGATGAGTTAAGGGGGGCATTGAACAAGGAAGCGATTTGCCCAAGGGTATGGCACTCAATGTTAGAGTGAGAATATAAATCAGGGCTTACAAGCTCATACTCTTAACTATTATGCTCTACTGCCTCACCAGAGATGCAAAAACAATAATGACATTTAATTGCCAAACGGAACTTGTCTCGAGGTAGACAGTTTCAGAGTGTGTTCAAGGACCAAGATCATCACAGTCCTTCTGCTCCACCACCTTCGGTGTTTTGGCTTTCTGCCCTGAGTTTATAGCCTCATTGGTACATAATGGCTGCCATACCTGATGCATCACGTCACTCACCATCAAGTCCAAATGCAGGAAGCAGAAGAGTGAAAAAGTGTCGAGAGAAACATTATATCTCTTATTCTTTTCCGATATAAAACTCTTTCCCAAAATCACTCCCTTCCCACTCAGTGCTCCCCACTTCCCAAACAAACGTCCCTTCCCCTCTCATCACAGTGGAGATATGGGTCACAGGGGCACCCTCACTGCAAGGAACTCTGGCAACCCCAGCACTTACTACTTTAGTCACAGTAAGTGGACGAGTGAACGCTTCGCAGGTGTCTGGTCCAGCCCAGAGCCTCTGCTTCTGTCCTTGCCTTTTCTCACAGTCCCTCTATCACTGTGTAACCATACAGCCTAGTGGTTAAGAGTGTGGGCTTTAGTACTCACTGCCTGAATTGCTCAGCTGGTTCTGCTACTTATAAATCTGTATGCTAATGACCGGTTCCTCAGACTGTCTGTGCCTCCGCTTCCTAAAATGGGAACCACAATGATAATAATAATATCTATTTCACAGGGCTATTATGAGGATTACATAAAACAATACAGTAAAAGCCCAAAGAACAGTGTCAAACACAGAGCACACCCTCAATAAACATTAATAATGATTCTGGGTGGCAGTTCCAAAGTCAGGTCTTGCAGGGATTAATATCCAAAGGTTAGGAACAATTTCCTCCTTTTCCCCCCATTTTGCCTCATTATAGTTATTACAGTCTGAAATTTCCCTGCAAGTGAAAATAGATTGCTCGGGTGGATACCTAACCCTGTACATGTCTAAAACTCTGTTTCGAAATACTTAATCTGAAAATGAGCTGGCATTGGCCCAGGCCCATGCCCAGACTGTACTCTGAACCATTCCACTATCCAGGTGGGACACACAGCTGAGGGGGAGCAGCAGAAAGACAGAAGGGATTTAGAGTCGGTGAACATTTTGTTTTGCTCAAAGTGGGAGAACAATGCTGCAAATAACCACATTTAAGGCAAATTTCTGGTAGTAAAGAGTTGCCCAAGACTTTCAATCCAGAGGAAACGTATTCATGCCTCTTGCTTTTCACCAAGATCAGGGTGGCAACCTGTGATATCTATGCCAGAGACGGCACATGAGCCCGTTGAAATTGGCACCGGGACTGGCTGCAGCAGACTTTCCCTCCCCGCAACTTGCAAAAGACTTTCCACAGCTGGAAGAATTTTAAGCCCAGCTCACTTCTGGCTTTTTCCTTTCTGAGATTTATTTTTCTTTCATTTTTTTATTTTGTAGTTTGGTTGTTTGTTTTTAAATCTTTTTTGGCATCATGTGGGATCTTGGTTCCCCAACCAGGGATTGAACCCTCACCCCTTGCATTGGAAGTGCAAAGTCTTAACCACCAGACCACCAGGGAAGACCCTGAGATTTACTTCTTAAACGCATTTGCTACCCTATGCTTAAAAAAACATGTTCTAAGTGTTGGCAAAGATGAAAGGATAAAGAGAAATTAGAACTTGTATACACTGCTGGTGGGTCTATAAAATGGTGCAGCTATTTTGGAAAACAGTCTGGAGGCTCTTCAAAATGTGAAACACAGAGTTGCTGCATGACCCAGGAATTCCATGCCTGGGTTTATATCCAAGAAGATTTCAAACACATGTCCACACAAACACTTACACAGAAATCTTCAGAGCAACATTATTCATACTGGCCAAAACTGGAAACAACCCAAGTGACCATCAACTGATGGATGGTTAAGCCAGAGAGGTCTATCCAACAGGAATAGTGAGTCTCTCAGTTGTGTCTGACTCTTTGCAACCCCATGGATTGTACAGTCCATGGAATTCTCCAGGCCAGAATACTGGAGTGGGTAGCCTTTCTCTCCTCCAGGGGATTTTCCCAACCCAGGGATCGAACCCGGGTCTCCCTCATTGCAGGCAGATTCGTTACCAGCTGAGCCACCAGGGAAACACAAGAATACTGGAGTGGGTAGCCTATCCCTTCTCCAGGGGATCTTCCCGACCCAGAAACTGAAACTGCGTCTCCTGCATTGCAGGCAGATTCTTTACCAACTGAGCTATCAGGGAAGCCCAATAATAATTTGTTATAATCAGAACAAAGTACTGATTATAAATGGATGCTATAACATGGATGAACCTCAAAAACATGATGCTGAGTGAAAGCAGCCAGATGCATGTTATATGAATCTTATTATAGATGAAATGTTCAAAACAGGCAAACCTATAGAACAGAAAGTAGACAAATGGTTGCTAGGGCTCAGAGGATGGTTGGTTGCTGGGGGTGGGGTACTGGGTTTCTTTCTGGCCTGATGAAAATATTTTGAAATCACAAAGTGATGATGGTTGTGACTCTACAGATATGATAAAAACACTTTATTTTGGGGTGGGTTTTTTTTTGGCATGTGAATTCTATCTTTTTTTAAAGTACCCATTATGGTTAATGCAATTATGAAAAGTACCTATCTTGCTCTTATCTTGTTTCATATCTTGTTCAGGGATATGAAAAAGAAGATTTTTTAAATAATGGTAGAAATCAAAAGATACAAAAAGGTAAACGGTGGAAAGTAAGTGTCTCCCCCCGCATTTCAGGGACACTGCTGTCACCGTTTTCTCACCTGTCCTTCTACAGACCTTCTTTGCTTACACCGCCCGACACGTGTGCTGCTTCTTGTACAAACAAGAGCCTACTGTTCACCGTATTTCAACCTTTGTTGTATCACTTAAAAAAATGGATCATGGGAATTGCCCCAAAGGACCTCATGATAAGGTTCATAGAGAGCTGTCTGGTTTCTCTTTTTAACAAGTGTTGCAAGTAGGTGGCTGTTACTCATCGACATTCAGGTGGTCTCCTTTCTTTTACCATTGCAATGAATGTCCTTGTACCTCTCACTTTACTTTTTTATTTTCTAATTTTTTTTAATTTTTTTTTAACACCTAAAACATTTTGTGTTGGGGTGTAGCCAGTTAACAACCTTGTGACAGTTTCAGGTGAACAGTGAAGGAACTCAGCCATACATACACATGTATCCATTCTCCCCCAAACTACTCTCCCATCCAGGCTGGCACTTAACATTGAGCAGAGTTCTCTGGGCTGTACAAGAGGTCTGTTAGTTATCCATCTTAAATATAGCAGTGTGCCCTACCTCTTACTTTAAAGCAACATTTTAATAGCTACTATTAAAGTCATCACAGAATACAAAGAAGGAAGCAGAGATCTGACTAATACACTCTTTCTACAGGAGTTCAGTGATATCAAACAGGATCTTCCCAGCATCAACAGAGGAATGGAACCAGAGCAAGTGGTGGGGAGGAGACAAGGCAGTCCTCCAGCAATGGCAGTGTTTTGGATCAAAGAGGTTCAGTGTCTCAAAATGAAAGAGTCACCAAGGCTGGAGCTTTGGGGCTCAGCTGTGAAAGGACATCCTTGAAGATGCCAAAATCAGTATCTCCAAAAGGCAATACTGGGGTTGACTTCATGAGAATATATCCCATTTTCTAGACGTGGGTCAAACAAAACCCGGTCTTAGGTTTGGAAACCAACATCATGGGATTAGTCCACTATTTTTAAAAACGGTCATAGAATTTTACCAAATATCAGAAAGGATTTCACATGGTATGTATTACTTCGTAAAATGTTTGCCTCAAGTATATATAGAACTGTGAATACTGAATCACAATATGAAATACATTTGTCACTGTGATTCACAGTCGATGCTTAAAGATGCCAAGCGAGGCAGGTACGTTTTTGACCTCCACGTTTTTTTTCATAAACTCAAACCTTTTTGCCAGGCTTAGTACACAGAACTGAGAATCAAATACCCTCTCCCCCTCAAGTATAAATTCAAGTAAGAGAGGGGCACGCTGCCAGTGGGAAGGCAATTGCTTATGAAATGGCAGCTTTGAGGGACCAGCCTACTCCCCACCCCTTCTCTAGAGAGGGATAAATCTGAGGACCAGTTACTCTTCAACAAAATCTCTCCACCTTGGCTTAAGGGCTTTTATTACATTTTCTCTTCCTTCTTCCTCTTTTCCTTCTTTCGTTCCTTTTTCCTTTCTTTTTAAATTCTACATAGGAGATGTAAGATCAATTTATTCAGCCATTCAATTGCTCTCCCAGAGGCAACCACTATTACCAATTTCTTTGATGTTATTAATATTTAAGAGATGCATTTACAAATAAATATGTCTACACACGCACACACACATATACATATATATGTTTCTGGAACACAAAAAATGGCATACTATACACTCTGTTTTGCCTTTGGCTTTTTTTACTTACTTTACTTGTATCTGGGAGATTTTCAGACTGCTACATGTTGAACATCTTTATTATGTTTTCTTGGCTGCATGACATCCTGTCATATGTAGTCTAGGGCTTTTAAAGGTTGGCTGACCCCATTCTTGGAATTAGAGTTTCTTTTATTTTTATATAAAGTTGAGTTTTAAAGTGATGACAGAGAGCTCATTTAAAAGGACTAAACCCTTTTCTAATTACTTAGTAATTATAGAGTAGGAATATTAGAGAAATGGATGTGTTGGGGCATATAAACAGTATCTATGCCAGGGGTGAATGGATAAGCCAATTTAAGATTCTAGCTTATATATATATATGTATAAAACCTCTGGCTATCATTAATCAACTAGATTGCAGAGTCTATTAAAGATAAATGGCTGTACGTGTCAATCGGGATGCCTGCCCCACCCACAGGCCGTTCTAAAGGAAGGACAGAAGTCATCATCCTTGGTAGTATGTGACTGGCCACTTCTGCTCGCACTACAGCTGACTGGATCATATACAAGCAGCAGCACCAAGGGCAGCCAATGGATGAGCTGCTGAGTGATTTCTGAGGTAGCTGGGTACAAAAATATTTGACCAAACAGGAAACAGGTTGACTTGTCAGATTTCCATCAAAAGTAACTTTAAACCAGAAACTATAGAGTGAATCAGCTAGTCAAAAAAAGGTCTTGAAGAAAAGACACTAAAAAAAAAAGTGAAGGCAGTTCTTTCCCAGCAATATAGCAGATTTAGATAACCTGAAACACCCTACCACCCATCTACAAAAACATCTGAAAATTCTGGGTAAAAGATAACAAATATTCTTTCAAATGAACAACTGAGTTCACGAGAAAATAAGGGAAATCCCCAGAGGTGCAAAAAAAAAGAAAAAACCCCAAAATAGAACCAAAAACCAAACCTGTGAAGTGCGAACTAATACTATGGCAGCCAGGAGAGAGAGGTGTCTCAAACAGCAAGGGTCTCAGGTTGGAACGCAAATACGAGGACCGGAAATGAGGCGCTGGGCTCCTATCCCTCCTAAATTACAACCCACAGAAACAATCCTCAGGATCAGCACACCCAGTAAAGGTGGGATTAGACCCCTGGAACTTCAGTAGACAGGATGCTAGGATCAGAACCATGGAAGAGATAGGATATCATCATTATCAAGGACACAGAAGAGGGGGGAAGGGAGATATTGGGAGATCGGATTGACCTATACACACTGCTGCTGCTGCTGGTGCTAAGTCGCTTCAGTCGTGTCTGACTCTGTGCGACCCCATAGATGGCAGCCCACCAGGCTTCCTCGTCCCTGGGATTCTCCAGACAAGAACACTGGAGTGGGTTGCCATTTCCTTCTCCAATGTATGAAAGTGAAAATTTGAAAGTGAAGTCGCTCAGTTGTGTCCAACTCCTAGTGACCCCATGGACTGCAGCCTACCAGGCTCCTCCGTCCATGGGATTCTCCAGGCAAGAGTACTGGCGTGGGTTGCCACTGCCTTCTCCCATATACACACTGCTGCTGCTGCTGCTGCTAAGTCACTTCAGTCGTGTCCGACTCTGTGCGACGCCATAGACGGCAGCCCACCAGGCTTCCCTGTCCCTGGGATTCTCCAGGCAAGAACACTGGAGTGGGTTGCCAGTTCCTTCTCCAATGCATGGAAGTGAAAAGTGAAAGTGAAGGCGCTCAGTCATGTCCGACTCTAGTGACCCCATGGACTGTAGCCCACCAGGCTCCTCCGCCCATGGGATTTTCCAGGCAAGAGTACTGGAGTGGGTTGCCATTGCCTTCTCCCATATACAAACTACCATATATAAAATAGATAACTAACAAGGACCTACTATGGTTCAGTGGTAAAGAAGCTGCCTGCCAGTGCAGGAGACGCAGGTTCAATCCCTGGTTCAGGAAGATCCCCCAGAGAAGGGAATGGCGTACCTACTCCAGTATGCTTGCCTGGAAAATCCCATGGACAGAGGAGCCTGGGGGGCTACCTTCCATGGGGTCGCAGAGAGTCAGACACAACTGAGAACCTGATCGCTCTGACAACAGTACAGCACAGAGAGCTCTGCTCAGTACTCTGAAATAGCCTGTGTGGGAAAAGGATCTTAAAAAGGTTCTTCTTAAGATTAGAATCTGTGTCGACGGCACCCCACTCCAGTACTCTTGCCTGGAAAATCCCATGGACGGAGGAGCCTGGTGGGCTGCAGTCCATGGGGTCTCGAAGAGTCAGACGCAACTGAGCGACTTCACTTTCCCTTTTCACTTTCATGCATTGGAGAAGGAAATGGCAACCCACTCCAGTGTTCTTGCCTGGAGAATCTCAGGGACGGCGGAGCCCGGTCGGCTGCCGTCTATGGGGTCACACAGAGTCAGACACGACTGAAGCAACTTAGCAGCAGCAGCATAGCTGATTTACTTTGTTCTAAGCAGAAACCAATGCAACATGGTAAATTCACTATACTCCAACAAAAATTAATTTAAAATAAAATTTAAAAAATAAAGACACACAGGGAATTGCCTGACAGGTTAGTGCTTAGGAATGCTCGCATTCCACTGTGGGGGGCACAGGTCTGATCTGTCCCTGGCCAGGGAACTAAGTTCCTTCAAGCCATGTGGCATGGAGAGAAATAAATAATTAAAGACACAGAAGAAGGGGCCAAAATATATGAAAAGAACTATACTTAGAGACTCATATATATGCATATATGTGTGTGTGTATGTATATATGTATATATATATATAAAGACCAAGACAGTTTGACCAGGAACCAAGCAGAGTAGAGGGTAAGGGAAGCTGGTAGGAGGCAAGAAGGAAAAGAAGATGACCCTAGACACCCCAAAATAGAGAAAGAAACAGAGCTTGGTTAAGGGCAGAGCTCCAGCTTTGCTGGTGGTAAGTGGAGTCCTGGGACTGTTGCCCGGGCCAGCAGAGCTCTCTGTTAGGACCTGAGTACCTGTGAGGTCTTCCCCAATCATCCATTTTTTTGCCAGGTGCTTATTCAGTGCTTGCAGCCATGAAATTAAAAGACGCTTACTCCTTGGAAGGAAAGTTATGACCAACCTAGATAGCATATTAAAAAGCAGAGACAATACTTTGCCAACAAAGGTTCATCTAGTCAAGGCTATGGTTTTTCCAGTAGTCATGTATGGATGTGAGAGTTGGACTGTGAAGAAAGCTGAGCGCCGGAGAATTGATGCTTTTGAACTGTGGTGTTGGAGAAGACTCTTGAGAGTCCCATCGACTGCCAGGAGATCCAACCAGTCCATTCTAAAGGCGATCAGCCCTGGGTGTTCTTTGCAAGGAATGATGCTAAAGCTGGAACTTCAGTACTTTGGCCACCTCATGCAAAGAGTTGACTCATTGGAAAAGACTCTGATGCTGGGAGGGATTGGAGGCAGAAGGAAAAGGGGACGACAGAGGATGAGATGGCTGGATGGCATCACCGACTTGATGGACGTGAGTTTGAGTGAACTCCAGGAGTTGGTGATGGACAAGGAGGCCTGGCGTGCTGCGATTCATGGGGTCGCAAAGAGTCAGACACGACTGAGCGACTGAACTGAACTGAACTGAACTATTCAGTGCTTATTTCTTAATGCTTCCTACTGTGGCTCTAATAACTTGCCACAAGTATAGTGACTAAAAATAACACAAGCTGGGACTTCCCTGGTGGTCCAGTGGCTAAGACTTTACACTTCCAACGCAGGGGGGCCCAGGTTCGATCCCTGGTCAGGGAACTAGATTCCCCATGCCACAACTAAAGAACCCTTTTGCCACAACTAAAGATCTCACAGACCACAACGAAGACAGGAGATCCCACATGCCAGAGCTAAGATCCGGCACAGCCAATAAATATGTTTTTTTTAATAACGCATATTATCTGACAGTTTCGATTGTCTGACAGTTTTGATTGTCACGAGTTTGGAATGGGACTTAGGGGGTTAAAGTTGAAAAGTATCTTCCTTCTGGAGGCTCCAGGGAAGAATCCGTTTCCTTGCCTTTTCAGCTTCCAGAAGCTGCCCACACTCCTTGGCTCGTGGCCTCCTTCTGTCTTCAAAGCCAGCATTCCCACCACTCCCACCTCTGTCTCTGCTATCACATCTCTGATTCTCACTCTCCAGCTCCCCTCTTACAGTGACCCTTGTGGTTATATTCGACCCACTGGGATAATTCCAGATGATCTCTCCATCTCCAAATCCTTGACTTAGTTACATCTGCCCAGTTCCTTCTACCATGTAAGGGGGCGTACTCACGGGCACTTATTGTGGAACAGGAGATGGAAGCCTGGACAGGACAGGTCTGTTCCCAGGGACCTCAGGTTCTTCGGGTGGAGAAATTGGGCAGAGGGATGAATGATCTTGAAGCAAACAAAAATAAAATAAGAACGTGTTCGAGGCCATGAAAGAAATAATACAGGTGACTGAAGGGAGGCTAGAGGCTGGTGAAGCTACTTTAGGAAGTCAGGTCAGACTCCAGAAAGGAGATGACACTTGAGGTGACCCACAAACAATGACAAGACAGCAGGTCTCAAAATAGCTGAGGAAAGGGAATTGCTGAGAGAGGGAGCAAAGGCGGGGATTTACTTGAGGGCATCCCAGGAGGAACAGGAAGGCAGTGCGGCTGAGCAGGATAAGATGAGATGGTCTTGATACTGTTTCTCCTGCGAGGCCTATTTACTTGGCTATTGCTGGCTTTCTATAAGGATGAAGCCACAGGTAAGATTCCTACAAATATCCTTACTGTAAACCCACCCTTTCCTAAAGTCCATTGAGTGAGTCTTGATACCTTGCAACCAACTGCTCCAAAGTAACATAAAACACAAAATACTATGAAATACCATTTTTTTAAAGACTTTTTTTTTTTAATGCAGACCATTTTTTAAAGTCTTTATTGGATTTGTTACAACAGAGCTTCTGTTTTGTGTTTTGTTGTGTTTTGTTTTAGAAGTCGAAGTCTTAACTACTAAATGGCCAGGGAAGCCCCTACAAGGTACCATTTAAATGGTGCAGCTATTTGGAAAACAACCTAGCTCCTAAAAAGGTTAAGCTTAGAGTTACCATGTGACTTGGCAATCCACTTCCAGATATCTGCCCAAGAGAACTGAAAACACATGTCCACACAAAATCTTGTCCATGAATGTTCATAGCAGCATTCTTCATAGAAGCCCTAAAATGGAAACAACCCAAACGTCCATCAACCAACGAACGGATCAACAGAATGTGGTATATCCATCAATGAAATAATATCCTGTCATAAAATGGAATAAAGTACTGATACATGCGACATGGCAAACCTTGAAACATTATGCTAAGTGAAAGAAGCCAGTCACGAAGGCCACATGTTGTAGGGTTCCATTTATGTGAAACATCCACATGAGCAAAATCATAGAGACAGAGAGTAGGTCAGTGGTTAGCACAGCAAGAGGGAGGGAGAGACAGAGTGATGGCTAGTGGTACAGAGTTTCTTTAGGGGGCTATGAAGTTGCACTAACATTGTAATGATGATTTCACAGCTCTGCAAATACACTACAAACCATTTTAATTTCATAAATATATTTTCTTTATTTGAACGGTACACTCTGGACTTTCCTGGTGGTCCAGTGGTTAAGAATCCTCTTGCCAATGCAGGGGACACTGGTTCGATCCCTGGTCCAGGATGATCCCACATGTGGAGAGACAGCAAGCGTGTGGACCACAACTCCTGAGCCCGTGCATCCCAGAGCCCGTGCCACAACCAAGGATGCCACCCCGATGAGAAGCCCAAGCAACAGAGAGTAGCCCCCACTCACCGCAACTAGAGAAAGCCTGTGAGCAGCAGCAAAGAGCCAGCACAGCCAAAAACCAACAGATGAATGAATGCACTGTACACTTTCAATGGGTTAATTGAATGGTATATGAACTACATTCCAAGATACAGTCCCTGCCCTCAAGGAACTGAAAGTTCAGTTAAGGACCGAAAAGATTCAATGTCAATTGACCTAGAATTTACATAGAGTGGATGATGACCATACTAGAGAAATGTTAGTAATCAGGGATACATTTCTTGAGTGACACTCTGTGCCAGCCCCTGCCCCAGGCACAAGTGGCTGCAGCCCCTATTACCAAAACTCCCAGTCCAAAGCACTTGATAAATTCCCAATGAGTGTGCTGGAGAAATTCCATTCCCCATTATGGGCCTTGTTTTCCCCACTTTTGAAATGAGCTGCTTGAATTAGATGTTTCCCTGCAGGCAGGTGAGAGGATTCTTGGTAAAATATCCAGATATCACAAAATAGCACTGTGAGAAAATCATCCATGTTTAACACCATCTTCCAATTCTTCCCCCTTTAGTAGAAAGTCTCGGTGGAGTGTAATTTCCTTTTTAACAAAGGAAAAACCATCTGAAATTCTAAAGCTTCCAGCAGGCAACAGTAGCTGGCCAAAATGTTTTCACACTAGGTTGTTTCACTGTCTTTATTTTTATTCTACTTTCTGTTTATATCAAAGGATGCTTATACACTGATAGAATATTTCCTTTTAAAATAAAATGCATATAACCAAAAATAAATGTTGATCTTAAGAAAAATACTAAAAAAATTATTGATGGTACAAGTATATGGCAAAAATCATAAAAACATCACAAGAAAGACTGAAAGTGTTAGCTGCTCAGTTGTGTCCGATTCTTTGCAACCCCATGAACTGTAGCCCACCAGGCTCCTTTCTCCATGGAATTCTCCAGGCAAGAATACTGGAGTGGGTTGCCATTGCCTTCTCCAGGGCATCTTCCAGACCCAGGGATCAAACCTGGGTCTCCTGCATTGTAGGCAGATTCTTTACTGCCTGCTAAGTTGCTTCAGTCGTGTCCAACTCTGGGCGACCCATAGACGGCAGCCCACCAGGCTCCCCCGTCCCTGGGATTCTCCAGGCAAGAACACTGGAGTGGGTTGCCATTGCCTTCTCCAACGCATGAAAGTGAAAAGTGAAAGTGAAGTCGCTCAGTCGTGTCCAACCCTCATCGACCCCATGGACTGCAGCCTACCAGGCTCCTCCGTCCATGGGATTTTCCAGGCAGGAGTACTGGAGTAGGGTGCCACTGCCTACTGCCTGAGCCACCAGAAAGACTGAAGCTGACTTTAATTCACTCTGCCCATTTTGCAGGCAGAAAAGCTAAGTCCTGACCCAGCAAACCAATTCTGGCATTATTTTGCTGACTCTGACATGTTCAAGCAGCCACAACCGCCTGGCAAGGGAGTTGGCAGAGGATGTCTGGCATTCAAAGTGCATTACACGGTAATTAACCTCGGAAGGCTCCGTCCCAACAGGTCTGGAGTCCAAGTATGCAGGTTCTAAATCTCCAGGTGATTTCATTACACATTCCTCCCCACCTTGTCCCTGTTATACAAGATCCATTCATTCCACAAATATTTGTGAAGATAACTGCCATCCACCAGGCACTCTGCTGAGCCCTGGGAATAGAATGGTGAGCCCCAGTGGGGAGGGGGAGGGAGGGGAGGAGGGAGGGAGGGAGGGAGGGGGCACACTCCCTGCTCTCAGGGAGCCTAATCTAGTGATGGGGCAGGGGCAGGAAAGAAAAGTTGAACACAGAAGCAAGATAATTACGGATTATAATCAGTGCCATAAAAAGAAATACTTCCCTGGCAGTCCAGTGGTTAGGACTCCAAACTTCCACTACAGGGGACACAAGCTCGATCCCTGGTCAGGAAATCCTGTACACTGCAGGGTGTGGCAAAAAATACATGTAAGAAAGGAAAAGAAATACATGGATTATTATGATAGGTTAGAGAGCAATCACAGAACTACTTCTTTTTAAAACAATATATATATATATTTATTTGGCTGTGCCAGGTCTCAGCTGTGGCACGAGGGAGCTTCGGTCTTCCCTGTAGCTCACCAGGATCTTTAGTTGAGGCACGTGGGATCTAGTTCCCAGGGCCAGAACCCTCGCCCCCTGCATTGGGAGTGCAAAGCCTTAGCCACTGCACCACCAGGAAATTCCCCAGAACTACTTCTTTGGTTCGTTTTTTATTGTATTTACTTATTTCTTACATTAACGAGGTTCCCTCCCTAGAGGCAACCAGGGTTACCCATTTATTCAAGCAAATGGTTTGCTGTGTGCAGAGCCTGGAGGACTCCGGTGCAGGAGAAGTAGGTGATAACTTCCAGCAGGGAGGCAGGGGGCTGGGACAGGCAGGTTCTGGTTTGTTGTAAAAGAAGTTTGCAATTTATTCTAATAGCAATAGCCGCTGATGTGTTTTCAGCAGAGAAAACACATGTGTTTTCAGACATGGTTTGACTTGCAGGTTTCAGAGATCACTTGGGTGACAGGTGGGTAGAGGGGTGGGCAGGAGTTGGAGAAGACACCAGAGAGGAACTGGCTGCAGCATCAGGGTGAGAGGTTGATGTGAGCTTGGAATTGGATGATGTAGGAGAAAGGGATGGATATGGGATGCTAGGAAAAAACTTCAAGAGATTAGTTTGAAGTGGGAAGAAGGGAAAGTAGAGGTTTTGAGCTGTTGGGAAGAGGGGATTATCAGGTTTGTGCGTGTTATAATGTCTGTAATTTACTTCAATAGAAGCATTTAAGTATTACATAAATGCCAACTTATGGCAGTGATTTTTTTTTTTTTTTCTGGTACCACAAAGTTTGCAGGATCTTAGTTCCCCAACCAGGGATTGAACTCTGAGCCTGGCAGTGAAAGCACCAAGTCCTAACCACTGGACCACCGAGGAATTCCAAGTCAATGATTCTTAAAAGTGTAGGCTGTTAGACAAGCAGCATCCTCTTCGCCTGGAACAGGTTAGCAATGCACATCCTCCCCTCCCCAGTGACTGAAACAGAAATTCTGGCTGTAGGGCCAGCAATCAGTGACTGAACAAGCCCTGCAGGTGGCTCCGATGTATTTGCATGCATGTGGGCTCAGTCTTCTATCGTGTCCGACTCTTTGAGACCCCATGGACTGTAGCCTGCCAGGCTCCTCTGACCATGGGATTCTTTAGGCAAGAATACTGGAGTGGGTTGCCATTTCCTCTTTCAGGAGATCTTCCCAACCCAGGAATCAAACCTGAGTCTCCTGAGTCTTCTGCATTGGCAGGCAGATTCTTTACCACTCAGTCACCTGGGAAGCCCCGATGCACTTTTCAAGTTTTATTTATTTTTTTAATATTTATTTGTTTATTTATTTAACTGTGTTGGGTCTTAGTTGCAGCACAGGGGGATGTGATCTTCATTGCATCATGTGGGCTCAGCAATTGTGGAGCTTGGGCTTAGTTGCTCCAGGGCACATGGGATCTCGGTTCGCTGACTAGGGATGGAACCTGCATCCCCAACATTGCAAGGTGGATTCTTAACCACCAGACCACCAAGGAAATCCTAACATTCTCCAGTGTCAGAACCTTTGGTTTAAGCCCTGATTTTGGGGGATGGTTGCTAACTGGCTCTCAAGAATGCACAACACAGGAATGACTGACCCATCGTCACAGAAATGGCCATGCTGCCAAACTCAGAGAAAAGTGACTCTCTGAGTTGTTCAGTTGCTAAGTCGTGTCTGTCTCTTTGCGACCCCATGAACTGCAGGCTTCATGAACACCATGAACAGGCTTCTCTGTCCTTCACTATCTCCCGGAACTTGCTCAAACTCATGTCCATCAAGTTGGTGATGCCATCCAACCATTTCATCCTCTATCTCCCCCTTCTCGTTCTGCCTTCAATCTTTCGCAGCATCCAGGTCTTTTCCAGTGAGTCAGCTCTCTGCATCAGGTGGCCAAAGTATTGGAGTTTCAGCTTCAGCATCAGTCCCTCCAATTAATACTCATGGTTGATATCCTTAAGGATTGACTGGTTGGATCTCCTTGCAGTCCAAGGGACTCTCAAGAGTCTTCTCCAACACCACAGTTCAAAAGCATTGATTCTTCAGTGCTCAGCCTTCTTTATGATCCAACTCTCACATCCGTACATGACAACTGGAAAAACCATAGATTTCTTTGACTAGACGGACCTTTGTTGGCAAAGTGATGTCTCTGCTTTTTATTATCTTGTCTACGTTTGTCATAGCTTTCCTTCCAGGAGCAAATGTCTTTTAATTTCATGGCTAAAGTCACCATCCGTAGTGATTTTGAAGCCCAAGAAAATAGAATGTCACTCTTTCCACTTTTTCCCCATTTATTTGCCATGGAGTGATGGGACTAGATGCCATGACCTTAGTTTTGTGTGTTTTTTGACCTTAGTTTTTTTAATGTTGAGTTTTAAGCCAGCTTTTTCACTCTCCTCTTTCACCCTCATTAAGAGGCTCTTTAATTCCTCTTTGCTTTCTCCCATCTCGCTTTCTGCCTCTTCCTGTATTCTTGCCTTCAGAACCCCCATGAACAGTATGACTCTTTAAGTGGAGACAGGTAAGAGACAAAGGGAGAGCTCTTAGCAAAGGCCCTTATCAAAGAAAGGGAAACAATGCTGGAGAGCCTGGAACAGCTCTTATAGGTGTGGTTCCCTAAACCCTGGGAAAAAAACAGGCCTTATCTTGAAAAGAGGAAGAATCGGATGCAAAGAAGTTTGCAGCAAACAATAGCAGTCCAGGCCTTGTTGTGCAAAAGTAATGAGGAAAAAAGGTTTTGTTTTTTCAAAAGCAGAGTTCTGACCAGAAAGAAAAAAAAAGTATACTGTGGAGGGAGGTAAAACAATCAGTTTCCAAGAACAGAGAAGACAGACCAAGAATGTAGATTCAGAGGGACATGGGAGACCAGAGTTAGAGTCTAGATTCACCAATAAAGGAGCAAATATGACCTTGACCAAGGTACTTCTCCTTTCAGTGATTTCAGTACTTTCCCCTCTAAGGGGCTGGGCTGTCAGCTCTCATAAATTTAAAAATTATTCCCAAGAAGGACACACACACTATCACCTCTGTAGTACAATATTTGGCCAAATATTTAACCAGAATCTAAACCTGGAAAAACAATCAGACAAATCCCAAACTAAGGGACATGGTGTAGAACTAGCCTAGACTCTGGGAAAAAAAAATCATTGTCTTGAAAGGTAAAGGAAGGCCAGGAGGCTGGATTGTATCTAGACTAAAAGAGACTCAAAGGGACTTCTCTGCAGGTCCAGTGGTTACTACACAGCACTTCTACTGCAGAGGGGGAAGGTTCAATCCTTGGTTGGGGAAGTAAGATTGCACACATGGCCAAAAAAAGAGAGAGAGATTCAAAGGAGCTGTGACAATTAAAAGCAATATTCGATTCTCAACTCCTGATTTTTTTTTTTTTTTCCAAAAAAGCAGCTATAAAGAAGTTTACTAGGACAGCTGGGGAAATTTGAGCACAAGAGGGTGTAGTAGAAAACAGTTTTATGTTCATGATGAATTTCCTGAACACAATGATGAATGTATTTCCATGAGGGAGGGCAGAGACCTTGTTCTCAGCAGATAGATGCTTGGTGACCTACAGGTGAAAAATGGGCTCTGTGTACATGGAGCTCTCAAACTGTGTAGGAGGAAAAAGCAAACCAAAAGTATCTGAAAGAACAGAACTGTTGCTTCTCTTAATCTTTGTCTTTTGAAATCTCCCCTCCATCCTCCAAATCTGAGCTGAGTGTGGGGTGACCAACTCCTCCCTATTAGCCCAGGACCTTTCCTGGTTTTAGCACTTACATGCCAGAAACCACCTCAATCCTGGGAAAATTAGGATAGTTGATGACTCCGAGGGGAGACCTACATATTCTCAGCTGGGCGTAATAATTTCCTCTCAACTAACATGAGGATATGTGGGGAGTTGCCTGGCATTCCAGTGATTAGACTTTCACTGCCCGGGTTCGCTCCCTGGTCAGGGAACTATCCTGATCTTCCCTGTAGCTCAGATGGTAAAGAATCTGCCTGCAATGCAGGAGACCTGGGTTCGATCCCTGGATCAGGAAGATCCTCTGGAGAAGGGAACGACAATCCACTCCAGTATTCTTGCCTGGAGAATTCCATGGATACAGGAGCCTGACAGGCTACAGTTTGTGGGGTCGCAAAGAGACACAACTGAGTGAGTAACACTGCTACTGCTACTGCAGGCAATTAAGTTCCCAGAAGCCACACGACATGGCCAAAAAGTTTTTTAAATGAAGGTATTTTGTTTTAAAGCCACCGTTTAGCTTCCCCTGGGTCCAAAGCATTTTCTCTAGGATCAGGTCCCTACTTATCTGAAAATCCTTGAGAGAGAAGCAAAAACAACCATGACTGTGCTAAATTTCCAGTTGCCAATGAGCTATGGAAACCAGGTGACCAGGACCTGGCGTCTGAGCCTGAGTTAAGTCCTGGGAAAATGTAAGAAGCCCTATACTGAATTGTTAAATTCAAATTAGTTAGAAGTTTCAATTGTGTTCCAAGCATTATTCTCCTAAGAAAGCAAATGCCCACAGACTAAATCCCTTCAGCCCTCAAACACCCTGCAGCTCCATGAGAACTCTGGTGTTGAGGAAGATGAATCAGCGTCCACTTTCTGTTGCGATATTGTACTATACCTTTGAAAGATGTTGCTATGGGGGAAACTTGGTAGAGGGTACACAGGACCTATGTAATTTCTTACAATTTCACATGAATCTTCAGATATCTCAAAATAAATGCTTAATTAGGGGAAAAAAGAGGATATAAGGCCAAGAAGAAGCAACAGTTAGAACTAGACATGGAACAACGGACTGGTTCCAAATTGGGAAAGGAGTATGTCAAGGCTGTATATTGTCACCCTGCTTATTTAACTTCTATGCCGAGTTCAGTTCAGTCACTCAGTCATGTCTGACTCTTTGTGACTCCCTGGACTGCAGCACACCAGGCCTCCCTGTCCATCACCAACTCCTGGAGTTTACTCAAACTCATGTCCATTGAGTCAGTGATGCCATCCAACCATCTCATCCTCTGTCGTCCCCTTCTCCTCCTGCCTTCGATCTTTCCCAGCATCAGGGTCTTTTCAAATGAGTCAGTTCTTCACATCAGGTGGCCAAAGTATTGGAGTTTCAGCATCAGTCCTTCCAATGAATATTCAGGACTGATTTCCTTTAGGATGGACTGGTTGGATCTCCTTGCGGTCCAAGGGACTCTCAAGAGTCTTCTCCAACACCACAGTTCAAAAGCATCAATTCTTTGGGGCTCAGCTTTCTTTATAGTCCAACTCTCACATCCACACATGACTACTGGAAAACCATAGCTTTGACTAGATAGACCTTTCTTGGCAAAGTAATGTCTCTGCTTTTTAACATGCTGTCTAGGTTGGTCATAACTTTTCTTCCAAGGAGCAAGCGTCTTTTAATTTCATTGCTGCAGTCAGTCACCATCTGCAGTGATTTTGGAGCCCCAAAAAATCAAGTCTCTCACTGTTTCCCCATCTATTTCCCATGAAGTTATGGGACCGGATGCCATGATCTTAGTTTTCTGAATGTTGAGTTTTAAGCCTCTCCTCTTTTACTTTCATCAAGAGGCTCTTCAGTTCTCTGCTTTCTGCCACAAGGGTGGTGTCATCTGCATATCTGAGGTTATTGATATTTCTCCCAGCAATCTTGATTCCAGCTTGTGCTCCATCCAGCCCAGCATTTCTCATGATGTACTCTGCATATAAGTTAAATAAGCAGTGTGACAATACACAGCCTTGACGTATTCCTTTCTCTATTTGGAACCAGTCTGTTGTTCCATGTCCAGTTCTAATTGTTGCTTCTTAACCTGCATACAGATTTCTCAAGAGACAGGTCAGGTGGTCTGGTATTCCCATCTCTTGAAAAATTTTCCACAGTTTGTTGTGATCCACACAGTCAAAGGCTTTGGCATAGCCAATAAAGCAGAAGTACTCTATGCAGAGTACATCACTTGAAATGCCACGCTGGATGAATCACAAGAAGGAATCAAGACTGCCAGAAGAAATATTAATAACCTCAGATATGCAGACGACACCATCTTTATGGCAGAAATCGAAGAAGAACTAAAGAGCCTCTTGATGAAGGTGAAAGAGGAGAGTGAAAAGGCTGGCTTAAAACCCAACATTCAAAAAACTCAGATCAGGGCATCCAGTCCCATCACTTCATGGCAAACAGGTGGGGAAACACTGGAAACAGTGGAAGACTTTATTTTCTTGGGCTCCAAAATCACTGTAGACGGTGACTATAGCCATGAAATTAAAAGACCTTTGCTTCTGGGAAGAAAAGCTATGACAAACCTAGAAAGCATATTAAAAAGCAGACACATTACTTTGCCGATAAAGGTTTGTTCCTAGATGCAAACTATTTATAACTTTTAGAATGGATAAACAACAAGATTCTACTATATAGTACAGGGAACTGTATCTGATCTCCTGGGATAAAACATAATGGAAAAGAATATAAAACAAGAAAGTATACATGTGTATAACTGAGTCACTTTACCATACAGTAGAAATTAACACTACATTGTAAACCAACTATATTTCTATCTAAATAAATAAATACAAAGTGTGGTCCATGAAAATATAGGCCCTCACACCCCAACTCAGATCTGCTGAATCAGAATCTGCATTTTAAAAATACCCCAGGGAATTCCCTGGTGATCCAGTGGTTAAGACTCTGTACGTTCACTGCTGAGGGCCTGGGTTCAATCCCTGGTTGGAGAGCTAAGATCCCACAAACCACATGGCATGGCCAAAAAAAAATTTTTAATAAACAAACAAAAAAATAATCCCTATTATCCAGATTTAGCAGTATTTAACAGTGTTGTAGAATAAAGATACACTTTTTAAAATCAGTTTGCACTTTTCACCAAAATAATCCAAATGAGGTATGATTTTAGGGAGACTACTGGTGCAAACCGAGGTCAGAAAAAACATGCTTAAACTTCCCCTCTGGGGTGCGTCGGCACTCTTTCTGCCACGTCAACCACCTCCAAAATAAATATGTGATGCTCCAGGGATAAATCCAAGCTGACATGAGCCATGGTTCCTTGAAATCAGGTGTTTATAATTGAATGAGTCAAAGAAGAGCAACCCAGGACAGACACACACACTCCTTACAACACTGAGTGGGGCTTAAATCCGCCTGGTCAGCAAAGGCAAACTTCCAGAAAATAAACCAGCTAGGATCATTCCAGGCCTCAAATTCTGGACACTACTCTGGGGTCTTGCCTGGGCTGCTAACTTTTATAAGTGTGTTTGGCAAGACTTCAAAAGCCAGATGCCTTGGCCGCTTGGTTCTTGCAACTGGCAGTTAGTATACAAAATGCCTTCTCTTCCAAATATTAAGGTCTTATTTGGAGGAAAACAAAAATTGCCCCCAGGTTTTAAAGAGGCTGTGAATAAAGGCTGTTTGGACTTTGAAGCCCGACCTGGAGGAAGCAGCAACTGTCTGTCTTTGAAAGATTTCTGTAGCACCAGCTTTCATGCAAGAAATCTTTGTCCAGCTCGGTTCAAAGTCCAAAAGAGAGCTTGGCTCTAGCAGAGTTCCACAGATATCAGTCGGTCGTGTAATGCCTTTAGGAATCTTGCCGTGGCCACAAATCACTTTTTTATTCCTTAATAGTTTTTTTTTTCTTTAAGTTGATTCACCTTTTAATTTACATTTCTTTAAAAAGGAAAGTTCATATGATCTAATTCTCTTCCTAAGCCAATTGTGGCTTCCTTCGAAGCTGAGAGCAAATCCAGGAAGCACTGTAATCCTTTGCTACTCAAAGTGAGGTTCATGGAAACCTAGCATCTCGGGTTCCAACTCAGAGATGCTGAATCAGAATCTGAATTTTAGAAAGACCCCCACCCCTCCTCCCTACCCCAGATGTAGGCTTTGGGAAGCAGTGGCCTAAGAGGCTAAGTACAGAGAAAGAGAGACCAAGTCTCAGTCTCAGGGAGGAATCAGTGAAGGAAACCAAGGAAGTCTGAGAAGCTCCAGAATCCTCTGCCTTGGACAAAGCATGCTGGGACCGGGAGGTGCCCTCAGGGTCATCCAGTCACTCCAAGTCCAGTTTAGTAGCCTTTTGGCTTCTTTTCCCACATTGTGAATCTGTTTTGAGATAGTGATGACCTCATGTTCAAGAGGTGAACACAGGATTTATGCTTGGCCAGTGAGACCGTGGCCAAGGACAGAGTTGTGATCCAAGCCAATTCTTAAACTTTTGTTAAAACAACTGCCTAAGAGTTGCTAAGTAAGGAGTAAGCTTATTACTTCTGGGGCCATCTCTTAGTGAACTTTTGCCCAAGAATAAAGGGCAAACAGAACAAGAGATGAAAAGTAAGAACATGTATTCAGGACATCATTTCCTGGATCCAGCCATATCTGAAGCTGAAGCCCTTGAACTTTTGAATTGTGCAAGCCCATCAATTTCTCCTTTTTTTGTTCTTTTGTGAAAGTTTTCTATTTTTTGGAATTGACCAATATGCATGGGTGCTCAATCACTCAGTTGTGTCTGACTCTTTGGGACCTCAGGGACTGTAGGCCACAAGGCTCCTCTGTCCTTGGAATTTTCCAGACAAGAATACTAGAGTGGGTTGCCATTTCCTACTCCAGGGGATCTTCCTGACCGAGGAATCGAACCCGAGTCTCTTGCATCTCCTGCATTGGCAGGTAGATTCTTTACCACTGAGCCATGTCGGAAGCCAATTGACTGATATAGCTATACACAAATAACCATAATTAAATATTTATAATTGCAGACACTATATTTGCCTACTCAAAAAAAAAAAATTCTTGCTATTTACATTGGAATTCTGGTTGTGAACAGGTTTTCTTCTGGTGGCCATGTATTTCCAGGAAGATGGGTCCTGGTCCCAGCCTCAACCTGAAAAAGAGAGGCATGAGAGATAGAGTCAATCATGGGGACACAGACACCTTGCAGTGATTGGTGGGGCACAGTCACGTGATACCCTCTAGACCAATAAGAGGAGAAATCTGCTGAGTGCTCCTGGGAAAGGTCTTTCTTGTAAACAGAGGTATGTGACATTGTGATTAGAATGTTTTGAACTGTGGGTTTCGTTTTGTCACCACAAGTGACCAAAGCTAAGATGCTGAGTGAAGCAGAGAAGAAATGCAGAAAGAATGTATGTCCTGACCCTGCTTGAGCCCCTGGGAACCGTCTCTACCTGCGGCTCCTTGTCAGCTCCAAGCATTGCTGTCTTGTCAGCAAAGTGATTTCATGGAAGACTCACAAACCTACAGCAACGATTGGGCAAAGAGAGAATATATTCAGGGTTCTCTCTCTGTTTTTTGGCTGTGCTGGGTCTTCATTGCAGTGTGCGGGCTTCTCTTATTGTGGAACATGGTCCACCCAAGAAGGTGTGGGCTCCAGTGTTGAAGCTCACAGGCTTAGCTTCCCTGAGGCATGTGGGATCTTGGTTCCCCGGTGTGTGTAAGTCACTCAGTTGTGTCCGACTCTGCACCCCCATTGACTGTAGCCCGCCAGGCTCCCCTATCCATGGAATTCCCCAGGCAAGAATACTGGAGGGGGTTGCCATTCCCTTCTCCAGGGGATCTTCCTGACCCAGGAATTGAACCCAAGTCTTCTGCATTGCAGGCATATTCTTTACTGTCTGAGCCACCAGGTTTCCCAAGCAGGGCTCAAACCCACGTATTCTGCATTAGAAGGTGGATTCTTAACCACTGGACCACTGGGGAAATCCCCAGGGTTCTCTCTTGAAAGAGAAGGAATTGTTTCCGTGCAGGAGCCTCAGCTACAATCCTATATCATGTTGGCTCTGACTTGGTTATGTGCCCATCTGTGACCCAAAGACTGATGTTCAGTTCAGTTCAGTCTCTCAGTCGTGTCCGACTCTTTGCGACCCCATGAATCACAGCACGCCAGGCCTCCCTGTCCATCACCAACTCCCAGAGTTCACTGAGACTCACGTCCATCGAGTCAGTGATGCCATCCAGCCATCTCATCCTCTGTCGTCCCCTTCTCCTCCTGCCCCCAATCCCTCCCAGCATCAGAGTCTTTTCCAATGAGTCAACTTTTCACATGAGGCGGCCAAAGTACTGGAGTTTCAGCTTTAGCATCATTCCTTCCAAAGAAATCCCAGGGCTGATCTCCTTCAGAATGGACTGGTTGGATCTCCTTGCAGTCCAAGGGACTCTCAAGAGTCTTCTCCAACACCACAATTCAAAAACATCAATTCTTTGGAAGATGAAAATACATTGATTGACTTCAGTCAGTCTGAACCCAAGTCTGGAGCATCAGGTAAGGTAACTACCCCAGAAGACATGGGATGAGAGTGTGAGAGCTGGTGTTTTGTGGTCCAATAAATGTGTCTTGGAAAGGTTACAAAAGGATACTTAAAATCTCTTCCAATCCACTGAGCCATATGACTTCAGAAGAAAGAAGATACACGGTGCTTAGCCTTATGGGGGATTAAGAAAATGTGTATCCTATGATCTCTGCTCTCAGAGAATTTACAAGTGAGATTAACTGTTCCTTAACAGATTAGCTTGGAAAATCTGCACTTTGGAGACTATATTTTTGGTTGAACACTCTATTCGAATCATATGAGCCACTGTAACAAATAAACCCCAACGTTCCAGGGTTTGCATAACAGACTTTTATCTCCTGTTCAGGGGCCATCCTGTGCTGGGTTGCCAGTTGACTGACAGTTTTTCATCACTGTCTACATCCAGAGGGGGCAGGGAAAAGAGTGCGGAAAGAGTACGTGTTTCTTGACTGCCTCGCCTCGAGCTAACATACATTACTTTTGCTCCTTCTATTTGCAAGAATGAATTGTCTGGGTGTGCCTCGATGCAAAGGAGGGTGGAAAAAGTTCCTGGCTGAATAGCTTCTTTCCAGCAACAATCCTATCCCAAGGGTAACTACTCATCCCTGCTACTCAGATTTTGCCTATAATAACGGCAAGTATCTATGAGAACGCAGAAATCCTTGGACATGCTTAAGCAACTTAAACCCTATACCAAAGTTTCTCATTGAAATATGGGGCCAGATAATTCTCTGTGGTGGGGACTGTCCTGAGCACTGGAGGATGTTTGTAGCATCTCTGGCCTCTATCCACCAAATGCTGGTTGTGACAACCAAAATGGCTTCTGGGGCACACAACATTTCCGTCCTTAGAAAGTTGCCTTCTCCCCCTCCCCCAAACCAGTTAGCCCCCATTCTGGCCTCTATCACCATTAGCTTGGCCTGTTCTTACATTTGATATAAATAGAATCATACAGAATGAACTCTTATGCATCTGGGCTCTTTCTCCCAAATAATGTTTTTCAGATTCAATCATATTGACTGCTGGAGGTATCAACAGTTTCTTTCTTTCTTTTTTAACTGTTTCTTTCTTTTTATTGCTGAATATTCCATTTTCTGGTGGCACAGATCGGCAAGGAATCTGCCTGTGATGCAGGAGACCTGGGTTCAATCCCTGGGTCAGGAATCCCGGGAGAAGGGAATGGCTACCCAACTCCAGTATTTTTGACTGAAGAACCCCATGGACAGAGGAGCCTGGTGGGTTACACTCTACAGACTCACAAAGAGTTGGACACAACTGAGCAACTAACACTTTCACTTTTTCATTCCATTTTCTGACTGTACCACCATTTACTTATCTGTCCTCTTGTTGGTGGACATTTCCAGTTTGGTCTATTAAGAGAAAAAGCTGTAATGAACATTCCTGAACAAGTTTTTTTGTGGTCATGTGCACATATTTCTCGTAACCCCAGAGTAGAATTACAGGGCAATGGCACCCCACTCCAGTACTCTTGCCTAGAAAATCCCATGGATGGAGGAGCCTGGTAGGCTGCAGTCCATGGGATCGCTAAGAGTTGGACACAACTGAGCTTTTCACTTTCCCTTTTCACTTTCATGCATTGGAGAAGGAAATGGCAACCCACTCCAGTGTTCTTGCCTGGAGAATCCCAGGGACGGGGGAGCCTGGTGGGCTGCCGTCTATGGGGTCACACAGGGTCGGACACGACTGAAGTGACTTAGCAGCAAGGTAGGTATATGTCTAACTTTATTAGACATTGTATTGACCTTTTAAAAGAACTAGTCTATTATTTTTATTATTTTAAAAGTAATACATATTCATGGAAAAATACCAATGCTCAGAATAACACTAGTTAAAATTTGTTCAGTGTTTACCATGTGACAGGGCACCGTTCTAAGTGTTTTGTAGATGTTGTAAGCGTTTTAGGACTGTCTTAAATCATTTAGGGGCTTTCCTGGCAGTCCAGCAGTTAAGACTTTGAGCTTCCACTCCAGGGGCATGGGTTCGAGCCCTGGTCAAGAGAACTAAGATCCTGCAAGCCACACAGGGCACAGCCAAAAACAAACAAAAACTTTAACTCATTTAGTTCTCAAGCAACCCCAGGAAAGCAGACATTGATCATCATCTCCGTGTGAATAGGGAAACACTGAATTGCAGGGGAAGGCAGTCACTTGCTCAAGTCATTAGCCAGTCAAGTGGTCAAGCCCCACGTGAGTTCGGGTCACTTGGCTCTGAATCTGTGCTTTGATCTTAGCTACAACTCTGCTATTATCACCTGTCTGGCCAAAGTAGTAGGTGGACACTAAAAGCCTTCTTGCACCCTTCCCCTCACCCTTTCCCCCTGCCCAGGCTCCATCCCCTGAGGGAACCACCTTGAACTCAGTCTCTGCTGTCTTTCTAGAACATTCTTTGTGTTTAGTCAGCTGGTCTAATAGCGGTTAAGAGACTGAGATTCAAAGGCAGCCCATACAGAGCAGTGTGACCTTGGGAACGTCTCTGAACTCTCTGCAGCTTCCTCATCCTTAAGCTGTGCAGAGGAACAGCACCCATCCCCCAGCCTGGTTGCAAACACAAGTTCAAGGCAAACACTCCAAAATGTTAACTTCCAGCATCTCAGGAGCCCCTAGGAGGCCAAAGAGCGGGGCGGGGGGGGGGGTGGGGGTGGGGGTGGGTGGGTGATACACACCTCCATCCCTCCCCATCTCAGCCCAGAATGATAATACCTGAAAGTGGAGCCCAGGGAAGCTCCCGACATTAACATGAGAAAGAGGTGTGTGTCTTACAAAAACACTCCCTTCTGAGAGCTTCAGAAAGCCAAGAAGCCTCCTGCTAAAGCAAGTGAAATTGTTAGCAGCTCTTTGGGATCCCATCGTCTGTAGCCCGCCAGGCTCCTCTGCCCATGGGATTCTCTGTCGATGGGATTTCCCAGGCAAGAATATTGGAATGGGTTGCCATTCCAGGGGATCTTCCTGACCCAGAGCTTGACCCCAGGTCTCCTGCATTGCAAGCAGATTCTTTATCATCTGAGCCACCAAAAAAGCCCCAGCTTCCTGCTAAGACAGCTCCAAATGCATTCTAGAGTGTTGCCATTTCAAACCACAACATCCCCAAGAACCCCAAGATTGCAAGCTCCATCCAGGCCCGAACTGGATTCAGGGATGGGCAGAGAGAAGAGGGACCCAATCCCCTGATCCCAGCCACCCCACGTGTGTGTGCACTTGTGTGTGTGCATGTGTGCGTGTGGCTTGCGTAGCCGTAAATTTGCTTGGTAATCCTGCCCACTCTTTCAGGCTCTGTGGGAATAAATGACGATATTGCAAATATGTGCCAATAAAACACATTGTTTTTATACCAAATGGAAATACAGTGTGTAGACTGTTTTGTAACTTTTTTCTTAATTTTCTTAGACATCTTTTCCATAACAGAAGACTTTTTTTCTTTTTAAAGCCTGCTGTACACCATTTTATAGACAGACCACCATATCTTCAGCAAGGTGCTTCTCAAATCATCAGATAGATGATGGATACAGGGCTTGGTTATATTCTTTTCTCTCCTTTTGAACACGTCTGAAATTTTTCAATATAACATAATAATACAATAAAGGAAAGCACCATGCTACAAAAGAATTTTTCTGTGTCAGCCTGTAAAGCTGACTTCTCTCTAAAAGTCATCCTCCTTCATATGGATAGAAAACTACAGTTAAAAATCTAAGCACTATAAATGAAATTAGAAATTGGTGCATTAAAGCTGTCCAACCGTAAACTGGCGAAGGTTGCTCTTACGCTTGTTCAGAGCTCATCTTGATGGCTTCCTGATTCTCTGAAGACTGTTGGATAAGGCAGAGAACAACAGCTCTCAAAAGATCATGTGGTATCTTAAGAAAGTGACTCATTGGAAACTTGAAGTCAGGCCCTATAGGTTTCTTACAATAACAGTTAACTCTTACATAATGCTGTGCTGTGCTTAGTCGTTCAGTCGCGTCCAACTCTTGTGACCCCACAGACTGTAGCCTGCCAGGCTCCTCTGGTCCATGGGATTCTCCAAGCAAGAATACTTGGGCTTCCCTGATAGCTCAGCTGGTAAAGAATCTGCCTGCGATGCAGGAGACCCCGGTTCAACTCCTGGGTCGGGAAGGTCCGCTGGAGAAGGGAACAGCTACCCACTCCAGTATTCTGGCCTGGAGAACTCCATGGACTGTATAGTCTATGGGGTCGCAAAGAGTCAGACACGACTGAGCAACTTTCACTTATATAATAGTGATGCCAACCCTTCTTGCTTTATGCAAGTATTAACCCACTTGATTCTTCCATCAATTTCCAGATGTATATCTAGTATTACGCCCGTTTTAAGATGAGAAAACAAAAGCACGGAGAGCTTGGATGACTTGCCCAAGATCCCACAACTAGTAAGAGGTAGGACCAGGATTTGAAATCCATGGCCATACTCTTCGTTCTTATTTTCCACTGCCCCTCTGTTAATTTGGCAATGCATCGCTAGCATACTAAGTATCAGATAACAGGGAACTGGGGGCAGGTTGGGAAGAACAGTGAAGATCATTCTGTGCCATTTGGTAGAAATCAGGTGTCCCGATAGCAGTAAAAATCATCGATATTACTTATGTTCCCTGGGAAAGCTATAAAAGAATAACCACCATTTTAGGGAACTTCTAAGTTCCACAGTGCTAGGAGAAATATACATTGTGATCATCTTATTTATGTCAACAAATATTCTGTGTACCAGCTCTGTTCCAGACACTGGAGAAACACTGTGACATGGTTTAAACCCACGTGAAGCTTATTGGAACCCGTTTCCATCAATATAATGAGTAGAAGGGCTACTGTACGAGTTCTGGAGCTCAAACCTTGAAAGGCCTTGCAGCTTCTATTTTCACTCACTTGGAACTCTGCCCTAAGTCCCCCAGGTCACCAAAAGCACTGAAGGAAAGACCTGAGGTGAAAAAGACCCAGGCATCTGGCTGTCCCAGCAAACCCGGAAGAACCATACCCAAAGACTCATAAGAAAAAAACACATTTTAAGCAATTGCGTTTTGGGATCGTTTTTTTTGTTACATAGCAATAGATAACTGTTACAATGGAATATAACCATGAAATTGAATAAGTACTGTGCAGCAAAGCTACCAGGTGCTTTCAAGTCATATAGTAGAGGAATCTGACTTAATCAGAGGAAGGAGGAGGGCCTCATAGGAGAAAGAACATGAGTTCCTAAGCCAGACACACCTCCATTCATACCCAAACTGTCGTTTCTCTGCTGGGTGACTGTACGTAAGCAAGCTAGCCTCTCTGAACCTCATCTGCAAAATGGGGATCATTAAACTTAGCCTGTTAAATGAATGGCAAATAAGATAATACATACAGAAGCTGTGACACAAAAAGTGCATATTCAATATATGGTGGTCATTTCCTTTATACAACAAATCACAACACATCATTCACGATCTACTTTGTGTGGGGTCAGGGAAACCAGGTCCGTCTCAGATCACAGAGGCCCAAACAAGGATCAAAAAAGCTGGAGTTTTTTTTTGTCTATTTGTTTTGTTTTTGCTAATTTAGAGCTGGAGCCTCAGAAATTAATACATGCATTAGAGTTTCAAAGCCAGCTTTGTTTTTCTTAGTGCATGAGGAAAGAAAACAGAGGGAAAAAAAAAAACTGCATTTCATCACTTGCTTGGTTTAAGGAGACCAAACAAGTCAATTAACTTGAAAGTGAGTGTCCAATCACTGGGCCAGCCCCCCTGCCAGGCACAAACACTTACAGGAGAGTGGATCAGCACTGGCAAAGTTTCACCTGATCACTGTCAAAATGTTCAAATACAGCACCACAGTGCACACACACAACTTTGTCTCTTTGTCACTCCTGGAAACCTCTGGTTTGATTCCAGCAGTTTAAGCTTCTAAAGAAATGTTGAGTGAAGACTGTGAGGGAGGAGCTGATACTTACACCATCCCCCCCAGGCAGGGCAGGCCCTCAGCTAGCAAATTCCCTGGACTGGGTCCTATCTTCTTCCAACCCTGCGTGCAAAATCTCTAACACTCCTAGTGTCACGAACAGCAGACTTATTTTGGGACCAGAGATGGACCCAGGTTTAGTGGGACCTGAAGATTTCGCTATCTGAGGAAGCCTTCCTTAAAAACTAGCAAATGGGACTTCCCTGGAGGTCCAGTGGTTAAAACTTCATGCTTCCACTGCTGGGGGGCACAGGTTCAATCCCTGGTCGGGGAACTAAGAACCCACATCCCGTGAGGTATGGGCAAAAAGAAAAAAATAGAACCAAGCAAATGAACAGAATGATGAACACAAATTTAAGTGTAAAGGTGAATACTGACTTAAAATGAGAAATCGCCAAAAAAAAAAAACCTATGGGAGAGGGGTTTTAGTAGCCAAACCCCAAAGTGGCCCCTAGTGATCCTTTGCTCCACTGGCTCTCACGGCTCTGTGCAGGCCTCCCCACTCCCACACACACAGAGCGGTGGGCAGGTCTGTAAGACCAAGAGAATCAGGCAGAATGATGATACATTGTCGCTTCGGAGATAAACTTACAAAAGATACCAAGTAAGGACACCAAGTTTGTCTCGGTTGCTCTCTCTCTCTTTTTTTTTTTTTTTTTTTTTTTTTGGCCACTCTATGTGGCAGGTGGGATCTCAGTTCTCCCACCAGGGATCAAACCGGTGGCCCCTGCACTGGAAGCACAGACTGTTAACCACTAGCCCACCAGGAAAGTGCCCTCTTTCTCTTCCTTAAATCACTTGCTCAGCCAGCTGCTCTGCCAGAAGCCGGCTTATGAAGAGGCCCGTGAGGCGAGGGATCATACTTCCTGCCAACAACCACATAAAAGAGCTAGAGCCCCATCCTGCAGTCCTACTGAACCTCAGGTGACTGCAGCCCCCAAGGGGAGACCCTGACCACTCAGCTAAACCCTCCTGGATTCCTGACCCCACCCCAGAAACTGTGCAAGAAATGTTGACTATTTTAAGCTCATAAATTTCGAGGCAGTTTGTACCATCTGCTAAATCTGCTAAGTCGCTTCAGTCGTGTCTGACTCTGTGTGATCCCATAGATGGCAGCCCACCAGGCTCCCCCGTCCCTGGGATTCTCCAGGCAAGAACACTGGAGTGGGTTGCCATTTCCTTCTCCAATGCATGAAAGTGAAAAGTGAAAGTGAAGTTGCTCAGTCGTGTCCCATGTCCAACCTGTCGCAACCCCATTGACTGCAGCCTACCAGACTCCTCTGTCCATGGGAGTTTCCAGGCAAGAGTACTGGAGTGGGGTGCCATTGCCTTCTCTGAGTTTGTACCATAGCAATAGATAAGTAATACAGTGGCCTTCGAGACTCGTGTTTTTTTCTTCTGAGGTTTCTGTAGGTAATTTACCATAAATGCTCATGTACAAAGGCTTCCTGTTTACTGCCTGGCTTCCATCTGCACCAAAATCCTTGTATAACTCACAGGGTTACTGTGTGGCCCTACTTCCTAAAAGAGTATGGGGGCACAGAGCAGAAGCTCCAACTATGTTTGTTGAATAAATGAGTAAGTAAACCACCTGATGGTCCAATGGTTAAGAATCCACCTGCCGATGCAACGGACACAGGTTCAATCCCTGGTCAGGGAAGGTTCCACAGGCTTTGGGGCAACTAAGCCCATGCTCCACAGCTATTGAAGCTGACAACCTAGAGCCCGTGCTTCACAACAAGAGAAGCCAACGCAATGAGAAGCCCTCAGACTGCAGCTAGAGAAAGTGCAGCAGTGGAGGCCCGGCGTGGCCCTTAGGAACATAGTATATAATATAACATATTATATAGGAAGATAAAATGTCCTTATTTTACATTCAGGAAACAGAAGCTCAGAGATGTGAAGTAACTAGCTGAAGATCACACAGCCTGTCACTGAGAGAGTCTTATTCCTCTATGGACGGTCTGTAGGGTCCATTTCTTTGATTTTTTCATGTATCAAGTCCATACTAAGTGTTTAATAAACGCAGATGGACTGAAAAGGTTAATGATATGGCCCATCTTTCTCTCCTCTGGGTAAATGTCTCTTTAACCAAGAAACTGGAACAATCTGGGGTGGAGAAGGCAGAGGAATTGTTGTTGCCTTCTTTATCACGGATGGTGACAGAATAATGTGGGACTTAGTGAAGCAAAACCTAAAAAACTAACAAAATCACTTCAAAAGTATCCAGAGACTAAATCTCAGAATAAAAGGGGTTTGTGTTTCATTTCAAAGCATGATAGTCAAAAGTTGGTTTTGTTGGCCTCAAAAGGCCTATGTAAAAACAACTTTTTGAAGGCTACGTGAAAACAGTTCATTACCGTCTGGTTTGAATTTCACTCTTTTGAACAATTACACAATCTCCAGATTGACGCACACAGTTAGGGGCAGGGTCCTCAAGAGTAACCATGGGCAACGCTTGGCGAGCACTTTCTTTCCTTGAAGTGGTCATTATAAGTCAGTCAAGTTCAAAAGTTAGCTGTGTGTCCTGGGAGCCTGGGGGTGGGGGTGGGGATTGTGGTGAGTCACGGGACTGCTCTGGCTTCCTCTGAACCCTGGAATTCTCTAAAATTGTAATGATCTGGGAGGTTTATGGATATTCTAATTAGGCCATGGGTAATTTAATTTTGGAGTGGTGGAACTGTCTCCTACATGTTCACTGAATAAACACGAAAGCCTTTGAAAATTAATGGACTTGTCCACTGAGTTATTATTCACAAAAGTCTCTACAACTTCAAGCATATTCTCTGACCCATATTTGGTGCTCAATAAATTAACAAAGTTGTCACCTTCAATGGGACTTCATTAAATACCCAAAAGCTCTGACTTTTTTTATTACCTCCAGGCCTCTGGACTTTCTGTTCTGTCTGATGATCGGATGGCTCCTCAATGTCAAGGATAGTCAATAAGTCAATATCCACTGTTTTCAACTCCCAATATCCATTCTCCTCCTCTCAGGAAACAAGACTTTATTTTCTTTCTAGGCATCTACCTCTCCCCATCCCTCTCCCATGTGGTTTTGGAGGACTGATTTCCCTCCAGAGATGGCCGTGTACCTGGGCTTCCTCAACCTGCGTGCTCAGTTTCCCGGCCACACTCTGGATCAGAGAGAGACGTGAGCCAAGTTCATCTAGTCAGGCCCAAACCCTCTGCTTTGCTTTGTTTTTTTTTTATAGATTTAATTTTTTTTTCTTTTTTTTTTTAGAGCAGTTTCTGATTCACAAGGACTCTGTACCAGGCCAGTGGCTAAGACTCCATGCTCCCAATAAAGGGGGCCCGGGTTTGATTCCTGATCCTCAAACTAGATCCCACATGCCTCATCTAAGAGTTCTCATGCCGCAACTAAACATTCTGCATGCTGCCACAGACTGAAGATCCTAGGTGCCATGACTAAGACCTGGAGCAGTCAAATCAATATATAAAAATAAATATATTTTTTTAATTGAATAGAAAGTACAGAGCATTCCCATATACCCTCCCTCCTAATACACACACACTTCTCTACCCTCAGCATTCCCCACCAGATGGTACGTTGGCTACAATCTGTGAACCCACACTGACACATCATTGTCACCCGAAGTCCATAGTTAACCTCAGGGTTCAGTCTTACTGGTGTATATTCTATGCCCGTGCGTGCTCCGTCGCTCAGTCCTGTCCAACTCTTTGCGACCCTGTGGACTGTAACCCACCAGACTCCACGGCCTGTGGACTTTTCCAGGCAAGATTATTGGACTGGTTTTGCCATTTCCTACTCCAGGGGATCTTCCCCACCCCGGGATCAAACTCTCGTCGCTTGTGCCTCCTGCATTGGCAGGCAGACAATTTACCACTGGGCCACCTGAGATATAGAATGGCATGGGTCCATGGTACAGGACTGTCTCACTGCCCTAAAGATCCTCTACGCTCCACCTATTCATCCCTCAACCATTGGTTGTTTCACTGTCTCCATAGTTCCACCGTTTCCAGAATGTCCTATAATTGTAATCACACAGTACGGAGCCTGTTCCTTTGCCCTTGCTGCTAAGTCGCTTCAGTCGTGTCCGACTCTGTGCGACCCCATAGACGGCAGCCCACCAGGCTCCCCCGTCCCTGGGATTCTCCAGGCAAGAACACTGGAGTGGGTTGCCATTGCCTTCTCCAATGCGTGAAAGTGAAAAGTGAAAGTGAAGTCGTTCAGTCCTGTCCGACCCTCAGCGACCCCATGGACTGCAGCCTTCCAGGCTCCTCCATCCATGGGATTTTCCAGGTAGGAGTACTGGAGTGGGGTGCCATTGCCTTCTCCATCCTTTGCCTTTACTGATATGCATTGACGTCTTTCCGTGACTTGGCAACTCATTTCATTTTAGCACTAAGTAATTTTGCGCTGTATGAAGGTGGCACAGGTTATTTATCTATTCACTCAACGAAGGACATCTTGCTTGCTTCCAAGCTTGGCACCTATAAACATTTATTGAACTTCCCTGATGGTGCAGTGGTTAACAATCTGCCTTGCAATGCAGGGGACACGGGTTCAATCCTTGGTCTGGGAAGATCCCACGTGCCAAGGAGCAGCTAAGCTCCTGTGCTACAACTACTGAAGCCCTCACTCTAGAGCCCGTGCCCCAACACAGAAGCCACCACAATGAGAAGCCTGTGCCCCATAACTAGAGAGAAGCCCCTGATTGCCGCAACTAGAGACAAGTCCGCATGTAGCAACAGAGACCCAGGTTCTGTGCAGATGTAAGTTTTTAACTAATTTGGGCTAAATACCAAAAAGTACAATTTCTGGATTATACAGTAAGAGCATGTTTAATTTTATAAGAAATTGCCAAACTCTCTTCCAAATGGCCATTCCGGGACTTCCCTGGTGGTCCAGTGGCTAAGACTCCACGCTCCCGATGCAGAGGGCCCGGGTTCAATTCCTGGACAGGGAACTAGAGCCCACATGCTGCCACTAAAAGATCCTGCCTGCCGCAACTAAGACCGAGAGCAGCCAAATAAATAAATAGAAATAAACACTTTTGTAAATGGCTGTACCATGTTTGCACTGCCACCAGCAGCGAACAAGAGTTCCTGCCGATCCCCAGTCTTGCCAGCACTTGGTGCTGTCAGTCATTTGGATTTTAGCCATTCTAACAGCTCTGTAATGATATTTACTTACAGTTTGAGTTTGCATTTCCCTGATGACATTGCCATTTGACTATCTTCTTTGATGAGGAATGTGTTCAGATCCTTTGCCCATTCTGTGGATTGTAGGCTTTCTTATTGTGGAGTTTTAAGAGTTCTTTGTCTATTTTGGAAAACAGTGTTTCATCAGGTACGTCATTTGCAAATGTTTTCTCCCATCTGTGCCTTGCCTTCTCATTCCCTTGACAATCACTAAAGTTTTGTTGGATCATCTAGCGAAGTGGTATCTCCCTGCTGAGGTTGTTGGGAGGATGAGACAGAAGCCAGGAGCAGCTGGTAACTATTTTACAACCATAGGGAAGAGGCATCCTAAGATTAGAGTCAAAAAAAAAAAAAAAAAAAAAAAAACAGCTCACAGACAGATAAAAGGCAAATGGCTCATAAACGTATAAAAATAAGATCATCTCTTACAAGAAATGTATTTAAAGCTATAAAGTGGCATTGCTTTTCACCTACCAGATTGGTAAAATGAAAAACTTTTAATAATACTAATTTTAATTATTTTTTAATTTTATTTTGTGGCTGTGATGGGTCTTCGTTGCTGCTGGGGCTCTTCTCCACTTGTGGGAGCCAGGGCTACTCTACAGTTGCGGCGGCTTCTCCTGTTGTGGAGCACAGGCTCTAGAACACAGGCTCAATCTAGTTGCCTCCCAGGCATGTGGGATCTTCTCGGATCAGGGATGAAACCCATGCCTCCTGCATGGCAGGGAGATTCTTTACCATTGAGCCACTAGGGAAGCCCTAAGAGTTTAACAACTTAAATAATATTTTTTTACTAATAATAATTTGTAATTTTTAATACTTTTACCGATTTTTAATTGGTAAAATGAAAACAATGTTTTTAACGTTAATTTATTTATTTTTTATTTTTTGGCTGTGCAGCTTGTGGGATCTTAGTTTTCCAACAAGGGATTGAACCCACACTTCCTGCATTGGAAGTGCAGAGTCTTAACCACTGGACCAGGGAAGTCCCCCCAAATTTTTTTAAATTTGCTGAGGGTGTGGGGAAAATGGCACTGTCAACTGAACTGGGGCTTGGATACAAATAACAGAGGCATGACGAACTGGTGGCGTGAGACAGACGTTCATTCCTTCTCTCGTGTAGAAGAACTCTGTAGGTCAGCTGACCGGGGCTGGTATGTTAAGTCTGTTTCCCCAAGGGTCCTGGTTTCTTTCCGTTTGCCTGCTTCATCTAGCCTGCCACTCTTAAAGCCACAGGACTCAGGATAGCGGCTGAAACACCATCTGTCCTATCTGCATCCCTGCAGCAGGAAGCAAGGAGAGAGAGAGACAGGTACACCCTTTCCTTTCTGGAAGCCTCCACCTGCTTCCACTTACATCTCACTCGCCAGAACTGAGTCATGTGACTATACCAAACCGCAAGGGAAGTTGGGAAATTTATCCGTGATTCTAGGTGACAATAAGCTATACTAGAAGTTGGCGGTCTGTTAATATGAAGGAACAAAAAATGGATGTTGGGAAATAACTAGGCATTCTCATATGTTATTTGGCAACAACAGAAATTGGTATAACCTTTATATTTGTCTCAGTTGCTTTTCAATAAATTGCTTCACTTCACATTGTCAGTACTTTTTTTTCAGATAAGAAAACTAAGGCAACGATAGATGAAGTAACTCACCCAAGGACTGTATTAATCAGGATTCTTGACAGTAAGGAACAGAAATCCAAATCAAATTAGCTTACGAAAAGAGAAGTCACAGGTCCACTGGATTGCAATCACACCGACAGTTCCAGCTTCAGGTATGGACCGATCCAGAGGCTCAAAGAGTAAGATCACGATCCTCCCTTCATCTCTTGGTCATTTCCTTTGCTTTGGCTTCATTTCCAATAAGCTTTCCTTGGATGGTGCCCCACCAAAGCCCACAGTAGGTACAACCCTATATCCTATCATCCTTTGATAGAAAAAGAGCACATTTCTCCAAGACTTCTAGTACACATCCCAAAACTGACTCTCACTGGACTGCTTTGGGTCACGTGCTCATCTCTGAGCCAATCACTGAGATCAGAGAAGAGCTATACTGGGGACCAGGCAGATCTGAGTGACTTGCTTATTCATGGAGCCCAAGGGTTGGTTGGGGTAGGGGGTGGGGGGCAGGGTCAGCCCCACCAGAACCAGTGACTAAGTGGGGAGGGGAAATTCGCCTGAGGAACCCTGGAGTGAAGTTCCTACAAGGAGGAGGAAGAGTTGCTAGGTGGACCGAACTACAGACATCTACTATAGTCCTGTGGTGAACTTGGGCAAGGTCATGCCAGGAGCCCAGTTTCCCAGTTCCTAGTTCTCTGTGCACATCCAGGACCCCAGCTCTGCTGGTTGCCTAGGAACCCACTTTTAAGAAATCACAAAATGTAAACACAGACTAAAGGAGAAGTAATCAGAGGAGAATCTTACACGAAGGGGAGAGGTTGAGAAGGCTCCCGGAAAAACGCTCAACTTTTGGACTCTGTTACCGTATTCACCTTGTCAAAAAGTTTTTAAACTGATGAATTACATTCCAAAGGACTGAAATAATTTGCAGATGTGATCGAGGGAATGCTGTTAGTAATCTTTGAGAAATTG
Organism: Bos mutus; assembly: GCF_027580195.1. NCBI lineage: Eukaryota > Metazoa > Chordata > Mammalia > Artiodactyla > Bovidae > Bos > Bos mutus. The sequence continues at coordinate 21,095,338 of NC_091629.1, forward strand.
TAGCAAGTGGGAATGGCTAGAAGATTGTACTTGGGCAAATGTTTGTTGCTGTTTTAGTTGTTCAGTGGTGTCCAACTCTTTGCAACCGCATAGATTGTAGCCCACCAGGCTCCTCTGTCCATTGGATTTTTCCAGGTAAGAGAAGTGGGTTGCCATTTCCTTCTCCAGGGGGTCCTCCCAACCCAGGGACTGAACTCTGCTCTCCTGTGTCTCCTGCACTGGCAGGTGGATTCTTTACCACTGCCCCACCTGGGAAGTGTCTCTCCCCCACCTCCAATTCTATAGCTTGACTCCAGGAGAAGGAGCTGAGAGTCAAGCAAGGTCAGTAATTTCCTTTTTGCTGAAGCCAGGGGAAGTTGGACTATGAATGTGGGTGTTTGTTGTTATCTGCAACCAAAACAGTCCTACCTAATACTGTGCATTTTACAATCTGTTTTTTAAATACAAAAATATATTTGGGGGACCCTTTCTGCATCAGGACACAGACTTTATCCACACTTATTTTAATGATTATATAATTACATTGTACACTTGTATCATATTTCACTTAAACAATTTCCTTGAACCATTCTTTTTTTTTTTCCCCCATATTGCCGGTGTAGGGGTTCTCAATTCACCCCTCAGGGATTGAACTAGGGTCACAGAAGTGGAAGTGCCAAGTCCTAACCATTGGACCGCCAGGGAATTCCATACACCGTTACTGTTCCTAAAGAGTAGAGACCAGTGTTTTTCAAGCCTCACATCTCAATCCATGAATTTCATAATGCATTAGTAGGTTCTGAAATTAATTTTCCGAGTTATGATTAATACTTCATTTACAAGCAAACTAGACTAGACCAAAATGAAATAGGAAATAAAATGAAATTAAATAGAAGATATCACAACACACTAAATGACATACATTGAAATCAGAACTTTTATTTCAGCATACGGGTACTTATGTGTATACTGGATCATAGTATAAAATTTATATTGTACAGGGGATCAGTGTCCAAAAGACTGAAACACACAGCTATTGACTGTCCTATTGTTACCTAACTTTTTATATGTGTTAATTTTCACTTATAAACCAAGAACTGAACTTTCAGAGTGGGTAAACTTTTAGACTTGCTTTGTTGGGGACAAAATACTCTTCCTACTATCAAACCAACAAAAACCAAAAGCTTTGATTCAGTCTTAATAAAGGTTAAAAGAAGTTCTAGGCCATCTGGGGCTTTTTGTTAACCTCAAATACTTTGAATTTTTCGTATGATAAGGTTGGGGGTTGGGATACTTCTTCTGACTCTGATGACCTCTCCAAGCTTAGAGAACAAGGCAATCCAGACAGGTGGTAAAGGTCTTTTTTTTTTTAGTTAATTTTTATTGGAGTATAGTTGATTTACAAAGTTGACGGGTAAAGGTCTTAAGTTTACAGGGGCCCTGGGTTTTCTAACATTCTCTAAGAAGAAGCCAGAAAACTCCCAGTTTCCTTTTGAGTTCTTCATGAGCCATTTAGTTTTTTTTTTTTAAAGAAAAAGGACAGGTCACTCAATATGTATATCTTAATTTATTTGACTGCATCAGGTCTTATTTGCATCATACAGGATCCTTCATCGGCGAAATGAAGAGTTGACTTTCTAGTTGCGGCACGCGGACTTAGCTACTCCAGGCATGTGGGATCTTAGTTCCCTGACCAGGGATTGAACCCCATCCCCTGCAGTACAAGGAGAATTCTTAGCCACTGGACCACCAAGGAAGTCCCTGGTCATTCAATATTCAGTTAGAATATTCTATTTCTAGAAGCCTGCCAAAGATTGTCTTGTTCTTTAATTTAGAACAGAGATCTGCAAACTGTTTAGATCAAGGGCCAGATAATAAATATTTTAGGCCTCTTCCTCAGTGATTCAACCCTGCCACTAGAGGCCCCAAACAGCCACAGACAAAACATAAATGAATGAATGTAGCTGACTTTCAATTCAGTTTATCAGCATCGAAACTTGAATTTTATATCATGTATTAAAAATTATCCTTCTTTTGATTTAAAAGAAATCAATTTTATTTTTTATTTTTAAAAATAAAAACCCTTCTTAGCTCACTGGGTGTGAAGTGAATGTCTTTGTGGTAGTAAATGAAATCCATTTGCTTTTTAAATTTTAAATGTTTACTTAGCTTTCTGAATAGGTAATTTACCATGGGTCAGAATTCAGAAGGTACAAAGAAAAATATTCCCCGAACTGCATTCCTGAGCCACACAATTCCCTGTACCAGAAATAAGCGCTGGGGTCAACTATCTTGTTGATCATTATACTGTCCATGAATACATAAAGACATTGTTTCTATACAGGTGTTTTTTTTTTTTTTAAAATCCATATTGTTCTGAACTTGCCTTTCTTCACGTATTCTTGCAAGTCATTGCATAACAAAACATAGAAAGCTGTCTCATTAATTTGCAGCTCATAATTACATTGCATAAGTCAAAGGCTGGCAAACGAAGTCCCATGGGCCAAATCTAGCCATTGTCTGTTTTTTTGTAAATAAAGTTTTATTGGAACATAGCCATGGCCATTTGTATAGTGTATGACTTCTTTTGAACAACAGCTGCAACAGAGACCGCATGATCTGCAACACCCGGAATATTTACTTTCCAGCCCTTTACACAAAGAGTTTGCTGACTGCTAGTATAGGTGTTCTATAGTTCAAACATCACTTGACAATGAACATTTAGTCTCCAATCTTTTGTGACTACAAATAATATTGCAATGCATAATCTGCCTACGCACAATTTTCCATGCACATTTCTCATACATAGGATAAATCTTAGAAGTGGAATTGCTGGGTCAAAAGGTATGTATATTTGTAACTGTGATAGAAATTGCCAGATTATCTCCAAAGAGATTATAGGTGGATCTTTATACGCATGCTCCCATCAGCAATACATGACAGCAATAAATTTCCCAATGCATCTGCCAACTAAGTGTGTTATCAGACTTTTTGATCTTTATCAAACTGGCAGGTTAAAAATGGCATGTCAGTGTGATTTTAATTTCCATTTCTCTCCTTGTGAGTGTGCAATGACAAATTACCACAACACTGATGGTTTTAAACAATGGAAATGCATTCTTTCACAGTTCTGGAGGCTAGAGGAGGAAAATCAAGGTGTTGGCAGGGCTGCACTCCCTTCAGAGAACCCTTCCTTGCCACTTCCAGCTTCTGGTTGGGCTGGCATTCCTGCTGTTCCGTCCTGTACATGCATCCCTCCAATCCTTGCCTCTGTCTTCACATGGCCTTCTCCCCTGTGTGTCTGTGCCTGTGTCCAAATTTCTTTCTTCTTATAAGCACACCATTCATATTGTATTTAGGGCCCATCCTAGGGCTTCCCTGGTCGCTCAGCTAGTGAAGAATCCGCCTGCAATGCAGGAGACCCCTGTTCGATCCCTGGGTCGGGAAGATCCGCTGGAGAAGGGATAGGCTACCCACTCCAGTATTCTGGCCTGGAGAATTCTTGCAAAGAGTCAGACGTGACTGAGTGACTTTCACTTTCACCAGTCCAGTATGACCTCCTTTAACTTGATGACATCTACAAAGACCATATTTCCAAGTAAGGTCTTGATAGACATGAATTTTTTACAATTTTTATTGAACTATCATTGATTTACAATGTTGTGCTGGTTTCAGGTATACAGCAAAGTGATTCAGACATATATATATATAATATATATTCTCTTTTAAATGCTTTGTTATTATAGGTTATTACAAGATATTGAGTATAGGTCCCTGTGCTATACAGTACGTCCTTGTTGGTTATCTGTTTTAAAAATAGCTGTGTGTATATTTTCATCCCAAGCTCCTAATTTATCCCTCCCCCACCTTTTCCCTTTGGTAGCCATAAGTTTGTTTTCTGACTGTGAGTTTATTTCTGTTTTGTAAATAAATTCGTTTGTATTGGACATGAATTTCCGAAGGATGATATTCAACCCAGTAAAATTTGCAATCTGCTCATGTTTTACATCACAAATGAACCATGTTAATCAGACATCACTATTAGATAGTTAGATATCTAATTCGTTCGATAGTTAGAAGTCTTTAGTCCTCCAAGTCTACTTTCTTTCCTAGCCCAACACACAACTCAAATAAAACTAAAGCAGTGGGCTCTGAGGGAGTTCCCTGGTGGTCTACTGGCTAGGAATCAGCACTTCACTGTTGTGGCCCCAGATTCAATTCCTGGACGAGGAACTGAGATCCCCACAAGCCGTGTGGCGTAGCCAAAAAAAAAAAAAAAAATCAAAATAAAATTTAAAAAATGGATGGTAGCTCCAGCAGATCTGATTCCAAGCACAAAGTTTGGATGTCTAGAAAGGACACAACCAGTATTTGATGAATTAAATTGGACTGTGAGGGGAAAAAAGTTTCCTTCTAAAATAATAACAGCTGATATTATTATTACTTATTGTTATTATAATCATACTATTATTATATAATATTTGTGAGTGTTTACTTAGAGCCAGGCACTTGTCTACAGGTATTAATTCAGCTAACCTTTCAAAGATAAACTGAGGCACAAAGATTTCCAACTAGGAAGGGGTAGAAGCAGAATTTCAACCCAGGTGATATGACTCCAAACCACTCAGCTAAGCTTCTTGAATAAGTCTCAAAAGGCAGGCAGAAGTTTTCAATCTTAGAATTAAGCTTTGGGGATTTTTTTTCCCCGTTCTCTGTTAGATTTTAACATATGAGACACAAATACAGTATATAGCTCAGCCTGTGATTTCGAACAGTTTCCCCCTCTAATGGACATCTAGGATGGTGATCATTCTGACCTATTCGTTTCTTTTTTTCTTTCTTCTTCCTTTTTCTTTTTTTAATCCTATGCATGACTTCCTCAACACTCTTCCTTTACCCTAAGTTGCTAGTTCAGATCGGAAAGATTAAGAAGCCATAAATAACTTTCTGTGAATTATTCTACAGGAAGTTCAGTCTGATCAGATCCCGTTTGCCAGTGGTGAAGCACAAACAGACCAATACAAAACCCAAGTCAGAGCTTCTGAGTGAAAGATGAGCCACGCAGTCAGTCCGGTCCTCACTACATCCCTCCCACAGAGAGATCCAGTGCAGAAAGTGCTCGAACTGCCGAGTAACTGATCAACTCCCCTGCTTTTTACATACAACGCACAACTGGAAAAAAAAAAGTAGGACACTGCAAGGATCAAAAGTTGAATAACATAATCATGCATTACATTAGACTTTGCAGTTCCAATACTTAAAAATACATCACAGATCCATAATTATATTTTCCTTTTAAGATATAATGACAGAGGTCCATGTTTAGCACTTACACATGCTCCTTGACGGAAGCTTAAACATCCCTCCTTAACATAAAGACTATTTAATTTTTTTATGTTCAATTATTTTTTACTGGGAGGGACGAGAGATGGCACGGAGGAAAACAGTTTTCCATCTCTTCAGCCTGGTGGGCTGCAGTCCATGGGGTCGTGAAGAGTCAGACACGACTAAGCGACTTCACTTTGACTTTTCACTTTCATGCATTGGAGAAGGAAATGGCAACCCACTCCAGTGTTCTTGCCTGGAGAATCCCAGGGACGGGGGAGCCTGGTGGGCTGCGGTCTCTGGGGTCGCACAGAGTCGGACACGACTGAAGCAACTTAGCAGAAGCAGCTAGTAAATGTATTCAATTGTATAAACGTGCTCCAGCATGGAACCGCAGATCCTGAAAACTACCAGCAGTCATGCAGGCTGGATGGGCTGTGCCCACTACTCGCTGTGTGACTTTGAGGAAATCAGTTAACTTCTCTGTGCCTCAGAATCCTCATCAACAAGTGAGCAAAATAACAATACTTCTCTCATAGATACATGGTATGCAATCTCATAGATACATGGTATGCAATATACTATACATAATATAAATAGCTCAATGGACATGAGTTTGAGCAAGCTTCGGGAGTTGGTGATAGACAGGGAAGCCTGGCGTGCGGCAGTCCATGGGGTGGCAAAGAGTCGGACACAACTGAATGACTGAACTGAACTGACTGATGCTATCAATACATATAAAATACATACTAATATAAGATACCATATGCTAATAATATATAATTCATAACTATATATAAAAACCATGTAGCAATTGGCATAGAGCAATGGCTCTTGAGAAACCTGTATGCAGGTGAGTGAGCAACAGTTAGAACTGGGACGTGGAACAACAGACTGGTTCCAAATAGGAAAAGGAGTACGTCAAGGCTGTATATTGTCACCCTGCTTATTTAATTTATATGCAGAGTACATCATGAGAAACGCTGGGCTGGAGGAAGCACAAGCTGGAATCAAGATTGCTGGGAGAAATATCAATAACTCAGATATGCAGATGACACCACCCTTATGGCAGAAAGGGAAGAGGAACTAAAAAGCCTCTTGATGAAAGTGAAAGAGGAGAGTGAACAAGTTGGCTTAAAGCTCAACATTCAGAAAACTAAGATCATGGCATCCTGTCCCATAACTTCATGGCAAATAGATGGGGAAACAATGGAAACAGTGGCTGAATTTATTTTTCTGGGCTCCAAAATCACTGCAGATGGTGGTTGCAGCCCTGAAATTAAAAGACGCTTACTCCTTGGAAGGAAAGCTGTGACCAACCTAGACAGCATATGAAAAAGCAGAGAAATTACTTTGTCAACAAAGGTCCATCTAGTCAAGGCTGTGGTTTTTCCAGTGGTCATGTATGGATGTGAGAGTTGGACTATAAAGAAAGCTGAGTGCCGAAGAATTGATCCTTTTGAACTGTGGTGTTGGAGAAGACTCTTGAGAGTCCCTTGGACTGCAAGGAGATCCAACCAGTCCATCCTAAAGGAGATCAGTCCTGGGTGTTCATTGGAAGGACTGATGTTGAAGCTGAAACTCCAATAGTTTGGCCACCTGATGTGAAGAAATAACTCATTGGAAAAGACCCTGATGGTGGGAAAGATTGAGGGCAGGAGGAGAAGGGGACGACAGAGGATGCTATGGTTGGATGGCATCACTGACTCAATGGACATGGGTTTGGGTGGACTCCGGGAGTTGGTGATGACAGGGAGGCCTGGCGCGCTGCAGTTCATGGGGTCACAAGGAGTCGGACAAGACTGAACGACTGAACTGAACTGAATGGCTCTATTAGTGCTTATTATTATTTTATAATATTCATTATTATTATCATTGGTATAGTAAAAACTGTCATACCAGACCACTAACCTTCTGTCATTGAAAAAGGACCATCACAAGGAGAAATTACTTTTTCCCAATCATGGTCTTTATGGGCGTCTTTTACCTCCATATTTTTACCTAAAGGCAGAAGTTTTCTGAACAGAAGGCCTTTGTGAGCGTGTCTGAAGTACTTGTAGCTGAAAAGTCTACACGTTTGGACTTGCTGCCTGTCAACTCGTCAAAAGAATTTGCAGACAGGCACGTCTACAAGGTACATAGCTTAGGAACTAGAAAGAGAGGAATTGAATTCATGCCATTAGGTTTAACGTTCTATGCATTTTTCTGCCCCTCTGGGGAGAGAAGGGGTAGGCGTGGGGGTGGAAGAGTCAGAGCTCACTGAGAGGTAGTGTCAGCAGACCCCCAGTGAGGAGAAGATCTGGAAGTTTCATGCTGAGCACCGTTTTGGAAGTCAGGAGCCAGCTTCCTAACCTTGCTCCACATCACATCTCAGCTCCTAATGTGCCATCTGCTGTAAATCACTGAACCCCTCTGAGCCTTGATCTTGGTCTCAGATGGGCTGCCCTAGGGAACAGTCCCTGAGAGGGCGATTAGCAGGTGGAACGTTTACCAGGGGATGTTCCTGAAAAAACAGCTATGAAGGGGTGAGGGAAGCGGGATGGGGCAGAGGAAGAAATGGAGCTACGAGACAATTACAGGGACTTCGGCCAACTCCATGAGGAGTTCTAATGCTGGAATAACCCTCAGTGATGTTCCGAATTGCGGCTGGGGGCCAGCCCTTTGGACCCTTGCATCAAGCAGGCATTGGATACAGCTGTGGTCCATGATGCAGGGAGGGGACCAATCCCCCCACCCCAGGGACACTTGGCAATGTCTGGAGACATTTTTGATTATTGGAAGTGGAGGGGAGACCTCTAGAGGGTAGAGAGCAGGGCTGCTGCTACACAGCCTCTAACACACAGGGCAGCACTCCCACCACGAAGAAGTATCATCCCCAAGTGTCTGAAGCCGCAGAGGTTTCTCAAAGATTAAGGCTGCCCTTAGAGAGTTCTCCTAAGCTTAGACAAGGCAGCTTCCTCCAGCTAAGGGCGATTTCTAAAGAGGGACACAAACATGAGTCATCCCGAGTCCTGAACGGGAAAGTGGACAGCAAATCACAGTATCCACAACAACCTTTTATTAAAAAATCAATTTTTAGCTATGCAAGTAATATTGAATCTTACTTCCTTATAAAAAGCAAAATGTTCTAGGTAGGGGCTTCCCTGGTGGCTCAGTGGTAAAGAATCCACCTGGCCATGCAGTAGACACAGGTTCGATCCCTACCTGAGAAGATCCCACATGCTGCGGAGGAACTAAGCCCATGCACAGTGATCAAGCCTGTGTTCTGGAACCCGGGAGCCACAACTGCTGAAGTCCATGTGCCCCAGAGCCGGTGCTCCGCAACGAGAGAAGCCACCACAGTGAGAAGCCCGAGCGCCAACTAGAGAGTAGCCCACACATCAACCAAGACCCAGGACAGCCAAAAATAAATAAATAAAATTGCTTTTAAAAAGAGTAAAATGTTCTAAATCAGGGTTTTGCAACCTCAGGTCTAGTGGCATTTTAGGCTAATACCTCTCCTCTGCTGTGGGAACTGTCCTGCGCATCGCAGGACAGTTAACAGTGGGTGACCTCTACCCACTAGATGCCAGAAGCACCCCTCCCCTGACCATGACAACCAAAAATATCTGGAGACACTGCCTAATGTCCCCTGGAGGGGCAGAATCACCTTGATGAGGATCCATCTTTTAGATTCAGTGTAGGAGACCCGGGTTCGATCCCTGGGTCAGGAAGATCCCCTGCAGAAGGAAATGGCAACCTACTCCAGTATTCTTCCCTGGGAAATCCCATGGACAGAGCAGCCTGGTGGGCTACAGTCCACAGGGTCACAAGAGTCAGACACGACTTAGCGACTAAACCATCTAGATAAATCCAAAATAGCCTTTGATTACTAATTTGCAGTCTGAGGCCTCTCCCCAGAAGTAGGCACTAATATAAGTTTGCAGTGGATCCTTCCAGTATGCTTCATATAGATTTCCCTAGACATATACGCCACCAGAGGAAATACATAGTATTTTTCACATAAATGTGAAATTTAATCATAGAAAATAGATCATACTGTCTTTGGAGAGTGCTTTAATTTTCAGGCCAATCACCACACTACCCCTGCACAGAGCATGTATCTTAAGGAAAACTGACTGCATGCCCACTTTGGGGGCATATAGTATACACCCAAATTAATTCACATAAGCCAATATCCTGGCCTAAATTCTCAGATCAAGGCTGGGCACACAGCTCAACTTAAGCCCACAAGAAACTAGATTTTCTGGGACATCTGGGAGAGGAACAGTCTCTCTGCACATGACTGAGGAACCACGAAACGGGTTGAGCTATGGCAGCCATCTTGTGATCATAGGGTTGGAAGTCAGCTTTTACTACTAACTGCTACCACAGGAGACGATCAAATAAATGGGAAGGAACCTTGTCCTCGATAACATCATCAAGCCCACTCAACAAACTGAACCACACCCACCCATGTTCCCATGTACTTTCAAGGTTTCAGTAATACTTTATGGGAAAACACAAATGAAGTTTTTGACCAACCCAGCATCTTTCCTGATTTACACGCTACAGTCCAGCTTTCCCAGCACCACAGTCCTGAAGATACTGTCTTTTCCCCAATAAGGTACTTTTGAATTCAAACTTTTTGCTTTACATTCCTTTGACTCTGGACAATAAACAGATCACTCATTCATTCCACAAACATATTACGGATTCTTATTGTACGCTCATCTAAGTACTGAGGCTACAGAGGTAAATGGTGACCAATCTCTGCCCTCAGGGAGTTTCAATTCTTGTGAGGCAGATAAACTAAAAAATAAAATACAATATATACAGCATTACAAACTATAACATTATAAAATAATACAATGTAACATCACACAAGAGCACAGTACATATTATATGGAAACACAGCTATGAAGTCAAAGGAATAGAGTGATTGGGTTTTGCTCACTGTGATTTGAACCCTGGCTCTATTTTCTAGGAGGAATTCAATAGAGAAATCTGAGTATATACAACCCTCTTTACAGGAGGAAAGTCAAACATTCAGTTGCTTAGAGCAAACTCCAGGGTAATATTTCAGGATGTGAATGAAGGTCAAAAGCCCCCAAGGAGGTGAACTCTCCAAGTCAAGCCATTAGCACTTGTTAGCACCCTTCCTATCTATGAAAACAGCCAGGGGATGGCTGACAAAGTCCCCTTTCATTAAGTCTGATCATCAACAATAATTAACACCGCTACTCTCAATGTGTAATCGGAGCATTTTTCGAATCACATAGATTGAGACAAGTTTAAGGAAAGGCTTTCAAATCAGAAGCCCCAAGGGCTAAGAAGGCTTAGCTCTTGCTCAGTTCAAGATAAATGGAGAAAGTTAACTCCAAGAAGGTGCTGGTTGGAAGTGGGAAATGTTGAGCCAGGATTCTCCATGCTGTTACATTGAAAGGGTTGTGTGTCTAGAGCTGTTGCTTATTGCTTATTTTATATTTTTCTCCAGGCTATTTAGCTCTTGACATTAAAAAACAGTTCAATTTGCCCTTTTGTCTGGAAAGCAATTGTGCAATCACATTAATGGCCTTTGAAAGACTTTGGAAACTGTCCCTCTCTTCTCCGCATCAAAACCACCAGGGGCATTATTCAGCCCTTAATTGTTGCTGGGATTGGGGGGGCGGGTCTTAAGAAGCAACATCCTCTTCTGTCACCGAAATTCAGAATGTTGGTGTGCTGTATTGTAATTTACAGGAAAAATATCCATTTGGTCATTCAGATGACCAATATACCTCTGCAGTTCCTGGCTCACAGCCCCCAAAACCCTTGCAATTTTCTGAAAGATAAGAACAACAGGGGGACTTCCCTAGTGGCCCAGTGGATAAGAATCCACCTGCCAATACAGGGGACACGGGTTTGATCCCTGGTCCAGGAAGACTCCACTTGCTGCAGAGCAACTAAGCCTGATCGCCAATACCGAGCCAGCGAGCTGCAGCTACTGAAGCCCTGGAGCCTAGTGCACCTGGAACCTGTGCTCCGAAACAAGGGGAACCACGGCGACGAGAAGCTCACTCGCCGCAGCGAGGAGTCACCCCTGCTCACCACACCTAGAGAAAGCCCTCGCACAGCAACAAAGACCCAGGGCAGCCATAAATAAATAAATAAAGTGGTTTTATGTTAATTGCATTAAAAAAAAAAAAAGAACAAAGGGATATGGAATCTAGCAGGATGGTACTGATGAATCTATTTGCAGGGCAGCAATGGAGATGAAGACAAAACAGAACAGACTTGTGAACACAAAGAGGGAAGGAGAGGGTAGGACGGACGGAAAGAGGAGCATGGAAACATAAACATCACCATATGCAAAAAAGCCAGTGGAAATCTGCCGTATGACTCAGGGAGGGTGGATCAAGAGGGAGGGAACATACATGTGCCAATGGCTGATTCATGTTGATATATGACAGAAACCAACACAGTATTGTAAAGCAATTACCCTTTGATTAAAAATTGATAAAAAAATTTTTTAATTGAAAAAAGAACAATGGGATAATATTTGGTCTTTTTGGTGGGGGGGGGGCAGGGAGGAACAATGCCATGCAGCATGTGGGATCTTAGTTCCCAGCCCAGGGACTGAACCTGTGCCCCCTGTATCCCTGCACTGAAAGTCCCCAAATTCGGTCTCTTGTCTTCAGTTCCTTACTCAAGGGCAGGGGGCTGGTTGCCAGGAGCAACTGTGATTACAGGGTTGGAATTTTCGTCTCATCTGAGTACTGAAGAATTGATGCTTTCAAACTGTGGTTTTGGAGAAGCCTCTTGACAGTCCCTTGGACTGCAAGATCAAACCAGTCAACCCTAAAGGAAATCAACCACAAATATTCACTGGAGGGATTGACGCTGAAGCTGAAACCAATACTTTGGCCACCTGACGTGAAGAACTGACTAATTGGAAAAGGCCCTGATGCAGGGAAAGATTGAAGGCAGGAGGAGAAGGGGACGACAGAGGATGAGACGGCTGGATGGCATCACCGACTCAATGGACGTGAGTTTGAGTGAACTCCGGGAGTTGGTGATGGACAGGGAGGCCTGGTGTGCTGCGGTCCATGGGGTTGCAAAGAATCAGACACGACTGAGGGACTTTAGTTTACAACAACAGGAGGGACCTGAGGTTGAACCAATCTCCATTGGCCAATGACTTAGTTAATCGTGACTATGGGATGAAGCCTCCATAAAGCTCCCAAAGGACAACCCTGGGGTCCTTTCTCAGAGAATGCCTCCATGCGGCATTTTGCAGGGCCCCCACTCCACAAGGACAGAAGCTTCTTCGTCTGGGACCTTGCTCCCTGTATCTCTTCATCTGGTTGTTGATGGTGTGTACTGTGCTCAGTCGTGTCTGACTGCAAACCCATGGACTGTAGCCCACTGAGCCCCCCGTCCATGGAGTTTTCCAGCCAAGAATACTAGAATGGGTTGCCCTCTTCTCCTCTAGGGGATCTTCCCGACCCAGGGATCGAACCAACGTCTCCTGCATCTCCTGCACTGCAGGCAGATTCTTTACTGCTGAGCCACGGGGGAAGCCCTGACTGCTGACTTATACCCTTTAATATTCTTTTTAATAAATCAGTAACTTGGTGAGTAAACAGGTTTTCCAGGTTACTTCATGACTGAGGGGTTTACAAGTGACTGCAATTTCCAGAGTCCTCCTAAACACTGGAGATGGACTTGGAACGTTAGCCACTGAGTTTGGGGGTACCTACTGGACACACCTGTGATTTTCCACCTGAGGATGTTCTCTGGCACGCATAGGCCTTGCTCTGGACAGGCAAGAGTATTGGGAAGCTGTCCCAGGAGCAGCCCTAAGTGACAGGGGTGGCACCCATCCCTCAGGTGGCATAAATCGGTGATACGGCCTATGTTCCTTGGAATCTTCCAGAAGTCCCTGTAGGATCTTGCCTTGCACTTGGTAATGGAGGCAACCTGTTCATCAACACAAATGTGGTGGCTTTTTTCCCTCCCTTGCCTTACATCCGCATTCCTTCATGGAGCCTCCTGGAACCACCTTCCATGCTGACTATTTGCACTGCAATCTTTGTATCTGGCAGAGAGGAACCTAGCCCAAGACACCATCTTTCCAAAGGCCCGACCTATGACCTCACTGGAGGGTTGACCACAGGAGCTAAAACGTGGCCATGGAGAGGGAAGTAAGCGGGACCATCTCAGCTAAGAAACCAGGTTTCACAGGGCCTCTCAGAGGCTGAGAAGAGGCCAAGCCACTTGCATCTTCTGAGGTGCTCAAGTGATGGAAAACTGGTGTTTCTTTCTTGACCATGCCACACGGCTTGCAGGATCTTAGCTCCCCGACCAGGAATCGGACCCAAGCCCCCTGCAGGGGAAGTGTGGGGTCTCAACCACTGGACCACCAGAAAGTCCTCCACCAAAGTTTTTAAAAAATTTTTTAATAAATACAAATTTTGAAAAAAGAACCGAGTTCACAATCAGATGAGGCCAAACTGCCTCTTGAACCTCCACAAGTACAGTTATCAAAAACAGGGTGGGTGCGGGGCATTTTCCCCCCCTCTTTCTGTATCTTTCCTTTCCTGGGGCATGAAATGCTGGATGTTCAGGCAATGCAGGAACAAACCACTGTACACTGCAATGCTACTCTGCCAGGGCCAAGAAGGACTTGATTTTTCCATGGAAAAGCGTTAATTATTATAGAAGAAACCATTGTGTGGGGATTTTCTAGCATCTACCTAATGTTTCTGGGAGGCTAGTTATGCTTCTCCAAATATCTGCATCCATTTTCCTATTTGATGCCTACCACAAACAGGGCAGGAATCTTTGACCTTTTGTAATAATGGGGTTTCTCTCATAGCTCAGTTGGTAGAAAAAAAAAAATCTGTCTGCAATGCAGGAGACCCAGGTTTGATCCCTAGGACAGGAAGATCCCCTGAAGGAAATGGCAACCCACTGCAGTATTCTTGCCTGGAGAATCCCACGGACAGGGGAGCCTGGCGGGTTACAGCCCATGGGGTCGCAAGAGTCAGACACGACTTAGTGATGAAACCACCACCACCAATAAACTTTGACCTCAGCTCTAAGCAATACCATTATCCTAGTCACCTGGGCATTTGAGTACTAAATCAAAATCTGTGAGCATGTACATGACTAAGAATCCCTACCCTTGTGGTGATCATTTTATAATATACAAAAGTATTAATCACTATATTGTACACTTGGAACTAACAGTGTTTTAGGTCAATTATACTTTAATTTTTTTTTTAAAGGGGATTTGCCTGGTGGTGCAGTGGCTAAGACTGCATGCTTCCAATGCAGGAGGCCTGTGTTTGATCCCTGGTCAGAAAACTAGAGCCCACAGGCTGCCTCTAAAGATTCCGCATACTGCAATGAAGATGGAAAATCTTGCGTGCCGCACCTAAGACCTGGTGCAGCCAAATAAATAATAAATTTTTAAAAATAAATTAAAATTTAAAAAAAAGAATTCCCACCCCCTCAGTACCCTAGTTTTTACTTCAAAGGGTCCGTAGCTCGGGAAAAAAGTCAATCAGCTACCCAGACCTCAATTCCTCCCCTAACCAACAAGTATCTCCCTTCCAGCCAGAGCTTGTTCTGATTTCATGGTGCTAACTGGCTTTGCTCTCTGACTCCTGATCTTTGGAACTATTTAGAATTCCGTTTGGCAAAGGTGTACCGGTATAAAGGCTTTCCAGGGCAAGGTGGTGGGGGACACTCTGATTTGTAGCATTTTCCAATTCCTGTGGTGTAAACACACAATACTTTTGCCATTGCTGATTTCAAGCTACCTGGAGTTCAGCAACTGGCTCTTAATGAGTTTTGAACAACTGACTCTCTGGACAGGTACAGCCTATTTAGGCACACTATTGCCTATGTATAAAGCATGAGAAAAGATAATCACTACAGCACTGTTTGTAGTAGTAAAAAGTTGGATACAAGCTAAATGTTCATTAACAGAGGAATGCTCTAAGTCAGAGATCCAAAGGAACAGCGTGCAGCCATTTAAAAGATGAGGCAACTTTACAGATAGAAAAATCTCTAAGAGACATGATTGAATGACGAAAGCGAGGTGTAGGATGGGAGAGCAGAGCTCATAAACCAAACACTTCATATGAGTTGTAAAGTGAATGAGTAAATCCAGCTAATGGGAGACAACAGGGCATGGTGGGGACTGTGGAAAAATCAGGACCATACGCTCTGGCAGCAGCATTTTGTTGCCTTGTAGAAATGAGATGCTGTCCTTTCCAGATCTTACTTTTAAGAGGAACAGGAAATTTGGGTTTTTACGTAACAATTGTCTTTGCATCAAAATACTGCCTGGACCAAACCAAATAACTAACTCCACAGGTGGGACCTTGTTCATAGACTACAATCCTTAGAAGCTCCCACCTTGTGAAGAAAGTAAAGAATGTTGAGTTTATACATATTTTTACAGGCTACCTCCCCCAGCCTAATGAGAAGGGACTTTTCTGTAAGTTTTTAAAAGATCCCCTCTGGGGCCTTCCCTGTTGGCTCAGTGGTAAAGAATCGGCCTGCCAACGCAGGAGACACAGGTTTAATCCCTGATCCAGGAAGCTCCCACATGCCAAGGAGCAACTAAAAAGTCCCCTATGAAAGGCATTTTTTCCCTCCTAACAGAAGCAGAAGATATAAAGAACAGGTGGCAAGAATACACAGAGGAACTACAAAAAAGACCTTCATGATCCAGATAATCATGATGGTGTGATCACTCACCTAGAGCCAGACATCCTGGAATGTGAAGTCAAGTGGGCCTTAGGAAGCGTCACTATGAACAAAGCTAGTGGAGGTGATGGAATTCCAGTTGAGCTATTCCAAATCCTAAAAGGTGATGCTGTGAAAGTGCTGCACTCAATATGCCACCAAATTTGGAAAACTCAGCAGTGGCCACAGGACTGGAAAAGATCAGTTTTCATTCCGATCCCAAAGAAAGGCAATGCCAAAGATTGCTCAAACTACCGCATAATTGCGCTCATCTCACATGCTAGTAAAGTAATGCTCAAAATTCTCCAAGACAGGCTTCAACAGTATGTGAACCGTGAGCTTCCAGATGTTCAAGCTGGTTTTAGAAAAGGCAGAGGAACCAGAGATCAAATTGCCAACATCTGCTGGATCATCAAAAAAGCAAGAGAGTTCCAGAAAAATCATCTACTTCTGCTTTATTGACTATGCCAAAGCCTTTGACTGTGTGGAATACAAAAAACTGTCAGAAATTCTTCAAGAGATGGGAATACCTGACCAGCTCACCTGCCTCCTGAGAAATCTGTATGGAGCTCAAGAAGCAACAGTTAGAACCAGACATGAAACAATGGACTGGTTCCAAATTGGGAAAGAAGTACATCAAGGCTGTACATTGTCAATCTGTTTATTTAACTTATATGCAGAGCACATCATGTGAAATGCTGGGCTAGATAAAGAACAAGCTGGAACCAAATTGCCGAAAGAAATATCAATAACCTCAGATATGCAGATAACACCACCCTTATGGCAGAAAGTGAAGAAGAACTAAAGAGCCTCTTGATGCAAGTGAAAGAGGAGAGTGAAAAAGTTGGCTCAAAATTCAACATTTGAGAAGCGAAGATCATGGCATCTGGTCCCATCATTTCATGGCAAATAGATGGGGAAACAATGACAGACTTTATTTTCTTGGGCTCCAAAATCACTGCAGATGGTGACTGCAGCCATGAAATCAAAAGACGCTTGCTCCTTGGAAGAAAAGCTATGACCAACCTAGACAGCATGTTAAAAAGCAGAGACATCACTTTGCTGACAAAGGTCCATCTGGTCAAAGCTATGGTTTTTCCTGTAGTCATGTATGGATGTGAGAGTTGGACCATAAAGAAAGCTGAGCACCGAAGAATTGATGCTTTTGAACTGTGGTATTGGAGAAGACTTGAGAGTCCCTTCAACTGCAAGGAAATCCAACCAGTCAATCCTACAGGAAAACAGTCCTGAATATTCATTAGAAGGACTGATGCTGAAGCTGAAACTCCAATACTTTGGCCACCTGATGTGAAGAACTGACTCATTTGAAAAGACCCTGGTGCTGGGAAAGATTGAAGGCAGGAGGAGAAGGGGACGACAGAGGATGAGATGGTTGGATGGCATCACCGACTCGATAGACACGAGTTTGAGCAGGCTCCAGGAGGTGGTGAAAGACAGGGAAACCTGGCGTGCTGCAGTCCATGGGGTCGCAAAGAGTCAGACATGACTGAGAGACTGAAATGAACTGAAGTTGACCAGTGCAAAGCTCAGTTTTCAACTCCTTCAGACAGGTGCTTTTCTGCAGTTCACATTCAACGCAGCTGTCTGCGTGGACCCTGCATGTAAGCTGTGTCACCAAAGAACTTTTGATTAGAATCCCAATTCTAATGAAAAGTGGGCAGGACAGGGTGTGGAGAAAAGGGAACCCTCCTACAGTGTTGGTAGGAATGTAAATTTGTACAGCCACTAAGGAGAACAGTGTGAAGTTTCCTTAAAAACTACTACATGATTCAGCAATCCCACTCCTAGGCGTATATCCAGAAAAAAACAAACAAACAGGGTTTGTAAAGGTACACGCATCACAAAGTTCACTGAAACACTATTTACAACAGCCATGACATGGAAACAACCTACTTGCTCATCGACAGACGAGCAGATAAAGGTGTGGTGCACATGTACAGCGGAATATTACTCAGCCGTAAAAAAGAATGAAATAATGCATTTGCAGCAACATGGGTGCACCAGAAGATTATCATACTGAGTGAAGAAAGTCAGAAAGACAAACATCATATGATATCGCTTTTATGTAGAATCTAAAAAAACTACACAAATGAACTTATTTACAAAACAGAAACAGACTCAGGGACATAGACCACAAATTTATGATTACCAAGGGGAAAGGTGGGGGCGGGATAAATTAGGAGTTTGGGATTAACATATACACACTGCTATATATTTATAAAATAGATAATCATCAAGGACCTACTGTATAGAACAGGGCATCCTATGCGATATTCTGTGATAACCTGTATGGGAAAAGAATCTGAAAAGGATAAATAAATGAATATGTACAACTGTAAAGCTTTGCTGTGCCCCTGAAACTAACACAACATTGTAAATCAACTATACTCCAATATAAAATAAAAATTGTTAAAAAGAGAGAGAAGCTTGGAGGTAAGATAAATAACGTTGGCCTCGTCTCATTCTTTACACCAGTGGTTCTGCTCCTGGCTACATACTAGCATCACCTGGGGATTTTGAAGGCTCTGATACCAAGACTGCACCCCACAGAAATGAAGGAAGAACCTCTGAGAAGGGGGTTCAGGCACAGGCATCTTGCTAAAGGCCCAGGAGATGCCATTTTCCAGCCCCGATTGAGAAATAAAGTTTTTCACAGTTTACTTGGGCAATTCAGGCTTTCCTTGGAGAAGTCAAGTGAATACCAAGCCCTTTAGAGCTGTTTCTTCCCACGCTTAGTCTTCTCCAGCTGCTCTGACAAGATACCTTAGACTAGTGCTCAGACGAGACAGTTATTTCCTACAGTTCTGGAGACTGGAAAAGTCCAAGATCAAGGTGCCAGCCAATTCCACTCCTGGTAAGAACCTTCGCCCTGGTTTATCGATGGCTACTTATTTTTTTAGCTGTGTCCTCATGTTAGGGCGGAGAAGGTAATGGCACCCCACTCCAGTACTCTTGCCTGGAAAATCCCATGGACGGAGGAGCCTGGTAGGCTGCAGTCCATGGGGATGCTAAGAGTTGGACACGACTGAGTGACTTCTTTCACTTTTCACTTTCCTGCATTGGAGAAGGAAATGGCAACCCACTCCAGGATTCTTACCTGGAGAATCCGAGGGACAGGGGAGCCTGGTGGGCTGCCGTCTATGGGGTCGCACAGAGTCAGACACGACTGAAGCGACTTAGCAGCAGCAGCAGCATGTTAGGGGAGGGCTTGCCTGGTAGCTCAGAGGTAAAGAAACCGCCTGCCAATACTCTTGTTTGATCCCTGGGTCAGAAAGATCCCCTGGAGGAGAAAATGGCAACCCACTCCAGTATTCTCACCTGGAAAATCCCACAGACAGAGAAGCCTGGAGGGCTACAGTCCACAGAGTCTCAAAGAGTCCAACATGACTTAGCTACTCAGCACAGCGCAGCATGTGAGCAGGGCAGGGAGGGCAGAGGAGAGCAAGCTCTTTTCTTAAAATAGACACTAATTCCTTCAGAAGGACCCTACCCTCATGACCTCATCTAAAACTTACTACCTTCCAAAGGCCTCATCTCCAATGTCATCACATTCAGGGTTAGGGCTTTTGTGTATGAATTTGTGGAAGAAGGGAGAGACATAACTCAGTCCATAGAACAACCCTTCTCTAAGATGTTCCAAAAAAGCATGATTTAGGGTTTGGGACACCAGCAAAGGGGGCCTTTAGCTGGGGATGGGTGGGGATCTTCCAAGAAATGCTGGCTGGGTCCCATCACAGGGCTTTCTCCTGGCATCTGCTGCCCCAGGCTAGACTGTGGGCTCAGTCCAGTGCTGAAGACCTTCCTAAGTTGCTGCTCTAGCCTTCCCTCAGGCCCTGCCGAGGCTGCTCCGCAGGACTTACTTGCAGGGTCACCTCCAGCCAAGCGATAATCTACCCCCTAGCAGATAGCATGCATGAATGTCTGGGGAGTGCCTGCCATCTGCCTGTCCATGTGCTTGCACTGTCTTTCATCAGCAGAGGCAACTTTACAGAGCCCCCTCCACGTGGAGTCCACATCAGGCATGAGCGAAGGCCCTCCCCTCCCGTGTTCCCTGCATCTCACACCATCTCCGCTCCGGGCTTTCAGCTCCCTGGTTGTTCCCCCATCATGACCCACTAAGCCAGAAAACTTCAGACTTTCTTTTCCCCTCTCTTAATTGTCTTCAAGCTTTTTGGTCATTTCTTTTCTGAAGGCATTCTCAAAAATGATGCAGGAGAACAGACTTCTGGTTGGCAAGGGGGTTGGGGGATGGGGAAGGGAAGGAATGGGAACTTGGGATTAGCAGAGGCAAACTATTATATATAGGATGGATGGACAACAAGGTCCTACTGTGTAGCACAGGGAACTATATGCAATAACCTGTAATAAACCAAAATGGAAAAGAATATGAAAACGAATATATATGTGTATAGCTGAGTTATCTTGTTGTATAGAAGAAATTAATACAACACTGTAAATCAACTATACTTCAGTTGAAAAAAACCATGCAGGGGACTTGCCTGCTGGTCCTACGGCTAAGACTCTGAGTGCAAGGCAGGCGCCACAATTAAAGATTCTGCACGAAGCAACAAAGATCGAAGAACTCAAATGCCACAGCTAAGACCTGGAGCAGCCAAATAAATAAAAATATTTTTTAAAAGAAAACTATGGCATAGTTTTAAAAGTCAGTACACCTGAAAGTAACATATTGTAAATCAACTACACTTCAATTTTAAAAAATCAAATCATTAGAACAGCTGAAAATGATGTAATGTTTGCATACAGTAAGTACTGATATCTCAAAACAGTTTCATCACCCTAAAAGTATCCCTAAAACATATCAATGCCATAATAATTTGATTTCTATCCATTAAAAAAAAGCCACAAACAACAGAATGGCAGTTTTACTTCACCCACTGTGGTTCTTTAATTTGCATTCTGCTCCCCCAACAATATTTTATCCTAAGGTATTATAAGTCTGTGCTTTAGAGTCTTTTATTGATCACTCTTTTGCCCTCCTTGGAAATAATATGTTTAAGGATTGAAATTAATATTTTTTTAAACTTTCCTGTGACCAGGTCTTCCCATGGAAATCCAATGGTTAAGACTCCAACCTTCCACTGCAGCGGGTATGGGTTCAATGCCTGGGCTGGAAACTAAGATCCTGAAAGCCGTGTAGGCGATAAATAAATATATATGTATAGACATAATTTATTTTTCAAAAAGTTTCCTGTGACCAAAAGTGTTCTTATTAAAAGTTTTAAAACTTTTGTTCTGGATCAATTAAAGAGGAATAATGGTTACCAGTCTCTCAAATTGTATTTTTGGGTGGTACTATGAAAATTTTTATACCTTGGGACAATGAACCATAATAAAAGTTGCTCAGGAATGGGGAGAAGTGTGACTTTCCTTTGTAAAGGGAGAGAACAGTTATTATGCAGGGGCAGTAGGAAAAAAAAAAAAAAAACAGCTGGAGAGAAATGTGCAAAGGGAAGTTGAGGAGCTGTACACGGATTCCCTTAAACTCTTCGCAGCTCCCGAGGGGCACCTGCACCCTGGTTTGAAGCCTGCTGTTCTCAATCATGCCTGCCTTTTCCACAAGGGCTCCCAGTCCCAGGCAGGAGCCTGCCATGAGAGGCAGAAGAAGAAGGCTTTCTACACTTCGTAAGAGACCCTATGACCTCACTCTCCAGGCCAGGCCCTGGATCTTGGGCCTATAGAGTGTCTCATCCTAGGACCCATGTATTTTTATACATTGGTTTAATATCCTCCAAACACACACAGATAGAGTTACACCTGCACATGCGTATTTCAAAAGAACACACACAAAAAAACAGTCATTCCGGAGCGAATGACTATGCTCAGCAGGTCAAGCATTTTTATTATAGAAATTTGTGTTGCAGTTTGAATAGTTTCCATATATACGCACACTTTTTTCAGGGATAAATTAAAAGAAAAGCAAGCTTATAGGTACATCATGCAAAGCAACATGAGCTTCCTTTCCTGTTTTGCTTTCATACTAATACAATACACTCAGTTTGAGAGTTAATGTCATGTGTCAACTTGACCGGACCATAAGGGCTTCCAAGGTGGCGCTCGTGGTAAAGAACTTGCCTGCCAGTGCAGGAGACACAAGAGACTTGGGTTCAACCCTTGGGTCGGGAAGACCCCCTGGAGGAGGGCACAGCAACACACTCCAGTACTCTTGCCTGGGGAATCCCCATGGAGAGAGGCGCCTGGTGGGCTACAGTCCACGGGGTCACAAAAAGGTGGACACGACTGAACTGACTTAGCAGAGTCCAGGCCATGGGGTGCCCAGATATTTGGTCAAACAGTATTCCAGCTACTGTTTGTGTTAGGGTGTTTTAAGATGAGATTAACATTTAAATTGGTAGACTGAATAAAGCAGATGGGCCTCCATAGTGTGGGTAGGCTTCATCCAATCCTGTAAAGGCCTGGGTAGAACACAAGACTGACTCTCCTCCAGTAGGAGAGAATTCTCCTGCTTGCCAGCCTTCAAACTGAGACATGAGCTTCGCCTGTTCTATGCTGGCCTTTGGACTTGAACGGGGACATCAGCTCTGCCGATTTTGACACACCAACCTCATAATCAGGTGAGTCAATTTCTTATTTTTTACATAAAGATACATCCACACACATATATATATGTATATATATTCTATTGGTTCTGTTTCTTGAAAAAATCCTGACTAAAACACAGTTGGGTTCTGGTTTTTGTGGGGTTTCTTTTGCTTCACTGTGCAGTTTGTGGGCTCTTAGTTCCTCGACCAGGGATCAAACCCATGCCTCCTGCAGTGGAAGCACAAGGTCCTAACCACTGGACCGCAGAGGAGTGCCCAGATACTTTTTCTTTACATTTAAAAGAAAAAAATATTGGGCTTGCCTGGTGGCTCAGTGGTAAAGAATCTGAACTGCCAAAGCAGGAGACACTGGTTCGATTCTCAGTCCAGGAAGATCCCACGTGTCTCAGAGCGCCTAAGCCCAGGTGCCACGCTACAGCCAGGGCTCGAGAGCCTGGGGGCTGCAACAACTGAAGCCCACGTGTCCTAGAGTCTAGGCTCTCCTATAAGAGAAGCCACCACAATGAGAAGCCCCCGCACCCCAGCTAGAGAAAAGCCCGTGCAGGAGCAAAGACCCAGCATAGCCAAAAATAAATAATTAAAAATGTCTATTGTGCTTTATTTCTTTCTTCTCCAACTTTGAGATGAAATTTATATACAATAAAAATTTCAATGCACAGTTAGATGAGTTTGGGCACCTGTATCCAGATGTGTAGCCCCCACCATTAATAAAATATTCTTTTCATATGCGTATGTTTTTAAAAAATCACACCTAGCTGTGTGTCAATTTTGACTCATTTTGGTGATGAGTGATACAAAAATGACAGTGACTTAAGTAACAGAGGAAGAAGTGAACTGATACTGGAGACAGCCACAGTGTTCACCCTGGAAGGTCGATGCTTCAAAGAAAAAAGCTCACTGTTCTGTCTACCTGCTCCTAAAGCTCATTTTTGGAGCTTGGATATTTAATTGGTTTACGTATAATCAGTTTCATCAAACTCTAGAGAAGATGCCCTACGTTGATTATGCAGCACAGTTACTGTGTGAGAGTGAGCACAGCTACTTTTCCTAAGATTTATTCATTGATTTATTTTTGGCTGCGCGGGGCTTTCTCCAGTTGCAGAGAGCAGGGTCTACTTCCTAATTGTGGTGCTCGGGCTTCTCACTGCAGTGGCTTCTCTTGATTCAGAGCTTAGGCTCAACGGTTGTGGTACATGGGTTTAGTTGTTCCTTGACATGTGGGATCTTCCTGGACCAGGGATCAAACCCACATCTCCTGTATTGGCAGGCAGATTCTTTACCACTGAGCCACCAAGGAAGCCCAAGCACAGCTATTTTAAGGACCTTTGAATTTGCAATGTCCCACTTACCAGTCTTGCAGCTAGTTGGTAAAGAATCTGCCTGCAATGTAGGCAGACCTTGGTTGGATTCCTGGGTCGGGAAGATCCCTTGGAGAAGGAAATGGCAACCCACTCCAGTACTCTTGCCTGGAGAATTCCCTGGACAGAGGAACCTGGCAGGTTACATACAGTCCATGGGATCACAAGAGTCGGACACGACTCAGCAACGAAACCACCACCACTACCTCATGTCTTATAAGAAATTTTCAAGTGTACCCACATTTGCATTATTTGTTTTGTTGTAGAAAATTCTGACTTTATTTTTGTAATTTAAATGATTCGATTATTATTCATTGAATCTGCTGTGGGCTGCAGCTTCTTGGCAGTTACTACACATCACTTTGCATTCTTGCAAAGTGAGATAATCTACCCGACAAACAGCTTTCCATATATAGAGGCATTTTTATGAAGACTGGCTTTCACAATTAATAATGCTGCTATAAAATTCTGTTTTATAGTCATATTCATTCCTATTTTATGTTTTTTCTCTTTCTTTTAATTTGAAGTCAGTACATTTGCCCTCGGAGTTTTTTTTCGGCGGGGTGGGCGTGCCATACTGTAGTTTGTGCTTGTGAAGATTTTAGTTCCCTGACCAAGGATTGAACCAGGATCCCAGCAGATTTCCTTTTATACAGACACCCCTAGCTTCAAGGAGAGAAGGAGCTGGAAATGTCATTTTCAGCCTTCTGGCCTCTAGGTAAGGGAGAAGACTTGCTGTTTCTTTTTTTTTTTTTCCTTCTTTTTTAAAAAATTTACTTTTTATTTATTTTTAGAATTTTATTTATCATTTATTTTTGGCTGCACTGGGTCTTCCTTGCTGTGAGCAGGCTTTTAGTCATGGTACACAGGCTCAGGAGTTGTGGCACTCAGGTTTAGCTGCCCCACAGCATGTGAGATCTTAGTTCCCTGACCAAGGATTGAACTCGAGTCCCCTGCATTGGAAGACAGACACTTAACCACTGGACTGCTGCGGAAGTCCCAAAGAGAAGAGTTTTGAACTCGGAAGTTGAAAGTTACCTGTAACGGCTGCCACAGAAGCCACAGGAACAATGGCACAAGACAGACAGAATGAACAGCTAAACTCAGAGCCAGAAAAGTGATTGGAGCTTTTGTAACCAATGAGCAACTTGCTGTTATTCAAATTCTGACCCTCTAAGGAAATGGTTTCTGAAACTGCAATGTCCAATAGCTTTCTATTTTATGATTCAGCATTAGTATTCAAACTCGGTGGTTCTAACTTACATGTGGATTTAAAACACAGACTGCAGGGCCCACTCAATAAAAGGAGGGTGGGGCCTGAGAACGTGCATTCCTAGCAAATTTCCAAGTGCTGCTGCTGCTGCTCTTAAAACCGTATTTTGAAAGCCACGATTACTGCCAATCTTTTGTTTCGATAGACAGTGGTGCCATTTTCAATCATTTGCCTTGTACCAAAGTTACAGAGAAGAACCCTGTTATCAAGGTGGAAGGTGAGGGAGGGGTGTTGCCTGCAGAGGGAACAATATGTCTGAAGGGCATTCTTTCTGCCTGCCAGCAGCCACTTTCCTGCTTCAGGTAGCAGCACCTTGGTTTCCATTGGGCGAACTCCCTGGTTGTGGTGCTTGGGTTGCAGGTGAGGAGATTCTGCCTCAGGGCTGGTGGGGCCGGTGGGAGATAAGACCTGGGGTTGACTAATCAGTGTGTCCTGATACCTAGTTATCCACGAATCGTCACAGCGATTGGTTCAGAGATAGTCACTCGATCCCAGCTGACTCAGTATGTGTCATCCATAGGTCCTTCTCTAGAGCGATTGAGAGGAAGCGAAAGTACCACTCTTTCCACTAGGGTAGCTCATTAGGATGCAAGCTGAGTCTTCACATCCCTTTGGGAAAGACTGAGAATAAAGATAGTACGGTAGAGGGCAGAGATAACCCACGGGGATGAGGCGTCCGGTCTTTATTCTAACTTTCTCTCTGGGGCTTTTCCATCACACAAGTCAAGAAGCTCCTCTGGGCTTCAGCCACTCTGACCTGGGTTTCTGCCTCCTGTAACTGAAAGAATCCCGGCCAACCCAGGACAAACCCGGAAAGGGCCTGGTGCAACTTTGAGGAAGTGAGAGACGGCAGACAATCCGGGGGAGAACAGCCCCGGAAGAGTGGCTGAGAGCCGGGTCACCGAGGGCCTCGCAGGCTACAATACATACTTTGCATTTTTAACTCACTGAACTGAGACGCCACCAGATGACCTGAAGCACGAGTCATACGAATACGGCTTCTTCAGGGACAGAGAGCACTGAAACAGGTGGTTATTATCTTCTCAGAGCCAACAAATAGTCTAAGATTCAACATGATGAATGGAAGTTCTACTTTTAAGGGCACTGGCTCCTAGGACTTTCGTGTCCAAACACCTGCAGTGATCTCTCTGGACAGGAGCCATTGGAAAGAGAGCAGAGTAATACAAAAATGTTTCAGGGATAATAGCTATAGGAACAAACTGATCTCATTCTTGTCTTTAAAAAAAAAAGAGGGGGGAGAGAAGGAGATAAGGAACTGTGTGTGTGTGTGTGTGTGTCTGCATTAATTTTATTGATTGGAAATGCCATACCAAAGTGTGTTTTCTTCTTTATATACTTCTATATTTAATTATACCTTCCCTGGTGACTCAGACGGTAAAGAGTCCGCCTACAAGGCAAGAGACCACAGGGTTCGAACCCTGGGTTGGGAAGATTCCCTGGAGAAGGGAATGGCTACATACTCCAGTATTCTTGGCTGGAGAATTTCATAGACAGAGGAGCCTGGAGGGCTATAATCCATGGGGTCACAGGGAATTGGACACGACTAAGTAACTAACACTTTCACCTACAACAGTGTGTATAACTTTAATAAAAAAAAATATTCTTTAAAAATATATAAAATAAAAAAAGAACAACAACAAAAAAAGGAGGAATGTTCTGGGACTTCCCCGGTGATTCAGTGGCTAATACGCCAAGCTCCTAATGCAGGGGGCACAGGTTCAATCCCTGGTCAGAGAGCTAGAGCCTACATACCACAACTAAGACCCAGCACAGGCAAATAAATAACTTTTCAAAAAATAAAGAAGGAATATTTTTACTGCTGGGAAATAATTATATCAATATCTATTAAACATTTTAAAACACATACTCTTTTCCTTTTAACCAGCGTCTCCATAGTGGAAACTCTACCTTATGGAACAGGGATTAGCAAACTTTCTCTGTAAAGAGTCAGAGAGTAAACACCTTAGGCTTTGTGACCCATCCAGTTTTTGCACCAATGACTCAGCCCTGCCGGGGTAGTGAGAGAGCAGTTATAGAAATTATGCAAGTGAATAAGTTTGGCTGTGTTCCAATAAAAGTTCATTTACAAAAATAGGTGCTGGCCTGCATTTGATCTGTGGAACCTGTTTTCTGATCCCTGCTCTAGAAAAAGAATATGTACAGATATATGTACCAAGATATTTACTGCAGAATGTTTGAAGCAAAAAAAAAAAAAAACACCTGATAATATAAACATGCACCAATAGTGGAATGGTTGATAAACTGTTTCTAGGATGGAATTTGATTCAAATATTCAGAAGAACCAGTTAGATCTACACCTGCTGACCTGGAGGAACAATCACGAGGCCTTAAGTGAACAAAGAGACTCGCCGCATAACACAACACGCACAGTAGGTTTCCACTAGCCTGTGAGCACCTGGCGACTTTGCCGGTCCTCCCACTGTGGGCGGAATGCACTGCTCAGTTCCAGAGCTGAGCTCGGCCACGTGACTTGCTTCAGCCAATGGAATGTTAGCAGATGTCCCGTGAGAAGAGCCTTCTATGAGTTTGACTTGGCCTCGGGAGCTCCTATGGATGCCTGATGAAGAACAGGTCTCAAGGAGCCGCTGGTCCACAAAGGATGAAGAACACGCGGGGCCGACTCAGCCCAGCGTACCTGCAGCCTGAGGCGGGACTGGCCCGCGGAGCCCAGCCACGATCTGCTGACCCAGGAGCATGAGAATAAGGGCTTACCAGTTTAAGGTTTGCGAGGACATGTCTTACTCAGCAGGAAGGCTGCAAATGTGAACTAATACAACACAGTGGTTGGAGGGACTTCCTTGGTGGTCCAGTGGCTAAGACTCCAAGCTCCCAATACAGGGGGGCCCGAGTTCGATCCCTGGTCAGGGAACTAAGAACCCACATGCCGCAACTAAGAGTTCTTATGCAGCTAAAGATCCCATGAGCCACAGCGAAGAATTGATGCAGCCAAAAATTTTTTTTTTAATCTGATGGATGTGGAGAAAGAAATGGCAACCCACTCCAGTATTCTTGCCTGGAAAAGTCCATGGACAGAGGAGCCTGGTGGGCTGCAGTCCATGGGGTTACATGACTGAGCATGTGTGCATGAGGGTGGAGGGTGATGGGTTGGTAGAAATAAACCAGTAGAACTAAAAAAAAAAAATCTGATGGATGGATGTCACTGGACACTGGAAGGACCTGTGTTGTTTTTGCCACTTCAGCATCTGATCACTCTTACTCCTATAACCACACCCTGATTTTCCTCTAAGGAACCACCCCTTTCCCACTCTCAGTCCACATGGAACGCATGGGGTGGCTTAATTGCCTGGGCTAAAGGGTGGACTTATGAGCAAGTGCTGTGCATGAGCTGACTCACAGCTCAAGCACAGGCTCACAAGAGCTGCTGGTGAAATTATAGGAGCGTTGTAAGGCAGTTGACACCACATTGGTAACTTGAATTGGTTGTGGTAGGAGTATTTACACCACAGAACTTGGCAAATTCTATGAATCAAAGCTTTTGTTTTATTTTTCAGCCATGCAGCAAGGCTTATGGGATCTTAGTTCACTGACCAGGGATGGAACCTGGACCCCAAGCAGTGGACGTGGAGTCTGAACCATTGGACCACCAGGGAATACCAAAATCAAACCTTTATTTTCCCAAAAAGCCATGTTAGACATTTATCAGCACTGTTGTGACTCAGTTGTGGTTAATCAGAGGGCCATACCTTCATGGCCACAGAGTCCAGCTGGGCAGGTAACTCAAGCCAGGCCAGGCGAGTCAGTTCAGGTGTTAGAATAGAAGTGTTCTGTTCTGGGGTTCTGTAACAGGAGAAAAGGGGACAGGGCACAACTTTTGAAAGAATGACATAGCCTAAGGATGCAACATAAACCAATTAACATCAAATGGGTCCAAGACTCAACCTTGATCCTCAATCAGCAAGCTAAATGACACACCCAGAGGCACCAGGAAGGTTCCAAGGCACTGTCAAAAGACCCAGGAGTGGGTGGTGACCCAATTCCTGGAAATCTCCACCCGGTCCCCATAATAGTTGGAAAAATCCTCCCACTCATTAGCATATGAAACTACCCAGCCCATAAAAACTAACCACATGACATTTCACAATAAGACATCAAGAACCTGAGCTTCATTAGGTCCTGAAACCAGGTACCACGGGTTTTGGCTGAGACCCAGCCATGTGGGTGTTGGCCCACGTGGGTGAGTCACAGACTGAGTTTTGGCCAGGTGTGATTCCAGCAGATGGGTCAAGTCCTAATCTGAGGTAAACGGTTTCAGTTCCTGGACCAGTAGGACTAAATCTGGAGCTGCTAGGAGCTCCCTGTGGAGCATAAAGCCAACAGAGAATTAGAACTAAAAGGCAGAACCCAAGTTCTGTTGGCATTATTTGAGGTCCTTGATCCAGCACTGCCTGAAACTGGAATTCCCCCTGTATTCCCAGTTCTGCAGGCCAACACACGCATTCTCTTTATAACCAATGCCCTTGGTGCCCCATGCCAAAACCCCGTGACCCACCTCTGAGGTCAGCCACAATTGCCAGACAGCGTTGGCTCGCTCTCAGCCTCCTAATTCACACACCTGGGTCTTCCAGCCTGAGGGCTACCTCTAGCACGGGCTTCAGGGCAGCCCAGAAAAAGTGCCAGGGACCTCCTGCCTTTAGGAGTCATCTTCAACTGCTAGGATACAGGAGTCAGTGGCTAGGTACCCCCAGCTTCTCAGTCCACTGCAGACAGCTCTGAGCTTTGTGTGGTTTGTTGTTCATTTTTCCTACTTGCATCAAAAAAGAATCAGCAATTTAATCATCTTGCCATACCTTCTGCAGGTCAGGGATTTTTTTTTGACTGGATAGGATACCCTAACCAGATACATCCCAGGTTTTAAGATTCAGATCTTAGTAGAACTAAGCTTTTGCATCCCACAAAACCCTGCACCATCGTGCCAGAAGCATCCAACCTGGGGAGGATACTCTGACCGTGGCTGATTTGCCCAGGAACAAATTCAGCCTGAAAATAGCAAACTAAAGTTAGCCAAGATGTTCTGCCTCCTTAAGGAACATCCTGTCCAGAGGAAAGAATATTTAAGGAGAGAGGAAGCAGCACAAGTTCAATTCAGCCAAGGGACAGAGGAAGAACGCCTCAAAAGCCGTGTGATTTTGGTCTGTGTTCCAAACAGAGGACGGTGGGACAAACAACAGAGAGATACCTACGGGAGGCCTGGGTTTCAGAAATCATTCTTTTAACCTTCTCCTTGTGTTTTTAATTTTCCATTTGCTTATTATTCTCTCCTTTCGTTTTCATCTTGAAGCAGCCTCCTTCACTTAAGCCTCAGAGACTTAAGCCATTTGATTAAGGAGTGGTAGAGCTTGTGGAGAAGACAATGGCACCCCACTCCAATATTCTTGCCTGGCAAATCCCATGGATGGAGGAGCCTGGTAGGGTGCAGTCCATGGGGTCGCTAAGAGTCGGACACGACTGAGCGACTTCACTTTCACTTTTCACTTTCATGCATTGGAGAAGGAAATGGCAACCCACTCCAGTGTTCTTGCCTGGAGAATCTCAGGGACGGGGGAGCCTGGTGGGCTGCCATCTGTAGGGTCGCACAAGAGTCGGCCACGACTGAAGCGACTTAGCAGCAGCAGAGCTTGGATTTGAACCTCAGCCCCGCTTTCTTCCAGGTTGACAGGCACATAGTGAGCGACTGATAAGTACAGTATATAAACAAATGAAGAAAGGGATTCCCTGGTGGCTCAGATGGTAAACAGACTGCCCGCAATGCAGGAGGCCCGAGTTCGATCCCTGAGTCCGGGAAGATCCCCTGGAGAAGGAAATGGCAACCCACTCCAGTATTCTTGCCTGGAGAATCCCATGGACGGAGGAGCCTGGCAGGCTACAGTCCATAGGATCGCGTCCATTGGACGCGACTTAACGACTACACATTCACTTTCAAACAAATGAAGAAAGCTCCAATGTATAGAAGTGGAATCTAAATCTACAAGGATTCTTGACCACATGGGTTTCATCTCAACTCCTATCTACAGCAAAAAGGTAGTATAATCATATCTAACATAGCAACATTGAGAATTAGGTACTGTGTTCATGTCCATTTTATAGATGAGGAAACTGAGATTCAGAAAAGTCAATTCCCCCTACTAGTCCACTAGTCCACTAGGCACGGCAATGTTTTGTCTTGCTCATGACTCCATATCTTGAGCCTGGAGACACTCCATAAACAGTTCTGTATGCTTGATCAAAATAGAGATATAATTTGAACCCAGGTCTTTGTGATTGCCCCACACAGCATGGCTTAGTTTCATTGAGTTAGACAAGGCTGTGGTCCATGTGATCAGATTGGCTAGTTTTCTGTGATTAAGGGGCCACCATAAACATGATATTAGTTTTCTGTGTGGAGCCACCCAAGATGGACGGGTCATGGTGGAGAGGACTGACAGAACGTGGTCCACTGGAGAAGGGAATGGCAAACCACTTCAGTCTTCTTGCCTTGAGAACCCCATGAACAGTATGAAAAGGCAAAATGACAGGATTCTGAAAGAGGAACTCCCCAAGTCAGTAGGGGCCCAATATGCTACTGGAGATCAGTGGAGAAATAACTTCAGAAAGAATGAAGGGATGGAGCCAAAGCAAGAACAATACCAGTTGTGGATGTGACTGGTGATAGAAGCAAGGTCCGATGCTGTAAAAAGCAATATTGCATAGGAACCTGGAATGTCAGGTCCATGAATCAAGGCAAATTGGAAGTGGTCAAACAGGAAATGGCAAGAGTGAACGTCAACATTCTAGGAATCAGCAAACTAAAATGGACTGGAATGGGTGAATTTAACTCAGATGACCATTATATCTACTACTGCGGGCAGGAATCCCTTAGAAGAAATGGAGTAGCCATCATGATCAACAAAAGAGTCCGAAATGCAGTACTTGGATGCAATCTCAAAAACGACAGAATGATCTCTGTTTGTTTCCAAGACAAACCATTCAATATCACGGTGATCTAAGCCTATGCCCCAACCAGTAACGCTGAAGAAGCTGAAGTTGAACTGTTCTATGAAGACCTACAAAACCTTTTAGAACTAACACCCAAAAAAATGTCCTTTTCATTGTAGGGGACTGGAATGCAAAAGTAGGAAGTCAGGAAACGCCTGGAGTAACAGGCAAATTTGGCCTTGGAATACAGAATGAAGCAGGGCAAAGGCTAATAGAGTTTTGCCAAGAGAATGCACTGGTCATAGCAAACACACTCTTCCAACAACACAAGAGAAGACTCTATACATGAACATCACCAGATGGTCAACACCGAAATCAGATTGATTATATCCTTTAGCAGCCAAAGATGGAGAAGCTCTATACAGTCAGCAAAAACAAGACCGGGAGCTGACTGTGGCTTAGATCATGAATTCCTTATTGCCAAATCCAGACTTAAATTGAAGAAAGTATGGAAAACCACTATACCATTCAGGTATGACCTAAATCAAATCCCTTATGATTATACAGTGGAAGATTATACAACTGGAGAAGGAAATGGCAAACCACTTCAGTTTTCTTGCCTTGAGAACCCCATGAACAGTATGAAAAGGCAAAATGACAGGATTCTGAAAGAGGAACTCCCCAAGTCAGTAGGGGCCCAATCTAGATTTAAGGGCCTAGATCTGATAGATAGAGTACCTGATGAACTATGGACAGAGGTTCGTGACATTGTACAGGAGGCAGGGATCAAGACCATCCCCATGGAAAAGAAATGCAAAAAAGCAAAATGGCTGTCTGGGGAGGCCTTACAAATAGCTATGAAAAGAAGAGGAGCGAAGAGCAAAGGAGAAAAAGAAAGATATTCCCATTTGAATGCAGAGTTCCAAAGAATAGCAAGGAGAAATAAGAAAGCCTTCCTCAGAGATCAGTGCAAACAAATAGAGGAAAACAACAGAATAGGAAAGACTAGAGGTCTCTTCAAGAAAATTAGAGACACCAAGGGAACATTTCAGGCAAAGATAGGCTCGATAAAGGACAGGAATGGTATGGACCTAACAGAAGCAGAAGATATTAAGAAGAGGTGGCAAGAATACAAAGAGGAACTGTACAAAAAAGATCTTTACGACCAAGATGATCACGGTGGTGTGATCACTCACTTAGAGCCAGACATCCTGGAATGTGAAGTCAAGTGGGCCTTAGAAAGCATCACTACGAACAAAGCTAGTGGAGGTGATGGAATTCCAGTTGAGCTATTTCAAATCCTGAAAGATGATGCTGTGAACGTGCTGCACTCAATATGCCAGCAAATTTGGAAAACTCAGCAGTGGCCACAGGACTGGAGAAGGTCAGTTTTCATTCCAACCCCAAAGAAAAGCAATGCCAAAGAATGCTCAAACTACCGCACAATTGCACTCATCTCACACGCTAGCAAAGTAATGCTCAAAATTATCCAAGCCAGGCTTCAGCAATATGTGAACTGTGAACTTCCAGATGTTCAAGCTGGTTTTAGAAAAGGCAGAGGAACCAGAGATCAAATTGCCAACATCCGCTGGATCATGGAAAAAGCAAGAGAGTTCCAGAAAAACATCTATTTCTGCTTTATTGACTATGCCAAAGCCTTTGACTGTGTGGATCACAATAAACTGTGGAAAAGTCTGAAAGAGATGGGAATACCAGACCACCTGACCTGCCTCTTGAGAAACCTATATGCAGGTCAGAAAGCAACAGTTAGAACTGGACCTGGAACAACAGACTGGTTCCAAATAGGAAAAGGAGTTCATCAAGGCTATATATTGTCACCCTGTTTATCTACCTTATATGCAGAGTACATCATGAGAAACACGGGGCTGCAAGAAGCACAAGCTGGAATCAAGATTGCTGGGAGAAATATCAATAACCTCAGATATGCAGATGACACCACCCTTATGGCAGAAAGTGAAGAGGAACTCAAAAACTTCTTGATGAAAGTGAAAGAGGAGAGTGAAAAAGCTTAAAGCTTTTTCTTAAAGCTTAAAGCTCAACATTCAGAAAACGTAGATCATGGCATCTGGTCCCATCACTTCCCCAAATAGATGGGGAAACAGTGGAAACAGTGTCAGAGTTTATTTTGGGGGGCTCCAAAATCACTGCAGAGGTGATTGCAGCCATGAAATTAAAAGACGCTTACTCCTTGGAAGGAAAGTTATGACCAACGTAGATAGCATATTCAAAAGCAGAGATATTACTTTACCTACAAAGATCTGTCTAGTCAAGGCTATGGTTTTTCCAGTGTTAATGTATGGATGTGAGAGTTGGACTGTGAAGAAGGCTGAGCACCAAAGAATTGATGCTTTTGAACTGTGGTTTTGGAGAAGACTCTTGAGAGTCCCTTGGACTGCAAGGAGATCCAACCAGTCCATCCTAAAGGAGACCAATCCTGGGTGTTCATTGGAAGGACTGATGCTAAAGCTGAAACTCCAGTACTTTGGCCACCTCATGTGAAGAGTTGACTCACTGGAAAAGACCCTGGTGCTGGGAGGGACTGGGGGCAGGAGGAGAAGGGACGACAGAGGATGGTGGCTGATGGCATCACCGACTCGATGGACATGGGTTTGGGAGACCCATGTAGACTCCAGGAGTTAGTGATGGGCAGGGAGGCCTGGAGTGCTTGGATTCATGGGGTCACAAAGAGTCAGACACGACTGAGCGACCGAACTGAATTCAGTATGTCTAAGTGCCATATTTAGGCAGTAGTGTGTCTTTAAGATGAAGTCATAGTGATTAGAATGGGCTCAAACCCAATGAGTGGTTTCCTAAGCGGAGAGACACAGACCCACAGAGAAGGCATGAGATGAGGGAGGCAGAGACGGGAGTGAAGCAGCACAAGCCAAGGAAAGCCAGAATGGCACCAACTGCCAAAAGCCAGGAAAGAGGCATGAAATAGATCCTCCTTCAGAATCTCCAGAAGGAAGCAAACGTGCAACACCTTAATTTTGGACTTCTTGCCTCCAGAAGCATGAGAGGCTAAACTTCTACTGCTTTAAACTACCAAGCCTGGGGTAGGTCTTTGTCACAGCAGCCTTGAGACATGATACCCACTTGTTACAATTTCTAAAGAGGGAGCAATGAATTCAGTCCCATCGTTGAGTTCATGAAAATGTATCTTCTTCTGAAAGTCTCACTGGTTTTTGGACTATGGATTCAAATTGAACTTGAGTCAAGATTAGTCACATTTTCATTTTGTTTTTGGCCCACGTGGCTTGCAGGGTTGAGCTCATGGCCCCTGCAGTGGAAGTGAGAAGTCCCAACCGTTGGATTGCCAGGGAATTCCCCAGTCACATTTTTTAATGCCTACCTTGAAAGTATCTTATATTTTCTTTAATTTTTATTTTTTATTGAAGTGCAGTTGATGGGAGGAGTTGATGGAAAGTAGTCAGCCACAGGGTAAGAGCAAAGTCCTAGAATCAGAGGTACCATGTTCAAATCAGAGAGTTACAGTGTAATTTACCTGAGCATCAGTCTTCACCTCTGAGATGTTGGATTTTATTCCTGCTTCTCAGCATGAGTTTTAAATGAGATTCTACATGAAATACTCTCAGCATAGAAACTGGCATGTGACAAGTGATTGACATATTCTGGCTTTACATTCTTTCCATTTAATTTTTATTTATTTATTTTTAAATAATGTTTCTTTATATACATATATTTATTTATTTGGCTGTGCCAGGTCTTGGTGGCAGCATGTGGGATTTTCAGTCTTCATTCTGGCATTCGGTATCTTTAGTTGCGGCATGTGAGCTCCTAATTGCAGCATATGGGATCCAGTTTCCTGACTGGGGATCAGTCGCAGGCCTCCTGCATTGGGAGCACAGAGTCTTAGCAACCAGATCACCAGGGAAGTCCTCCGTTTAATTTTTAAACAGAAATTACATTCATAAGGTTAAAAAAGGAAGATGACATAGAAAAGGATATACAGAAAACACTGACTCCCACTCATCTCTGTCCACTGAGTTCCTCTATCTCCCGTTGCCACTGGTAAACACTTTCGTTAGTTTCTCGTGAACACTTCCTGTTCACAAATAAAAATATTGAGCCCCCTTGTACAAAAAAGGTGGCATCCTGCATAAATTTTTTCTGTACCCTGCTTTTTTCTCTTAATAATACAACCTGAAGATACATATTTTGCTGTTTTCAGTCACTCAGTCATGTCAGTTCATTTCAGTTTAGTTGCTCAGTCATCTTCGTGACCCCATGGACTGCAGCATGCCAGGCTTCCCTGTCCTTCACTCTCTCCTGAAGGTTATTCAATAGCAATAAAAAAGAGAGCTTCCTCATTGTTTTCGTTTATTATTACATATTATTGCACATGTGATTATGTCACTCCCTATAGATGGAAACTCTGGTTGTTTCCACTCCTACAATGACTAATAACACGGCAATGGGAACTTTGCACTCACTTTCTCCTGTATGTGCACAGGTGTGTCTGAAATACAAATACCTGACCGTGGAGTTGCTAAGGCAAAGGGAAAATGCCAGTGTACACTTAACATAGGTTGTAAAGTATCCGCAGAGAAGTTGTACCACTTTGTACTATCAGGATATGCCAGTGCCTTTTGTCTTATGGCCTCATCACCAGAGTATGTGTGACAGTCTTGTTTTGATCTTTGCTGTTCAATGCTTTTTGTGCAAAAAACTTTCTTTCGCTATATTTTGTCTATACAACCACAGTCATCTCCAACTTTATTCCAAGATGGCACCTCAGAACAAGAATTTGGAAATTGAAAAAAATTTTTCCATCTCTGTATATGCTGAAAAATAGAAAAAGACCAAATTAGTGTTTAGAAATATCAGGGCAAGGAAATCCTTCAGAATATGGAGCTCAAGTTTTAAAGCAAATAGTGCTTTAGGCCTATATTTCCATATTCAACAATCATAATCCTGCTTGTTTTTTAATAACTCAAGATGAACCCCAGAAAATTAAAAGTGGAAGTGAAAGCAAGCAGAAGACACATTGGGCAAGAGATGGGGGAATCAACCTAAGAGCGCACGAGCATGGGCAGCAAGTCCGAGAAGACTTAAGAACAAGACAGAAAGTCAATAGGCTCCATGAAAAACGCCATCAAGAGGTAGATTTGTTTCATTTGAAGATGTTCTAAAAGCAAAAGGTGAAGAAATTCATTTCTTCTTTCAACAAGTTTAGTATCTGGTTAGTGAAGGCAGAAATACAGGGGGGATTTGTGGGGAACTGTCACACAGGTAGCGGAAGATTGGAGAAGCTAAAAGGAAACCAAGAGGCAGCCAGGGTTAGGGACAGGACTAAGCAGTGATGTGCCGATACGTGGTTCACAACCGGCTCTAGGAGAAAGCTCTGATGTCTTGTTTTCCAATTCGGGGATGTAAATACTCCTACTATGGCCAGTTTCAAGCTGCCAACATGAGGTAGCTGAACGTGGAGTTGGGGAGAGATGTGTGCAATCGGTTTCTGTGAGCTGGAGTGTGACAGCCCCAGTGCACCATTGGTAAAAAGGTACCAACACACTTCAAGACAATGGTATGTTACTGGTGACCTAGGACCAGGGCCACGTAGCAGAAGACAGTACCACAGAGGAAGTTCCGTTTCCCGTTATGTCAGGCCAGTAACATCGTTGTTTTGTGGTGGAAAATATTTACATAATCATATTCGTATAGATGCTATTTATTCAGGTTTTAGAATCAACAATCATCACATCATCATCTTATTAAGCACCCTAGTATATGCCATGGAGAAGGCAATGGCACCCCACTCCAGTACTCTTGCCTGGAAAATCCCACGGATGGAGGAGCCTGGTGGACTTCAGTCCATGGCGTCGCTAAGAGTCAGACACGACTGAGCGACTTCACTTTCACTTTTCACTTTCCTGCATTGGAGAAGGAAATGGCAACCCACTCCAGTGTTCTTGCCTGGAGAATCTCAGGGATGGGGGAGCCTGGTGGGCTGCCATCTCTGGGGTTGCACAGAGTCGGACACAACTTAAGTGACTTAGCAGCAGCAGCAGCAGCAGCAGTATATGCCAGGCAGGCAAGTATTCTAGGTACTGAGGA
This sequence comes from Bos mutus, assembly GCF_027580195.1. Taxonomy (NCBI): domain Eukaryota; kingdom Metazoa; phylum Chordata; class Mammalia; order Artiodactyla; family Bovidae; genus Bos; species Bos mutus. Next base: position 21,133,671 of record NC_091629.1, read on the forward strand.
GACAGAAATGAACAAGATCACGTTCCTATATTAATATACCAACGTTTGTTTATTCACTCACCGATTTGATGGACATTTGGGTTGTTTCCTGTTTGGGGCTATAATGGAAAGAATTGCTTTGACTATTGTTGACCAAGCCTGTGTGGACATAAGCATTCATATGTCTTGGGCACACACTTAGAGGAGTGGAATTGCTCTATGTTAGGTGTGTGTTTCTCTGGTGGCTCAGACAATAAAGAATCTGCCTGCAATGCAGGGGACCTGGGTTCGATCCCTGGGTCAGGAAGATCCCCTGGAGAAGGAAACAGCAACCCACTCCAGTATTCTTATCTGGGAAATCCCATGGACAGAGGAGCATGGCAGCATTCTACAGCTCATGGGGTCACAAAGAGTCGGACACAACTGAGTGACTAACAGTTTTCAGTTTCAGGTGTGTGTTTAACTTCATAAGAAATCCCCAAAGAGTTTTCCAAAGTGGTTGTACCTTCTATACCCCCATCAATGATGTAGGGGGATTCTAGTCACTCTGCATCCTATTACTTGCTATTGTGAATCATATTCTGTCTGTTTTAAAGTCATCACATTTCAGTTCAGTTCAGTCGCTCAGTCGTGTCCGACTCTTTGCGACCCCATAGACTGCAGCACACCAGGCCTCCCTGTCCATCACCAACTCCCAGAGTTTACCCAAACTCATGTCCATTGAGTCTGTGATGCCATCCAACCATCTCATCCTCTGTCATCCCCTTCTCCTTCCAGCTTCAATCTTTCCCACCATCAGGGTCTTTTCCAATGAGTTACTTCTTCACATCAGGTGGCCAAAGTATTGAGTTTCAGCTTTAACATCAGTCCTTCCAATGAACACTCAGGACTGATCTCCCTTAGGATGGACTGGTTGGATCTCCCTGCAGTTCAAGGGACTCTCAAGAGTCTTCTCCAAAACCACAGTTCAAGAGTATCAATTCTTTGGCACTCAGCCTTCTTTATAGTCCAACTTTCACATCCATACATGACTACTGGAAAAACCATAGCCTTGACTAGATGGACTTTTATTAGCAAAGTAATATCTCTGCTTTTTAATATGCGTCTAGGTTAGTCATAACTTTCCTTCCAAGGAGTAAGTATCTTTTAATTTCATGGCTGCAGTCACCATCTGCAATGATTTTGGATCCCAAAAAAATAAAGTCTGCCACTGTTTCCACTGTTTCCCCATTTATCTGCCATGAAGTGATGGGATCAGATGCCATGATCTTAGTTTTCTGAATGTTGAGCTTTAAGCCAGCTCTTTCACTCTCCTCTTTCACTTTCATCAAGAGGCTCTTTAGCTCTTCTTCCCTTCCTGCCATAAGGGTGGTGTCATCTGCATATCTGAGGTTATTGATATTTCTCCCAGCAATCCTGATTCCAGCTTGTGCTTCATCCAGCCCAGTTTTTCTCATGATGTACTCATCATGTGTATTGAGGTCCAATTTAATACAGTAAAACTTATCGTTTATAGTTTCACGAGGTTTGACAAATGTGTATGGTTACCGTAATCACCATCACAATCGAGACACTGACTATCTAGATAGGACAGCTAAGTCATATAGTATCTGTATGTTTAAATTTGTTTTAAAAATGCCAAACTCTTTTCCAAAGTGGCCGCACCAGTTTCCATTCCCACCAGCAATGAACAGGAGCTCCAGTTGCTCCATATTCTTAATACCACTTAGTACTGTCTGTTTTTTCCTTAAGTCATTCTAACAGGTATGTAATGGTATTTATTTATGGTTTTAGTTGCATTTCTCTGATAACTAATGATGTTGAGCAATATTTCATGTACTTATTGAACGTTCATATATCTTTTCCTGTGAAGCAACTGTTCAAGCCTTTTATCCATTTGTGTCTTTGTTTTGGGCCACATCAGGATCTTATTCTCCCATCAGCAATTGAATTTGGGCCACAGCAGCAATCGTGCTAAGTCTTAACTGCTGGACCATCAGGGAATTTCCATTTTATGCAGTATTTTTGTTGGGTCATCCTCATAGTACTCAATTGTAAGAGCTCTTTATATATTCTAGATACAATTCGCTTGTCAAATCCACGTATTACAAATATTTCCTCTAAGTCTGTGCCTTTCATTTTCATTCTTTTTTCCTTGAAGTGATTTAATTTTGTTCTCTAGTCATCTTGACAATTTAGTATCCTAAAGTTTTGCAATCAAGCAATATGATACTTATTTTTTTAATTGACATAAAATTCACATTACATAAAATTCACCATGTTAACCATTTTAAAGTATACAATTCAGTGGGCTTTTTGTTTTCTAGACTGTGAATTATAAACAGCGGAATTTTCTTAATTTCAGTGAAGTCCAATTTGTAAATTTTTCCATTTACGGTTAGTGCTTATGATATCCTGTCTAAGAAATCTTTGTCCATTCCAAGTGGGTCCTACATTTTCCTCTAGAAGCTTATTTTTCATCTTGTGTTTAGGCCTATGATCCAGCTCACATTTTTCATGCATAGCGTGAGGTAGGAATCAAGTTGTTGTTTTTTCTTTTTTAACGTTTTTTTATTATTTTAATTTTTAGTATGCATTTATTTAGCCGCATCCGTTTTCCGTTGTGGCCCACGGGCTACAGAACACTCAGGCTCAGTCGTTGGGGCTTAGTCGCCTCAAAGCACATGGGCTCTTAGTTCCCCAATCAGGGATCAAACCTGAGCCCCCCATATTGGAATGTGGATTCCTAACCACTGGACCACTAGGGAATTCTCCTTGAGTTCATTTCTTTTCAGTTATGAAATTGTTTCAGCAATATTTATTTTAAAAAAGAAAACAAAATTCTTTTGCCCACTGAGTTACCTTGGTACTGTGATTGAAAATGCCATGTATGTGTCAGTTTAAACTGGCCTCCCTGATCTCTTCCATTGATCTGTTGGTCTATCTCGACTTCTTTTACCTTCTGAAACATGCACACGGGCTCAGTGTTCTCTGTCACGCAAACAAATAAGACTTGTTCTGGCAACAGATATTTTCTGAGCCTTGTCTGTGCCACTCCCCAGGAATATAACATTGCTCCAGACCCGATGCCTTCTTTTTTCTCACGACGCCTGGGATAGGGACGCCTGGGATAGTGAACATCTGCTGGGCTTGCCTGCTCAGAACCCTCTCCTCTAAGCAACAGCTCCCCAGTCCTTCACTGGAGAGCTGATCCCATGCAGTTCAGATGAGTCAGATCTCAACATCCCCTTCCTAAGGTGAGCATACAGACATGGCCAATGAGCATCAGCACCGGGATATTGTGCCAGAGTTTTCTTTCCTCTGTGGGTTGTTTTTTTCGTTGTTGTTGTTCTTGTTTTGTTTTTTTGGGCTGCAGTTTGTGGATGGGGTTTCTTAGTTTCCCGACCAGGGATCAAACCCTGCCCCCTGCAGTGGAAGTGCAGACTTCCAGACCACTAGGGAAGTCCCTCCTCTGTGGGTTTTAAAGCTGAGCTGCTGAAGGGGGCCACTCTTGTCTGAAATTGAGGCCAACCTGGAGAGCATCCAAGTTTATAGGTGGAGTACCTGATTCCAGCTATGCCTGATGGTCAAGAAACTCCTGGGCTTCCCAATTGTAAGTCAAAAATTTTTTTAATTATTATTCTTTTTTTTAACTTAAGACTGAGTTGAGCCTACCTCCCCCTAATAAACATAAAGGAATTACTACAGGTCACTAGGGAAAAGGCAGGGTCAACCTGGGCTTCTCAGGAAATTTTTCTGGTCAGTTTTGAGACAATTAAATTCCCTCCTCTTAGATTCCCAGCCCCTCTATCCAATCAACTAACAAGTCCCTAGAGAGCAGTATTCTTCACACTGAAGATGATGACCCATGAGACAGAGTGAGTCATGAGATGAGTTAATGAGTTATGGCTATCACTCAAAAAAAAAAAAAAAAAAAAAAAGAAAATATCAGTGCACTGCATGTTGTAAGGCTAAGTATCATTTTACAAAACTTTTCTTCCTGTTGTATGTATGTGTGTAATATATATGAAGTATTATCCCTCCCTATGGACACAGTCAAGTAACCTTGAAAACCACTAGTACACAGCGCTTTGTGGCAAACGCTGTGGGTTGCTTGCCCAACAGTCACTCTCCTTTCTCCTTGCTAAAAGAACTGTGTGATTTTCAAGAATGGCAGCAGCCATGTGTTCACAGGGAGGTTGGGCTCTGCGGCGTCAGGGTGGGAGCTGAGCGTCTTCAGAGCCCAGGGAGTGAGGTGTTTTATTTTTCTCTTTGGCTTTTTTTTTTAATTGGGGTATAGCTGACTTACAACCTTGTGTAGTTTCTGCTGTACACGGAAGTGAATCAGCCGTACGTATACCTGTACCTCTTCCCTCTTTAACCTCCCCACCATCCCATCCATCCAGGTCATCACAGAGCACTGAGTCGAGCTCCCTGCACTACGCAGCGGGTTCCCACTTGCTGCTGTACACACGGCAGTGCAGAAACGCCAACCCCAGCCTCCCGATCCATCCCCTCCCCCTCCTCCCACTGCCGCCCGTGTCCCCTGTCCACTCTGTACGTCTGCATCTCGATTCCTGCTCAGCCGTGAAAAGAACGATATTGGGTCACTTATAGAAACACCGATGGACCTAGAGTCTGCCATACAGGGTGAAGGAAGTCAGAATGAGAAAAACAAAATATCGCACGTTAATACATACATGTGGAATCCAGAAAAATGGTACAGATGCTAATAGCGGACTAAGTTTTTATTGATCTAAACCAGTGAGTTTCAGTGTGTGATCCAAGAACCCTTGAGGGTCCCTGAGACCCTCCCGAGGGTCGCCAAGGCCCTGCTTTTTGCAACAACTTATCTGTGTGAGGCCAGAATTTCTTCATATATCTCAAACAGAAAAACTTATCACAATGAATTAAAGGCAAAAATAGAAATTACAATACAGCCTTTTTTATGAAGCCAGAAATTAAAGCAATATAGAAAAATCTAAAATGCCACTTTTTCACTGATTTTTTTGTTTGAGAAAATATACTATTTTTTATTTAAAAAATGTATTTATATTAACATGCAAAGGGTAACTTTAAATGAACTAATGAACATGTACTTTTTCATTTTAACTTTGAATACAGCAAATATCAATTGATATAATCACACGAAAGAAGGCTCCCTGAGGTCATTAATAATTTTTAAGAGTTGGTGATCTCTGATTAAGCCACTCATGGCTGTTTTCTTCCTTGTGCCAATGATTTTATCAGGAATGTGATACAATTCTAGAAAATGGGACTTGAAATCTGCTGAGGACTTCTGAGAAGTTTTCCTTCTAGACAACAAAAGAATAGCTGCATGGGAGGAAACCGTGTCTTTTCTACTCCACTGGGTTAATGCGCATGTGATGTGATGCCTGGAGCAGTGGCAGCCTTCTTGCACTCATGAGTTTACAAGGCTGAGGACAAAGTTTATACACTGAGGACGGCAGAGTAAAGAAATGGAAGGAATATGGGTCCTTAAAGACAGTGTTGAACCTCCATATCTACCAGCCCGAGACCACCTATCTATGGATTGTATTGTTTTGTGAGATAATAAATCTCCCTGCACTAGATCATAAGATCTATGGGGGCAGAGTTATGTTTTGATTTGGCAAGTTTTGTCTGTTTTAGTCACTGCCAATCACCAGGACCTAAACAGTGCCAGGAACATAACAGGTGATAGGCAAAAGTTTGTTGAACAAATGAATTATCCCTTAAATATAGTCCTTGTTGGACTTTGTTGCTGTTACTTAAAATCAGAGAATCTTCATTGATTCAGTGTCCAGCTCTACTGCAGTTTCCATCTGTGGGGATCCTTGTCAGGGATCCTCCTCATTAGCCTTTATCAATGGACATCCCAGCCTATGCTGAACATATCCAAGTTTTGGGCTTTGGTTTTTTTTTTTTGCCACATGGCATGGGGGATCTTAGTTCCCCAACTAGGAATTGAACCCAAGGCCCTTGCAATGGATCTATGAAGTCTTAACCACTGGACACCCAGGTTAAGTCTGAGCAAGCCCTAGTTTAGAGCCCCACAACACCATAGGGTTATCTTTATTTCAGTACTTGTGACACTTTTTGGGTAACTACTTCTTTTGTCTCTTTCACTACAGGAGATAATCAGAGACTTATTAGTCTAGGTACAATCTAGGTTGCCACTGGCTCAAACAAAATCAAGTTGATTTCCTCTCTCACCTACTTCAGACTTAGGTAGTTCTAGGGTAGAAACACTGACAACTTCAAGTCACAGTTTGAACCTCTGGGCCCAAGGTTGCTGCTCTAGCTCCTGCCAAAAGACCATCATCTCAGCCAGTTGTAAAGGGCAGGAGAAAGAGCAAACAGAGAACATCCATTATTTTATTTTGGCCAAGGCTTGTAGGATCTTAGTTCTCTGACCAGGGAACTAATCCAGGCCCTTGGCAATGACAGCACGGCATCCTAACCACTGGACCACCAGGAAATTTCCTCTCCATTATTTTAAATAGACCCGGATGAAGTATGCATCATTTCTGCTCACATCTTAACATAAATTCACATGAACATCTTAGAACTTAGTCACATGAACACTTGGCTTCAAAAGAAGCTCAGAAATGCAGTTATCAACTGAACAAGCATGTTCCGGGTAAAACTCATGAGTTCTCTTGTTCAAGAATGAAGGAGAGGCCAATTCCCTAGCAGTGCAGTGGTTAGGACTCCACGCTTCCCCTGCAGGGGGCACAGGTTAGATTCCTGGTTGGGGAACTAAGATCCTGACCGCTGTGCTGCATGGACAGAATTTTTTTTTTTTTTTAAAGGAGGTGCGTGGGGAATGAGGATATTGGTGGTCAACCAGCCATCTCTGCCATTATTACTTGGTTTGATCTGTATTTGCAGAGCCTCAATCAAGGCTTGGCAGGTAGAAAATGTGGAGGAAATGTTTAATGAAAGAAAGAACAGGAGAAGGAAACGGCAACCCAGTATTCTTGCCTAGAAAAGTCCATGGACAGAGGAACCTGGTGCGCTGCAGTCCATGGGGTTACACAATTGAGCACACAGACATGAGGGTGGAGGGAGACGGGTTGGTAGCCATAAACTGGGAGAACTAAAGAAAAAAAAAAGGAAAGAAAGAACAAAGGGAAAACAAGCAGAACCGGAGTCTTGTCCATGATGGATGTGCCATTCATCTGAAAAGACAAAGGGAACCCAGATGAGGGGCTGATGTATTGCAAACAAGGATACCTGGTGGATGTTAAACCACTTTAAGGTGGTCTCTATAGGGGTACGCCTGGCTCCACAAGACCCCTCAGACTCATTTCCACAGGAGCTAACTCTCTACACTATGATCCACTCTGCTGCTGCTAAGTCACTTCAGTCCTGTCTGACTCTGTGCGACCCCATAGACGGCAGCCCACCAGGCTCCCCCGTCCCTGGGATTCTCCAGGCAAGAACACTGGAGTGGGTTGCCATTTCCTTCTCCAATGCAGGAAAGTGAAAAGTGAAAGTGAAGTCGCTCAGTCATGTCTGACTCTTAGCGACCCCATGGACTGCAGCCTACCAGGCTCCTCCATCCATGGGATTTTCCAGGCAAGAGTACTGGAGTGGGGTGCCATTGCCTTCTCTGGAGAATGGCAGAGAGCATGTTAATGGTTGTGTAGTATTCTGTGGTATGACTATACCACGATGTATTCACTATCCTTTCAATGGGTATTCACTTTGTTTTCCATTTTTGCCACTACGAACAATACTGCATAAATCTTTCCTGTATATCCTTCAGTTCAGTCGCTCAGTCATGTCCGACTCTTTGTGACCCCATGGACTGCAGCACGCCAGGCCTCCCTGTCCATCACCAACTCCTGGAGTTTACTCAAACTCATGTCCATCAAGTCGGTGATCCCTTCCAACCATCTCATCCTCTGTCGTCCCCTTCTCCTCTTCCTTCAATCTTTCCCAGCATCAGGGTCTTTTCAAATGAGTCAGCTCTTCACATCAGGTGGCCAAAATATTGGAGTTTCAGTTTCAACATCGGTCCTTCCAATGAACATTAAGGACTGGTCTTCTTTAGGATGGACTGGTTGGATCTCCTTGCAGTCCTAGAGACTCTCAAGAGTCTTCTCCAACACGACAATTCAAAAGCATCAATTCTTTGGCACTCAGCTTTCTTTATAGTTCATATACAATATGTATATCCTTACATATTGGTTCCTAAGAGTGGAACCTATCCCACAGAAGTGTTAAAATGTTAAAAGATATGGACCAAAGGCCACTGTAACAATATGCAAATATATATGGACTTCCTCCATATGGCCACCAGCAATAAATGTTATGACTTTTTCTTTCTTTCCCTTTTCTGCCTCCTCTTCCTCCTCTCTTTCTAAATTGAGGTGAAAGTCACGTAACACAAAATCAACCATCACTGGAGGTTACACTGTCACAGTGTTGTGTAACCATCACCTCTGTCTAGTTCTGAAACATTTTCCTCATCCTAAATTTTAGGAAACTCCATACCCATTAGCATCATTCCTCATTCTTCCCTCCCTCCCTTCAGCCCCCAGCAATCGTTAGCCTGCTTTCTCTATATATGGTTTTACCTATTCCAATCATTTCACATAAATGGAATCATGCAGTAAGTGGCCTTTTTTGCATATGATTTCTCTCACTTAGCATGTTTTTAAGGTTCATACGTGTTTGTAGCATGGATCAGGACTTCAGTCCTTTATTTTTTGGCCACTCCATACGGCTTGCAGGATCTTAGTTCCACAATCAAGGATTGAGCTCGTGCCCCCTACCGTGGAAGTACAGGGTCCTAACCACTAGACCTCCAAGGAATTCCCCTTCATTCCTTTTTGTGACTGGATAGTAGTCTGTTGTACCAATATAATACATTGTGTTTATTTGTTCATGAGTTGATGGACATTTGGGTTATTTCTGCCTTTTTTTTTTTTTGGCTTGTGTGAATAGTCCTGCTATGAACATTCGTGTCTTTGAAAATTTGTTTTCAATTACCGTGGGTAGATAATCAACCAATCAATTGATTGGTTCCAGGACCACCATCATCCCGCCAGCCCCTTGGATATGAAAATCCAAAGATGTTAAAGTCACCTACAGTCAGCCCTCCATATCCAAGGATGGAGGTTTCACTGACACGGAGAGCCAACCGTATACCCAGGAGCACAACTCCTTGGTCAGAGGGCCCTTTATGCTTAACATTTTGAGGAGGCGCCAAACCATTTTCCACAGTGGCTGCGCCATTTTTCATTCCCATAAACAGTGCACAAAGGTCTGTTTTCTCTTCTTATAAAGATTCCAATCATTGGCTTAGGACCCACCCTAGCCTGGGATGATCTCATCTTTATTTAATTACATCTCAATGCCCCTATTTCCAAATAAGGTCACACCAGGAGGGGGGTTAGGACTTGAACATACCTTCTTGGAAGCCACGGTTCAATCACAAGAAGGTGCAATATCTTTTTGTATACAGAAAATAGAAGCAGCTCCTGAGAACCATAACCAATTTAAGATAACTTCGATAACAAAGTGTCTTTTCCTTAAACTGTAGGAATTTCAGCTATTTGTGCAAAGGCAAAGCCATCAAGCATTGAATGGCAGCCAGACTGACTTGGCAGAACACTGGCGGGGATAAATTGGCTAATTTTAGTTCACAAATACAGCGTTTTAATAACCCTTAATAACTCACATAGTGACTTACTATTAAGTCTCCTGTAGATGTATACAGGCATGAAAAATTATGGCAGTGCCCGTCAGGTGCAAGAACTGAAGGAAAGACAAGAGCTTTCAATATTCCAAAACACTATGGCTTCTTTATGTTTCTTAGGACAGATATAGCCATTTGGCTGAGCCAGCTACTGTTTCCAATCTCTGATTCTCTTCTTCCTCCTATTTTAGAAGTTGGAAAGATCCTCTGCAGCTGTGGCTGCCAACTACGCTATTGGATTTCCAGGAATACGTTTGCTTTCCTGATAAAAGGGACGGACGAAACTTGGCTCCAGCCCTTCCCCGACCTCTTCCTGCCTTGAACACTGACATGACACAAGGAGCTGCAGCAGCCACTTTGTTGCACCGTGAAAGAAAGGCCAGGATGACCACAGAGTAGCTGGCTGGCTCTGATATATCCTTCACCCAGCAACAGCAGCTACCTACTTTCGGATTCCTTGTTTTGGAAGAAAATCACTTTGGAAGAAAGTCACTCAACTGATTCATTTCTTATGCTACTTAGACACAGCAGTACCATGCCACCATTACATTTATGGTTTCGTTTTGCCTGGCAATTCAAAAGCCCATTCCCCGAAGTCAAATCTTAATGGGCCCTTTGAGAATTGGTACCCCCAGGATTTCTTCTCTAATGAGTTCGAAACTCAAGGCTTAACAATAGAGATAAAAACAAATCTGACCCTGCCCCCCATCACAGGCTGATTGTCAAAGGGATCCCCTAAGTGCCACGGGGCCAATTACACCTCTGTTATCCCGGCAACTTTTTTCTCTTCTTATGAAGGACCGGACTAGAATCTCTGAATTCTGTTGGGATTTGGACCAACAACTGTCAGATGTTTTTAATCTTTCTCACAACGTGTATTCAGTCATCCACTGTTGGTTCAAAATCCTACTCTTTATGCTCTCTTGGCACCTTTGGGGCAAGATACATTCTTCTGGACTGCCGTTAGAAGCAGAGACTGAAACAGTCACTTTCTTGGAAAGAAATTTAGCAAAATTTCTCAAAATTACAAATAAAGAGAATTTCTCTCCACCACCTGACCGTGGAGGCAGATGACCTGGGCGATTAGACGTTCCTGCCCAGGAGTTTCAGTTCTTGACTCAAAAATGCTGACATCAACGTACAGTGAGTTTGGATCTACTCTGCTGGTCAGGTGTCAGCGACTGAGTGCTCAGGCAGGCATATGATCCGGCTCTCCACGCGTCCAGTGGTGGCGGTGACATCGACCTGGGCAGAATTTTCCATGCTTTGTTGTTCGGTCGCTCAGTTGTGTCCAACTCTTTGCAACCCCGTGGACTGCGGCATGCCACGTTCCCCTGTCCTTCACCATCCCCGGAGTTTGCTCAGATGCGTGTCCGTTGAGTCGGTGATACTATCTAACCATCTCATCCTCTGTTGCCCCTTCTCCTTTATCCTTCAATTTTTCCCAGCATCAGGGTCTTTTCCAAGGAGTTGGCTCTTTCTATGCTCCCTCGTTTCCCGTCAGTTTTTATCCTTCTTACTGATTCCATAAGCTCCTCATAGTTTTCCAGTAAACCTCTTTGCAGTGTAAGCTAGCGTCTCTGTTGCTTGCAGTCAAGAGGCTTGGCTGATAGAACTTATATAGGCTGAGCATCTCTAAAAAGTGACAAGAGAACCTGGCAATGTGGCTGCCTCTGGAGAAGGCAACTGGGCCTCAGTCCGAGGTGGAAAGGATCCTGCCCTTCTGTTCTTCTGGACCTTTGGTAATTTAAAAATCAAATGCAGGGAAATCCCCGGCTGTCTGGTGGCTAGGGCTTTGTACTTTCACTGCTAGGGGCTGCAAATCATATGGAGCAGCCAAAAAAAATTTTTTTTAATCAATATACATATTACTTTCTTTTTGGCCACACGAGGTCTCAGTTGCAACTCATGGGATCTAGGTCCCTGACCGGGGATCAATGGGAGCATGGAGTCTTAGCTTCTGGACCAGCAGGGAAGTCTCATTTTACTTTTTTTATGCATAAAAAAATTCGAAGACAAAAACATTCAAATGTTACGTTTAGTTCACATCATTGTCAGCTGGGTGGCACTCTTGGGGTTTCTTAGCGCCTATGTCAACTCGCTTTTCATAAAAATGAGTGCAAAGGAAAATATCCCTGGAAAGTCGTCGACGAGAAAGTCTTGTGTGTGTTTGTCTGGACTCCATCCCGCTAGGGGACAAGTGGCTGGGTTTTAAGCTACCTTCGTAGTTTAATGAGGATGACTTGACGGTCTAAAAGCAAAAAGAACAAAACTGAACGGCAGTGCGTGAGCTTTCCTATGTCTCTTTTGCTGCTGCTGCTGCGGCTAAGTCGCTTCAGTCATGTCCAACTCTGTGCGACCCCATAGATGGCAGCCCACCAGGCTCTTCCATCCATGGGATTTTCCAGGCAAGAGTACTGGAGTGGGGTGCCATCACCTTCTCTGATGTCTTGTTTAGCTTTAGAATTTAAATTTAGCAAAAGGAATTTTTTTAAAGCCCATTTTCTTATTTATGGGCCTTCCCAGTATTACTACCTCATCTGAACTCTTCAAGAGCTCACAGGGGTTGTTTCTCAAGTCTTATTTATTCCCACACATGGAGTCACTCATTCAATCAACAAACGTTTGTTCTCTGACCCACATGTGCCTGGCAGCAGGGTAGATGAGGCATGGGCTGCCAGTAAATATTTCTCGCGGTTAGTAACCCAAGCTCAACTCAAATTAGCTTCAGCAAAGAAAGAATTTATGGACTTCTGTAAGTTTCAATGCAAATCAGCTTCAGGCATGGTTGGTTCCAGGGGCACACGCGATGACATCCATATTTAATCTTCATCTCTCAGCTAGGCTTTCTTCTGTGAAAGCTGCACCCACTCAAGCAGCTTCTCCCCGGAGATGGTAACAATGATGGCCTTCAACAACTCCAGAATTACCAGCCTAGCCACCACAGGAGTCTTTTCACCAAAAATTGCAGTGAAAGTGCTAAATTAGCTCTAAACTGGCCCATCTTGAGTCTCATGCTTTTGCTTGACTGAGAGATGCAACATGCTGATTGGCCAGTGCAGTCAAGGAGAGAGCAAGGTCAGTCCCCATGAATCACAAGGATTAAGACGAGAGGGAGTTTGGGACGTCCCTGGCGCTCCATCTAGTCAAAGCTATGGTTTTTCCAGTAGTCATGTATGGATGTGAGAGTTGGACTATAAAGAAAGCTGAGCGCTGAAAATGATGCTTTTGAACTATAGTGTTGGAGAAGACTCTTGAGAGTCCCTTGGACAGCAAGGAGATCCAACCCCAGTCAGTCCTAAAGGAAATCAGTCCTGAATATTCAGTGGAAGGACTGATGCTAAAGTTGAAACTCCAATACTTTGGCCACCTGATGCAAAGAACTGACTCCTTTGAAAAGACCCTGATGCTGGGAAAGATTGAAGGCAGGAGAAGGGGACAACAGAGGATAAGATGGTTGGGTGGCATCACCGACTTGATGGACATGAGTTTGAGCAAGCTCTGGGAGTTGGAAATGGACAGGGTAGCCTGGTGTGCTGCAGTCTGTGGGGTCGCAGAGTTGGACACCACTGAGCGACTGAATTGAACTGAACTGGCGGTCCAGTTGTTAAGACTCAACATTTCTACTGCAGGGGGCAATACTTAAGTCATTCAGTCATGTCTGACTCTTTGCAACCCCATGGACTGGGCCATAGGGATTCTCCAAGCAAGAATACTGGAGTGGGTTGCCATGCCCTCCTCCAGGGGATCTTCCCACCCCAGGGATTGAACCCAGGTCTCCTGCATTGCAGGCAGATTCTTTACTGTCTGAGCCACCAGGAAAGCCTCACAGGGGGCATAGGTTCCCCTACGGCTGTTAATGGGAGCAGCTCTGCTGGGAGCAACCTGCCCAGACTTGCCACCCACATACCTTAGGACATGGCATCACCTATCCTGAGTATAACTCCCACCGGGGATATGCACAAAAATGCCCACCATGATGACACGTGTGAAGGTAGAGGCAGGGATGAGGAGCATCGCTAGGAGAGTTCATCGGTAAAATGTGGTGAATGCACAAATAGATTCAAGGGATTAGAGCCAATAGACAGAGTGGGGATTAGTCTCCTATTCTCTTTTGGTCTCTGTACAGCTATAGAATCCACATTCTAATATGGTGCTCAATAAGGGTATGAATTTCATATTACTGTCATTCATCCATGCTCAGTCACTTCAGTCATGTCTGACTCTGTGACCCTATGGACTGCAGCCCACCAGGCTCCTCTGTCTATGGGATTTTCCCAGCAAGAAGACTGGAGTGGGTTGCCATGCCCTCCTCCAGGGGATCTTCCTGACCCAGGAATCGAACCCACATCTCCTGAATCTCCTGCATTGCAGGCAGATTCTTTACCACTCTCAATTATCATCATCATTATTTCATTGACCTAAAGCATTTCTTAGGTGCAGTTCAGTGAATTCTCTTTGAACCGTAAGGATTGTGGCCTATAATGGAAGCTATAATCCTTAGGGCTCTTTAGTTACAAATCACAGAAAACTAAATTAAGCCCCGCCCCCCAAAAGCCTAAATTAAGCAAAACAAGATGGAATATATTGGTAGGCTGTGGGGGAATTTATTGACTTAAAAGAAAAGCTGAAGAACCAGGCTTCTTGAAAAACCAGGACCTGGGGCTAGGAAACCAGTTGGTAGGAACTAATGAGCACTAGAATCGGTGATTAATTGTGGTTTACAGAGCAGGGAGGCTACATTTACACAAAAGCCTCCTCTGGGGAAGCCACGTTAGAATGGGCACCAGGGCAGTCCTCTCAAGGAAGTGACATTTCAGCAAGAATGGACGACGAGAAGGAGCTGGCAATGCGAAGACCCTGGAGGAGAGTATCTCAAGGGAAATTCCCTGGAAAGAGAATCTCTGAGAAACAAAGTGGGGCTGGACAAGTTGGACCGTAATGGAAGAGGCAGAGAGTGCATGAAATAAAATCAGAGGCCAGGCTGCCATCACGCAGGGTCTTGGAGGCCATGGTAGAGAGGTTTTCTCCTGTTTGTTATGGAAAACCAGGGGAGAATTTTAAGTGAGGGTCTGGTATGATTTTGGAGAAGGCAATGGCACCCCACTCCAGTCCTCTTGCCTGGAAAATCCCATGGACGGAGGAGCCTGGTAGGCTCCGGTCCATGGGGTCGCTAAGAGTCGGACACGACTGAGCGACTTCACTTTCACTTTTCACTTTCCTGCATTGGAGAAGGAAATGGCAACCCACTCCAGTGTTCTTGCCTGGAGAATCCCAGGGACAGGGGAGCCTGGTGGGCTGCCGTCTATGGGGTCGCACAGAGTCGGACACGACTGAAGCGACTTAGCAGCAGCAGCAGCTGATATGATTTACTTTTTCCGATCCACCTGACTGCTGGGTAGGAAATTGGTTGCAGTGGGCACGGATGAAGGCAAGGAGATCGAGAGATGGGGAGCTGGCGCCCACAGAGCTGACCAAGCCCAGACGTGGGGTGGGAGGGAGGAGAGGACAAAGCCCAGTCCTCACTTCCGTGCTTATAAAGCCAAATGGAAAGGCGGTGGGTTTCAATGGAGCTGTCAAGCGTTCTGTTTTAGACAACATGACAATGGCTGGAGACACATGCTTAGGAAACGTAAACGAGCAGACATAAGTGGGGAAGTCGTCATCAGCAAGATGCCAATTAAAATCTTGGCACCAAACAAAATCATATAGGAGGGCAGAATCCGGGACCCAAATCCAGGGGTCATCCAAGGTCCACAGACACGAAAAAGTGAAAGTCGCCCAGGCGTGTCCAGCTCTTGTGACCCCAGGGACTATACAGTCCATGGAATTCTCCAGGCAAGAGTACTGGAGTGGGTAGCCTTTCCCTTCTCCAGGGGATCTTCCCACCCCAGGGACCAAACCCAGGTCTCCCGCATTGTAAGGCGATTCTTTACCAGCTGAGCCTCAAGGAGTCTTACCTGGAGCCACCTGGATCTCTCCCGCCTGGATCCTATCCTAGATGTCCTTCCCAGGGATGCCACCATTTCTCTGCTCCTTATTTTAGTAAAGTTTCTTGAAGGTGTATGTGTAGCTCCTGACTCCCCCTTTTACACCTCCCTCTCTCTTCTCAACCCACCCCGATCAGGCTGAAGTATTTATGTTTCAGAATTTAGTGAAAACCATTCCATTTATAACAGGGCAAGTGGTTCCTGGATATGAAAAAACAGATCCCAATTTCCCATCAAGAACTTATTCTAAGCCCTGAAACATACATGCTTGCCT
Organism: Bos mutus; assembly: GCF_027580195.1. Classification (NCBI taxonomy): domain Eukaryota; kingdom Metazoa; phylum Chordata; class Mammalia; order Artiodactyla; family Bovidae; genus Bos; species Bos mutus. Next base: position 21,149,626 of record NC_091629.1, read on the forward strand.
TGCCCCAGGGCCTTTGCTCTTACCATTCTCTCTTTCTGGAACATTCCTTCCCCCAGATAATGGCCTCTGTCTCTCTCTCTCCCTTATGTTTTTGCTTAAACGGCATCTTCTCAGTGAGGTCTCCATTCCCCCTTTTAATTTTTCTCCATGTGTTCTATTCATTCATTGATTCATTGTTTCACTGATCATCCTAGGGGTTTCTGTCCTGCATATTTCTGTATTCCGAGCACCTTGAACAGTGCTGGCACGTAGTGGGCACTCAAAAAATATCTGTTGAATGATTAACGGAATGAACAAATGGACCAGATCAGGAAGGGGACACTGGCCTTCAGGGAACACACCGGACTTTGATAACAACTCTAGGAGATTTCAACCTGGACATGCCTCAGTAGGAGTCTTGGGGAAGGTCAAAAGGTCAAAGTCCCGATTGTTCTCAGCGGTGCTTTTACCAGCTTCGCCATTTTACACCAGCCCCTTGAAGTCCCCAGGGCCCGGTCCACCGCCCTTCCTTGACATTCCTCAGCTCTGAAGTCCCCACCCCCTTTCAACACCCGGAGAGTTCTTTCTGCAGATGGAATGAACTGAATCATATTTTCCATGTTAGTAACAGGGCCCAAGAATGCTGATGACTCAGAAGACCAAGAGCGCCCCGCTAGGGCCGCGGAATGCAGCTCTCCAAACAGCCACCAGGGGGCGCCATTCCTCCACGGAGTCGGGCGCTGGCCGCTCTCCAAGCCGCTGAATAAAGAGAGCAGCCAGGAGGCTTTTGCCCGTTTGTAGCCTTGGGTGTGCCACGCGGATGTCTAGGCGAGCTCTGGCAGCTGGTCGGAGAGCTTGCTCTGCTGCCTGAAAAGAAGTTGATGGCACAGGTCCTCTCTTGCCTTTAATTATAGACAAGCGTTCAGACCCAGACTTTGGCAGTTTTCTGGCTGTATGACCCTAACCATGCCACTTCATGTTCAGGAACCTGGGTTGCCTCCTTCCTAAACTACTGATAACCATGGGATCCTGTGGCTGTGAGGATACAGAGTGATACACTTTACAGGTGTCAAGGATTGAATCTGAAACGGGAGATGGCGACCTGATCAGAGGTTATTACCATGGCAATTGACCCAGCAATGATTCTCAAAGCCTGTTCCAAGGACCAGCGGCACCTGGAGAGTTGCTGCCCCTACCCAGACCTTTTGATGAAATTATGGGGTGGGCCTTTGAGTGTTCAATAAAGCTTCTCGGTGATTCTGATGGTGCTCAAGTTGGTTCAGAGAGGTAAAGAGATTTCCCCTAAACCACATTTGTTTGAAAAGTGGAGCTGAAATTGAATTTCAGCTCTCTCTCTCTCTCTCTCTCTCTCTATTGTCTTACTGACTGCAAAGCTTGTGGTGTGTATGCGTGCATGCATTTATGCATCGCATGAGATGCTGAAATTCACAACCACCCCTTGGAGTTCTCTTTCAGGATAGTTTAAAGCTTTTTATTCTCAAAGCTGACTGTACATTAGAATCAGCTGGAGTTTTTTTTTTTTTTCTCTTTCTTTTTTGGCTGCCCAGTGTGGCATGTGGGATCCTAGTGGCCAAATAGAGATCACCCAGTGCCCCCTGCCTTTGAAGCACAGAATCCTGACCACCAGGGAAATCCCTGGAGATCTTTAAAAACTGTCTCAATGTCTGGTCCTCTCCCAGACCAATTAATCCAGAATTTCCTGAAGCATCTGTGCTTTTACAAGCTCCTCAGGTAATCCTGACACCCAGTGAGGATTGAAATCCCCAGCCAAGAAGCACCTGACTTGCTATTTATTAATAAAGCCTCCAGCTTTGGGTAGATAGGAAAGTGCTGGAATCAGAAGGAGGCCAGGGGTCAGAGCCTGGTTCCTTCATCTGAAGAATCAGAATTGAGATGCAGGCTTCTCCTGGGTTGTGTGTGGAAGAAACTAGAGAAACTCCAGAAAGCTCCTGGCCTGGGCCTTGGCTGGGGGAAGAATTGGTAAAAGGACAGCAAACAGTTAAGTGTTGGCGGCATGCAAAGCACTGTGCACACCCCCTGACAAGCCCCCATCTCACCTAATCCTCACCAAGACCCCATTTCATAGCTGAAGACCCCATCTCTGGGTCTGGCCACCTCCGGGTCTCTTCACAGAGCCAGGACTCCCAGGCCCTGGACTGAAAAGCAGGCTGGGACTGGGGTGTGGCAAGGAGGCATCCAGAAGGCAGCATTTAAGGAGGCGCTGACACTCAGGGTCATGTGAGCATTGAGCGGATGCCTAAGAGCAAGTGCCTCCTTAAATGTGGGGCCCTGGGCCTCGCTGGACTCCCTGGGGTCCCAGCCCGGCTCCAGAGGCCGCCTTCTGAAGTCGCTAGGGTGGATCTCACTCAGAATGAAGGACGAGTGGCCTGGCCAGGCCAGGCGAAGGCAGCCTTGTTAAATAAAAAGCCTACGTTTTGTTACCATAACGGAATTTTCCTCCCCTTAAGCAGAAAACAAATTAATATATAAAAGGCAGAATGCACATCAGGAAGATACTTTAATAATTAATAAGTGATGCACGGTGGGCTCCACAGTGTCGCACTGTTAGAAACTTACATTTGGGGCCCGTAAGGCAGACTTTTCAAAGTCTACATTATACTGTCCTTAGAATGAATGAACACATGAACAAATAAAGGCACAGTTTACTAAGTACCTAGCAGTGAGCTTCAGGGGACACGGAGAACAAAGGGATTCCACAGCTGATGTCTCTACTCAAGAAACTGAGAGCCTCTGGGGAGAATAGCACAGTAACTCAGACTCACATGCAGGTTGCGTAGCTGGAGAAACAAAGTAGTGGATCCTCCTTCTAAAGCTCTTTACTTTTTAAAGATTTATTTATCGGCTATGCTGGGTCTTCCTTGCGGAGGTCGAACCAATCACCACTGGCCAATGACTTAGTCAGTCATGCCTGTGTGATCAAGCCTCCATAAAACCCCCAGAGGACAGCTCTGTAGTCCTTTCTCAGACAGCTTCCACGTAGGGAACCAGAAGGCCATTGTGCCATTGTGCGAGGTCCCGCACCCCACAAGGACAGAGGCTTCCTTGTTTGGGACCTGGCTCCTTGTCTCTCTTCATCTGGCTGTTGATGATGCGTCGGTGCTCATTGGTGTCTGACTCTTTGCGACTTCATGGACCGTAGCCCGCCAGACTCTTCTGTCCATGGGATTCTCTGTCCATGGGATTCTCCAGGCAAGAATACTGGAGTGGGTTGCCATGCCCTCCTCAAGGGGATCTTCCCCACCCAGGGAGGAAACCCTTGTCTCTTATGTCTCCTGCATTAGCAGGCGGGTTCGGGTTCTTATCACTAGCGCCAAAGAAAAAAAGAAAGGTGGGTGTTTGTCAGAGGTGACAGCCTGGAACAGGGAGACTGGATTCTACAATGAATTCATTCTTCCCAGTGTGGTACGCTGAAGAAGCTGAAGTTGAACGGTTCTATGAAGACCTACAAGACCTTTTAGAACTAACACCCAAAAAGATGTCCTTTTCATTATAGGGGACTGGAATGCAAAAGTAGGAAGTCAAGAAACACCTGGAGTAACAGGCAAATTTGGCCTTGGAATACGCAATGAAGCAGGGCAAAGACTAATAGAGTTTTCCCAAGAAAATGCACTGGTCATAGCAAACACCCTCTTCCAACAACACAAGAGAAGACTCTATACATGGACATCACCAGATGGTCAACACCAAAATCAGATTGATTATATTCTTTGAAGCCAAAGATGGAGAAGCTCTATACAGTCAACAAAAACAAGACCAGGAGCTGACTGTGGCTCAGATCATGAACTCCTTATTACCAAATTCAGACTTAAATTGAAGAAAGTAGAGAAAACCACTAGACCATTCAGATATGACCTAAATCAAATCCCTTATGATTATACAATGGAAGTGAGAAATAGATTTAAGGGCCTAGATCTGATAGATAAAGTACCTGATGAACTATGGACAGAGGTTCGTGACATTGTACAGGAGACAGGGATCAAGACCATCCCCATGGAAAAGAAATGCAAAAAAGCAAAATGGCTGGCTGAGGAGGCCTTACAAATAGCTGTGAAAAGAAGAGAAGCAAAAAGCAAAGGAGAAAAGGAAAGATATAAACATCTGAATGCAGAGTTCCAAAGAATAGCAAGAAGAGATAAGAAAGCCTACTTCAGCGATCAATGCAAAGAAATAGAGGAAAACAACAGAATGGGAAAGACTAGGGACCTCTTCAAGAAAATCAGAGATACCAAAGGAAATTTTCACGCAAAGATGGGCTCGATAAAAGACAGAAATGGTATGGACCTAACAGAAGCAGAAGATATTAAGATGAGGTGGCAAGAATACACAGAAGAACTGTACAAAAAAGATCTTCACGACCCAGATAATCACAATGGTGTGATCACTGACCTAGAGCCAGACATCCTGGAATGTGAAGTCAAGTGGGCCTTAGGAAGCATCACTATGAACAAAGCTAGTGGAGGTGATGGAATTCCAGTGGAGCTATTCCAAATCCTGAAAGATGATGCTGTGAAAGTGCTGCACTCAATATGCCAGCAAATTTGGAAAACTCAGCAGTGGCCACAGGACTGGAAAAGGTCAGTTTTCATTCCAATCCCAAAGAAAGGCAATGCCAAAGAATGCTCAAACTACTGCACAATTGCACTCATCTCACACACTAGTAAAGTAATGCTCAAAATTCTCCAAGCCAGGATTCAGCAACATGTGAACCATGAACTTCCTGATGTTCAAGCTGGTTTTAGAAAAGGCAGAGGAACCAGAGATCAAATTGCCAACATCTGCTGGATCATGGAAAAAGCAAGAGAGTTCCAGAAAAACATCTATTTCTGTTTTATTGACTATGCCAAAACCTTTGACTGTGTGGATCACAATAAACTGTGGAAAATTCTGAAAGAGATGAGAATACCAGACGACCTGATCCGCCTCTTGAGAAATTTGTATGCAGGTCAGGAAGCAACAGTTCGAACTGGACATGGAACAACAGATTGGTTCCAAATAGGAAAAGGAGTAGGTCAAGGCTGTATATTGTCACCCTGTTTATTTAACTTATATGCAGAGTACATCATGAGAAACGATGGACAGGAAGAAGCACAAGCTGGAATCAAGATTGCCAGGAGAAATGTCAATAACCTCAGATATGCAGATGACACCACCCTTATGGCAGAAAGTGAAGAGGAACTCAAATGCCTCTTGATGAAAGTGAAAGAGGAGAGTGAACAAGTTGGCTTAAAGCTCAACATTCAGAAAACGAAGATCATGGCATCCGGTCCCATCACTTCATGGGAAATAGATGGGGAAACAGTGGAAACAGTGTCAGAGTTTATTTTGGGGGGCTCCAAAATCACTGCAGATGGTGACTGCAGCCATGAAATTAAAAGATGCTTACTCCTTGGAAGGAAAGTTATGACCAACCTAGATAGCATATTCAAAAGCAGAGACATTACTTTGCCAACAAAGGTTCGTCTAGTCAAGGCTATGGTTTTTCCAGTGGTCATGTATGGATGTGAGAGTTGGACTGTGAAGAAGGCTGAGCGCCAAAGAATTGATGCTTTTGAACTGTGTTGTTGGAGAAGACTCTTGAGAGTCCCTTAGACTGCAAGGAGATCCAACCAGTCCATTCTGAAGGAGATCAGCCCTGGGATTTCTTTGGAAGGAATGATGCTAAAGCTGAAACTCCAGTACTTTGGCCACCTCATGCGAAGAGTTGACTCATTGGAAAAGACTCTGATGCTGGGAGGGATTGGGGGCAAGAGGAGAAGGGGATGATAGAGGATGAGATGGCTAGATGGCATCACTGACTCAATGGACATAAGTCTGAGTGAACTCCGGGAGTTGGTGATGGACAGGGAGGCCTGGCGTGCTGTGATTCATGGGGTCGCAAAGATTCAGACAGGACTGAGCGACTGATCTGATCTGATCTGAGTGTGGTAAGCACTACAGAGAAACGGAAAAGGAGTCAAGGGAGATTCAAACTGCAAAAGGGGGGACTAACTTAGCTGGAGGTGGCCACAGCGGGCCTTTGGGGGAAAATTCTGTGGAAGTGGAGAACCAGATAAGTCCGTGCTGATCAGGCTCAGAGGAAGGCAAAGCAGGGCCTCATGCAGAGGAAAGCGCCAGAAGGCCACAGGGAAGGAAGCAGCAGGAGCTTGGTTTTAGGAACTAACAGTAAACGTAGCCCCACTGAGACGCAGGGAAGAGTGCGAGAGGACAGCCCGGCTCGGAGCAGCGGCCTGAGGTTCATGGGCCTGAGACGGCCCTGGTGTGGCCATGCAAATTTTGGGCTGTTGCATGGTTTTTTTTTTTTTCATTAGTTATATATTTATTTTTGTAATGATTGAAATTTTTGTATGATTTTTATTTTTTTTTCTGTTTATTTATTTTACTTTACAATATTGTATTGGTTTTGCCATACATTGACTTGAATCCTCCATGGGTGTACATGTGTTCCCCATCCTGAACCCCTCTCCCACCTCCCTCCCCCATGTATTTTAAAAGTGGACTAAGTTGTGGGGTTTTTTTAAAAGTGTTCTCCAGAAAAATCTAGACTTCAGATTTTTTTTAAAAATCATAAGATCTGGCCATACTGGGCTCACGTTTCTGAGTAGTAGCTAACAGCTGGAGCTAAAGAGCACTGGAGGTTTTAACTTCTGAAGTTGAAACTGAGTTGCTTTTTGGCCTTAAAATGTTATGTGTTGTGTTCACTCGCTCAGTCATGTCCAACTTTTTGGGACCCTAGCCCACCAGGCTCCTCTGTCCATGGAATTTTCCAGGCAAGAATACTGGAATGGGTTGCCATTTCCTACTCCAAGGCATCTTCCCAACCCAGGGATCAAACCTGTGTCTCTTGGGCCTCCTGTATTGGCAGGCAGATTTTTGTGCTTTCTTCCAGTTTCTATGGTCTATTTGTTTTTAACCATTACATCTTTGATAGCCAAGGAATAAGGCATGAATCCAGCACCGTTCTTTTCCAAATAGCTACTGTTTTGAGGATTATTTACGAATTAGACATCTTTTCCCCCTGATTTAATGCGTCACTTGGTTATGAGAATTCCATACATACTTGTGTCTATTTGTGGCTCAACTCTTTTATACGTTCTTTCACATCCTTTGTAGCGGTAAAGAATCCACCTGCTAATGCAGGAGACTCAGGTTCAATCCCTGGCCTGGGAAATCCCATGGACAGAGAAGCCTGATGGGCTACAGTCTATCAGGTGGCCAAGAGTTGGACATGACGTAATGACTGAACAACAAACAAAGTTTCTTTCTTTTTTTTTTTTTTACAGTTCAATAGCTTTTAATATATTCACAGAGATGTACAACATTGATTTGAGAACATTTTCATTACCCCAGAAAGAAATGCTGTTGTTGCTTCCAAATTCTCTTATCCCCCAACCCTGTTGCTGCTGCTGCTAAGTCGCTTCAGTCGTGTCCGACTCTGTGCGACCCCATAGCTGGCAGCCCACCAGGCTCTGCCGTCCAGGCAGAACAGATTCTCCAGGCAAGAACACTGGAGTGGGTTGCCATTTCCTTCTCCACAAACAAAGTTTCATAGTTTTCTTCTTAAAGGTTAGGTGCCTATCGACTTAATTGGTTTTATTGTTATTGTTAACTAGATTTTAAAATGTATATGTATGTATATTTTTTTTGTATGTATATTTTTTGTATAAGAATATGAGTAACAGAGAAGAGTATGTTAATCATTTATACTGCTAGTTTTTAAAAAATTATATTTATTTCTAATAGTTTTTCTGTTTAGTGTTTTGGCTTTTATGTTCGCTTTTTTTTCTTTATGTTTGCTTTTCATATTTTACAAGTAATATGATACCATTATTAAAGAATCAAACCATGTCAACAACAACAACAACAAAGAACATTAGGTTCTGGACTCCCAGGCTGGGTCTTGTCGACAGTGTCGAGGATTTTGGAAGAGGAACTTCCTTGGTGATCCAGTGGCTAAGACTCTGTGCTCCCAGTGCTGGGGGCCAGGTTCCATCTCTGGTCAGGGAACTAGATCTCACACGCTGCAACGAAGAATTCCTATGTTGAAACTAGAGATCCCAGTTGCCATAACAAAGATCAAAGATCTTGCATGCTGTGACTAAGACCCAGCACAGGAAATAATTTTTTTTTTTAAGAATTTTGGTTCTCACTTCAGCAGCACATATACTAAAAGTGGAATGATACAGAGAAGATTAACATGGCACCTGCACAAGGATGACACACAAATTCGTGAAGTGCTCCATATTTTTATGGAAGCTACCTAGATATCTATTGACAGATGCATGGATAAAGAAGTCGTAGTACATATACACAATGGAATATTACTCAGCCATAAAAAGGAACACATTTGAGTCAGTCCTAATGAGGTGGATGAACCTAGAACCTATTATACAGAGTGAAGTAAGTCCAAAAGAGAAAGCATATATACAGAATCTAGAAAAATGGTACTGAAGAATTTACTTACGGGGCAGCAATGGAGAAACAGACATGGAGAATAGACTTATGGACATGGGGAGAGGGGAGGGGAGGTGAGATGGATGGAGAGAGTAACGTGGAAACTCACATCACAATATGTAAAATAGATAGCCAACGGGAATTCTCTGTATGGCTCAGAAAACTCAAACAGGGGCTCTGGATCAACCTAGAGGGGTGGGATGGGGAGGGAGATTGGAGGAGGTTCAAGAGGGAGGGGATACATGTATACCTATGGCTGATTCATGTTGAGGTTTGACAGAAAACAACAAAATTCTGTAAAGCAATTATCCTTCAATAAAAAATAAACAAATTAAAAAAAAAGAAAAGAAATTTTGCAAGAGATCCAAAGTGCAGTGAAAAGGCAGGATTTAGACATGGGGAGAAACAAAATCCTCAGGTCACGCTAGGTATGGAGAAGGTACAGGACTGTGATGTGGGGGAAAGTGTAGCTGTGAGGGGACTAGGAAAGGAGCCATACGTGAAGGTCCAGGGATAAAATGATGGTGGTTCTGTCCAGGGTTGGGGCATCGGGACGGGGTAGAGGCCCATGGAGTGTCCTTAGCACCTGGACTTATACAGAATTAGGCAGCTTTTGCTTTCGTTCCGCTCGAAACAACAGAAATTTATCGTCTCACAGTTCTGGAGCTCAGAAGTCCAGAATCAGTGTTACTGGGTCAAAATCAAGGTGTCACAGAGCTGGAGGCTCTTGCCCCTTCCAGCTTCTGAGGCAGCTGGCTTTCCCTGGCTTGCAGCCACATCACTCCAGTCTCGGCATCTGTGGTCACATGGTCTCCTCTCTGTCTTCAAGTCTCCCACTGCCTTTCTGTTAGAGGGATGCATACATGAGGTTGCAGTCAGGGCCCACCTGGAAAACCCAGGATAATCTCCGCATCTTGAAATCCTCCTCCATTTAATCGCATCTGGACTTGTCCCCTTTTCCAAATAAGGAAACATTTACAGGTTCTGATATCTTTGGGGGCCATCAATCAACCTACTACACTTCCCCTCTCTGACCTTTGACTTTTCTCATCTGTAACCTTTCACACAGGCTTTTATGTATTTGGAGAACAGTGTCCAGACAGGACAAGACAGCATGTTTTTCTTATCCTTACCCACCCCTCAGTTATAGGTAACTCACAGCTCTCCTACACACCTCTTCAGCCCAACACACTCCCTGCCCAGGAATGGAGCCCACACATGCCTTCTTTTATTCCTTCTGGAAATGTACCGACCCTCTACAATCTGCCAGACTGTAGCTCTCTGGGCACACAGCAGTGGTAAAAACAGACAGAAATCAGGACTTCCCTAGTGGCCCAGTAAGTAGCTAAGACTCCACGATCCTAATGCAGGTGGCCCGGTTTCCATCCCTGGCTGGGGAATTAGACCCTAAACACTGCAGCTAGGAGTTTACAAGACACAACCGAAGATCCTTCCTGCTGCTGCAAAGATAGAAGACCCTGTGTGCTGCAACTAAGAGCCGGTGCGGCCAAATAAATAAAAACAAATGTTAAAAAAAAAACACCAAAAAACAGTGGGAAGTGGGAGGGAGGCTAAAGAGGGAGGAGACACATGTGTACTTACGGCTGACTCATCTTGATGTATGGCGGAGGCTAACACCATATTGTGAGGCAGTTTTCCTTCAATGAAAAATTTTGGAAAAAATCAAAACATAAATCCCTGGTGCTCGTGGAGCCGACCTTCCACTGGTGATGGAGCAGGTAAGGCGACAGACGCTTGCTTGGGCTGCCACAGTGAAGTCCCACCGACTGTGGGGCTTAAACCACGGACATGTACTGTCTCACAGTTCTGGAGACGACAAGTCCAAAATCAGTGTGTGGGCACGGAGGGAGAAGGACTTTTTTTCTGGGCCTTTCCCCCTGGTTGGTAGATGGCCATCTTTTCCTTGCCTCTGTTTACCTCATCTTCCCACTGTGCGTGTCTGTCTGTGTCTAAATTTCCTTTCTGGGACTTCCCCCGGAAATCCAGTGGTTAAGACTCCACACTTCCAAAGCAGGAGGTGTGGGTTTGATCCCTGGAGGGGGAACAAAGATCCCACATGCCTGTGAGGTGTGGCCAAAAGATTGGAAAAAAAAAAAAAAAAGGAGGGGGGGTACCACTGCCAGGAAAGATGCCTGGGTACTTTCTGTCAGCTGGTGGTAGTCATTGCCTCTGGGGAGGGCATCAAAAGATTGGAGAAACTTAATTTTTCCCTGGATACCTTTCTATATTTTAATTCTTTACCCTGTGTATTCATTTCCTATTCAAAATCATGCAGATTAACATAATATATGCATTATATCTTTGTTAGGCAGCATGAAGGTTTCCGACCTCACGCTAACAGCACATACCGTCCTTGAAAGGTTGAGAATTCTCAGTCTGTTCTCTGCTGGATGATGTCAGCAGAAGCCGGGTGACCTTGAGTGTCGATTTCAGCGGTGGTGTCTTTTCAGACACCAGCAACAGTCACTGCCCGCTACAAGGCGTTTCTGGGTTTATGAGGCTAAGAGCCTCTTTACTTATCATGATCTCATCTACTCGACAGTGTTGGAGGTAACTGGGGCATCGGGGCAGGCAAGAACATGTCCAAAGTGACATAACTAGAAAATGCCCAAGCCAGGCTTGAACGCACACGTCTTTCTAAGCTGCTTTCCCACGGCTTGAAGTGACCATCTTTTGAGGACGTCTGAGGCTGTCCATCAACAGAGGTTTAGGTTTGTGAAGCGCTTCTGTGGTCATCGTGTTGGTAAATCCAGTTAATGGTCTGTTCTCAGGCTGCAGCCAACTTGACCGATCAGGAGCATTTGGTGAGGTGGCTGACTCCTCCTCCTTCAGACACGTTCTCCCCTAGGGTTCTAGGAAGTGCCTCTAGACTGGTTCTCCTCCCAGCTCACCGGACACTTCTTGGCATCTTTAGGAGTTCACTGTCAGGACCAAATGTTCCGACCGTGGAGAGCCTCAGGGATTGGCCCTTGGACCTGTGTCTTGTCCCTAGAACCTCCAGTTCTAGGAAATCTCATCCCCTATCATGCCTTTCAGTTCAGTTGCTCAGTCCTGTCTGACTCTTTGAAACCCCATGGACTGCAGCACGCCAGGCTTCCCTGCCCATCACCAACTCCCGGAGCTTGCTCAGACTCATGTCCAGCGAGTCGCTGATGCCATCCAACCATCTACTGTCTATACGCTGATGCCTCTTCCCACATTTATACCTCCAGCTCAAACTCCCCCTTACCCCCACTCACCACCCTGGCTATTCAACTGCTTCCTTGCCATCTACCGGTAAGACTAAGAGTCCTTCATCCCCTCTTCTGTCCTCCCCCAACCCATTCCCCCCTTTACCTCCACATCTCTGCCACACCAACCCCATCTTCTCAGCAACCCAGGCCCTCAAACCTTGGAGTCATCCACTCCTCTCCCACCCCACACAAACCCTATCAGCTGGACTTTCCAAGCAGATCTAGAACCTTACCCCTTCTCTCCATCTCCTCAGTCTCCACTCTGATCTGGGCCACCTTCACCTGGGGCCTGAAATAGCCCAACAGCCTCTCCACTGGACTCCCTCCTCTTGCCCTCGCCCGTCACTTGGTCTACTTGCAGCCGCAAAGCCAGAGGCGATCCTTCAGAGTAAGCCAGCCTGTGTCTCTCCTCTACTGAAAAGCTGCCAGTGGTTCCCTGTCTCATTGAGGATAACGACGGAGCTCCTGGGACTTCCCTGGTGGTCCGAGGGTTAGGAATCCACCTTGCAATGCAGGGGACATGAGTTCGATCCCTGTTTGGGGAACTAAGATCCCACATGCTGCGGAGCCATGATGCCCGCACGCTGCAGTTAGAGTCCATGAACTAGAACTAAAGATCTCGCCCGATGCAACTAAGACCCAAAGCAGCCAAACTAGAAAACAAACTGAGCTCCTTAAAATGGTCCCAATGGCCGTCTTGTTCCTCCCTCCCTCGGCGACCTCCGACCTCCTCTGCTGCTCTTTCCTGCCCTGGTATAAATCCTTCCAGCCCTTCTCCAACACCCAGTACCCAGCACCTACACTTGCAGGAAGCTCTCAGGGTGGGCCTTCCTCCTCCCCATGCCTTTGTGCTTCTTAACTTCATGCTACGGATGTTTGGGGCTGGTTAGTTAGCTTTGTTGTGGGGATAGGGGGGTGGGGGGGTGCATTTCAGGATGGTCACCAGCATTCCCGGCCTCTCCGTACTGGCTGTCCACAGCATCTCCATATCTCCAGAAATTGCCACGTGTCCTCTGGTGGGGGCAAAATCTCTAGGCGGGGAACCGCGGCCCTTCCTGTAATGTATTCCCCAGATACCCTTGTGCCTCCTCCCTCATCTCCTTGGGGCCTCCACTCAGCTGTCACCTCCTTTTGGAGGTCTCTGTCCACCCCAATTATCACTGCCGCCCACCACAAAGTCCCTGGGTCCCTTCCTGCTATATTTGTCCCCATAGCACTTATCACCATTTCCTGTTATTATCCATCTCTTCTCCCTAGACTGTCAGCTTCAAAGAATATTTGCCAAATTCACTGCTGTACCCCCAGCACTTACAGAAAAACCTGGCACACAGTAGGCACTCAGTAGATGCTTCTTGAAAGAACAAATCCATGTCAGGCTTTGTAACAGATGCATGAGCATTAGACCTTGACCCTGACAGACTTACACTCCAGGCCGGGTGCGGGAAGTAAAGAGACAAATGTCTCAGTGCAGCGGCAGGTGGTGGCAAGTGCCAGGAAGAAAAACAAGCGTGTGTCTTGGTTTCCTAGGCTGTGAATAAAGTTCCACAAACCCGGCGGCTTAAAGCAATAGAGCCTTATTGTCTTGCCCTCCTAGAGGCCAGAGGTCTGAATCCAAGGTGTCGGTGGGGACGTGCGGGGCGGGAATCCTTCCTTGTCTCCTCCTCGCTTCTGCTGGTTTCCCAGCTCTCTTGGGCATTCCGAGGCTTGTAAATCCTGCAGACCAACCCTCCGTCTACCCAACGCCTTCTCCCTGTGCGTCTCCACAGCACCTTCTCTCTGTGCATGTCTGTCCAAAGGTCCCTTTTGAATAAGAGCACCGCGCTTCTTAGATGAGGGCGCACCCCCATGACCCCATTCCGTTTTGATCTCTGTACAGATCCTACTTCCCCAGAGGCCACATTCTCAGCTGGGGGTGGGTGGGGGGGTGGGCATCAGCCCCTAATGGTGGGGCGTGGGTTGAGAGGGTGCTGGCAAGGCTTCTGAGTTGCTGGCATTTGAGCAGAGTCCTGAATGAAGGCAGAGGGTGAGTCCTGTGGCTTTTTGAGGGAAGAACATTCCAGGCACAGGGAACAGCCAGTGCAAAGCGGCAGCCAGGGTACCTACCTCAAAATGCTGGGAGGATTCAGTGGCTTAATATATGAAAACCTTTGATTTGAGCCTCACCTGGGGACCAAAAAACAGTCAGCAGGCAGTTAACATGAGTTATTATTACTATTACTATTATTTATCCTTTTAACAGGCTCTAACGTGACGTCTGCTCTGGACCTGGTAGGCTCCTAGAGCCGGGGATACACTTTGAACTAGCCAGACAGCACCCTGTCTTTTTGGGGCTGAACGTCTAGCTGGGGGAGACCAAGAATCCAGTAAGTCAGCAGAGAACAGCTTGTGGTGTGATTGCTGACAGCCCCAGGGCTCAGTGCAACAGGGTGATGTCATACAGGGTGACTGCTGGGTGGGGCTGGGGCGCCTCCACTGGTTAAAGCCCTTTGGGAGGAGGTGACCTTGGAGCTGAAGGTTCTTTCCTCCAGGGGACGTTCGTGGAGAAAGGTCCACTGGTCAGGTCAAGAGCCATGACTAGGCTGCCATTGGCCATGGCAGGGGTGCCCCAAAGGTGAGAATTTAATGAACCTATAACACTGGCAAGTCAATTCAGGTTAACTGCAAAGAGCAGGACGTCTGATCAAACTGGTCTTAGAATTCCAGACTTCTTTTATCAAACCCCACGACCATCCGATCCCTGTCTCCAAATGAAGAAAACATTGGTGAGAAACAGAATCATTCCCTAGGTCAGACCCCCGTGATTCTGTCTAACTTTAGGTCCAGGTGGGAGCAGTTAAGAACAGGTACTGTGGTTGCCCCTGTAAACCCACGGGTTACTCTCAAAGCGGGTTAGCCACATGACGACGCCACGATTACACATTCTCAGTGGGCTCTCTGGGCTGGATTCAGCACCGCTCCTCAGTTCAGTTCAGTTCAGTTGCTCAGTCGTGTCTGACTCTTTGCGACCCCATGAATCGCAGCACGCCAGGCCTCCCTGTCCATCACCAACTTCCGGAGTTCACTCAGACTCATGTCCATCGAGTCAGTGATGCCATCCAGCCATCTCATCCTCTGTCGTCCCCTTCTCCTCCTGCCCCCAATCCCTCCCAGCATCAGAGTCTTTTCCAATGAGTCACCTCTTCACATGAGGTGGCCAAAGTACTGGAGTTTCAGCTTTAGCATCATTCCTTCCAAAGAAATCCCAGGGCTGATCTCCTTCAGAAAGGACTGGTTGGATCTCCTTGCAGTCCAAGGGACTCTCAAGAGTCTTCTCCAACAACACAGTTCAAAAGCATCAATTCTTCCGCACTCAGCCTTCTTCATAGTCCAACTCTCACATCCATACATGACCACAGGAAAAACCATAGCCTTGACCAGACGGACCTTTGTTGGCAAAGTAATGTCTCTGCTTTTGAATATGCTATCTAGGTTGGTCATAACTTTCCTTCCAAGGAATAAGCGTCTTTTAATTTCATGGCTGCAGTCACCATCTGCAGTGATTTTGGAGCCCAGAAAAATAAAGTCTGACACTGTTTCCACTGTTTCCCCATCTATTTCCCATGAAGTGATGGGACCGGATGCCATGATCTTCGTTTTCTGAATGTTGAGCTTTAAGCCAACTTTTTCACCCTCCTCTTTCACTTTCATCAAGAGGCTTTTGAGTTCCTCTTCACTTTCTGCCATAAGGGTGGTGTCATCTGCATATCTGAGGTTATTGACATTTCTCCCGGCAATCTTGATTCCAGCTTGTGCTTCTTCCAGTCCATCGTTTCTCATGATGTACTCTGCATATAAGTTAAATAAACAGGATGACAATATACAGCCTTGACCTACTCCTTTTCCTATTTGGAGCCAGTCTGTTGTTCCATGTCCAATTGGAACTGTTGCTTCCTGACCTGCATACAAATTTCTCAAGAGGCAGATCAGGTGCTCTGGTATTCCCATCTCTTTCAGAATCTCCCATAGTTTATTGTGATCCACACAGTCAAAGGCTTTGGCATAGTCAATAAAGCAGAAATAGATGTTCTTCGGGAACTCTCTTGCTTTTTCCATGATCCAGCAGATGTTGGCAATTTGATCTCTGCTTCCTCTGCCTTTTCTAAAACCAGCTTGAACGTCAGGAAGTTCATGGTTCACATGTTGATGAAGCCTGGCTTGGAGAATTTTGAGCATTATTTTACTAGTGTGTGAGATAAGTGCAATTGTGTGGTAGTTTGAGCATTCTTTGGCATTGCCTTTCTTTGGGATTGGAATGAAAACTGACCTTTTCCAGTCCTATGGTCACTGCTGAGTTTTCCACATTTGCTGGCATATTGAGTGCAGCACTTTCACAGCATCATCTTTCAGGATTTGAAATAGCTCAACTGGAATTCCATCACCTCCACTAGCTTTGTTTGTAGTGATGCTTTCTAAGGCCCACTTGACTTCACATTCCAGGATGTCTGGCTCTAGGTCAGTGATCACACCACTGTGATTATCTTGGTTGTGAAGATCTTTTTTGTACAGTTCTTCTGTGTATTCTTGCCATCTCTTCTTAATATCTTCTGCTTCTGTTAGGTCCATACCATTTCTGTCCTTTATCGAGCCCATCTTTGCGTGAAATTTTCCTTTGGTATCTCTGATTTTCTTGAAGAGATCTCTAGTCTTTCCCATTCTGTTGTTTTCCTCTATTTGCATTGGTCGCTAAAGAAGGCTTTCTTATCTCTTCTTGCTATTCTTTGGAACTCTGCATTCAGATGTTTATATCTTTCCTTTTCTCCTTTGCTTTTCGCATCTTTTCTTTTCACAGCTATTTGTAAGGCCTCTCCAGACAGCCATTTTGCTTTTTTGCATTTCTTTTCCATGAGAATGGTCTTGATACCTGTCTCCTTCCATAGTTCATCAGGCACTCTATCTATCAGATCTAGGCCCTTAAATCTATTTCTCACTTCCACTGTATAATCATAAGGGATTTGATTTAGGTCATATCTGAATGGTCTAGTGGTTTTCCCTACTTTCTTTAATTTAAGTCTGAATTTGGCAATAAGGAGTTCATGGTCTGAGCCACAGTCAGCTCCTGGTCTTGTCTTTGCTGACTGTATAGAGCTTCTCCATCTTTGGCTGCTAAAGGGTATAATCAATCTGATTTCGGTGTTGACCATCTGGTGATGTCCATGTGTAGAGTCTTCTCTTGTGTTGTTGGAAGAGGTTGTTTGTTATGACCAGTGTATTTTCTTGGCAAAACTCTATTAGCCTTTGCCCTGCTTCATTCTGTATTCCAAGGCCAAATTTGCCTGTTACTCCAGGTGTTTCTTGACTTCCTACTTTTGCATTCCAGTCCCCTATAATGAAAAGGACATCTTTTTGGGGTGTTAGTTCTAAAAGGTCTTGTAGGTCTTCATAGAACCGTTCAACTTCAGCTTCTTCAGCCTTACTGGTTGAGGCATAGGCTTGGATTACTGTGATATTGAATGGTTTGCCTTGGAAACAAACAGAGATCATTCTTTCGTTTTTGAGATTGCATCCAAATACTGCATTTCAGACTCTTTTGTTGATCATGATGGCTACTCCATTTCTTCTGAGGGATTTCTGCCCGCAGTAGTAGATATAATGGTCATCTGAATTAAATTCACCCATTCTAGTCCATTTCAGTTCTCTGATTCCTAGAATGTGGACATTCACTGTTGCCATCTCTTGTTTGACCACTTCCAATTTGTCTTGATTCATGGACCTGACATTCCAGGTTCCTATGCAATATTGCTTTTTACAGCATCGGACCTTGCTTCTATCACCAGTCACATCCACAGCTGGGTATTCTTTTTGCTTTGGCTCCATCCCTTCATTCTTTTTGGAGTTATTTCTCCACTGATCTCCAGTAGCATATTGGGCACCTACTGACCTGGAGAGTTTCTCTTTCAGCATCCTATCATTTTGCCTTTTCATACTGTTCATGGGGTTCTCAAGGCAAGAATAGTGAAGTGATTTGCCATTCCCTTCTCCAGTGGACCACATTCTGTCAGATCTCTCCACCATGACCTGCCCATCTTGGGTTGCCCCACGGGCATGGCTTAGTTTCATTCAATTAGACAAGGCTGTGGTCCTAGTGTGATTAGATTGACTAGTTTTCTGTGAGGATGGTTTCAGCAAATAGCAGGGGGCAGTCTAATTAATTGGAAAGTAACTCCAGGAAGGGTACCCTGAAGAAATGAATTTTGTGTTGGGTTTTGCAGGATGAGTAGGAGATTTCTGCTAACAATAGTGACAGCTAAGTAGTGTCAGGCACTGTGCCAAGTAAACACTATTAATAAAGGAAACATTCAGGTATGACCTAAATCAAATCCCTTATGATTATACAGTGGAAGTGACAAGTAGATTCAAGGGATTGGATCTGATAGAGTGCCTGAAGAACTATGGATGGAGGTTTGTGACATTGTACAGGAGGCAGTGATCAAGGCCATACCCAAGAAAAAGAAAAGCAAAAAGTTTAAATGGTTGTCTGAGGAGGCCTTATAAACAGCTGAGAAAAGAACAGAAGCTAAAACAAAGGAGAAAAGGAAAGATATACCCATTTGAATGCAGAGTTCCAAAGAATAGCAAGGAGAAATAAGAAAGCCTTCCTAAGTGATCAATGCAAAGAAATAGAGGAAAACAATAGAATGGGAAAGACTAGAGTTCTCTTCAGAAAAATTAGAGATACCAAGGGAACATTTCATGCAAAGATGGGCTCAGTAAAGGACAGAAATGGTATGGACCTAAAAGAAGCAGAAGATATTAAGAAGAGGTGGCAAGAATACATAGGAGAACTGTACAAAAAAGATCTTCATGACCCAGATAACCACGATGGTGTGATCCCTCACTTTGAGCCAGACATCCTGGAATGTGAAGTCAAGTGGGCCTTAGAAAGCATCACTACAAACAAAGCTAGTGGAGGTGATGGAATTCCAGTTGAGCTATTTCAAATCCTGAAAGATGATGCTGTGAAAGTGCTGCACTCAATATGCCAGCAAATGTGGAAAACTCAGCAGTGACCATAGGACTGGAAAAGGTCAGTTTTCATTCCAATCCCAAAGAAAGGCAATGCCAAAGAATGCTCAAACTACTGCACGATTGCACTCACCTCACACGCTAGCAAAGTAATGCTCAAAATTCTCCAAGCCAGGCTTCAATAGTATGTGAACCATGAACTTCCAGATGTTCAAGCTGGATTTAGAGAAGGCAGAGGAACCAGAGATCAAATGGCCAACATCTGCTGGATCATGGAAAAAGCAAGAGAGTTCCCGAAGAACATCTATTTCTGCTTTATTGACTATGCCAAAGCCTTTGACTGTGTGGATCACAAAAAACTGTGGAAAATTCTTCGAGATGGGAATATCAGACCACCTTTCCTGCCTCCTGAGAAATTTGTATGCAGGTCAAGAACCAAGTTAGATCTGGACGTGGAACAACAGACTGGTTCCAAATTGGGAAAGGAGTACATCAAGGCTTTATATAGTCACCCTACTTATTTAACTTAAATGCAGAGTACATCATGTGAAATGCCTGGCTGGATGAAGCACAAGATAGAATCAAGATTGCTGGGCGAAATATCAGTAATCTCAAATACACAGATAACACCACCCTTATGGCAGAAAGAGAAGAAGAACTAAAAAGCCTCTTGATGCAAGTGAAAGAGGAGAGTGAAAAAGTTGGCTTAAAACTCAACATTCAGAAAACTAAGATCATGGCATCCGGTCCCATCACTCACAGCAAGTAGATGGGGAAACAATAGAAACAGTGAGAGACTTTATTTTTTGGGTTCCAAAATCACTGCAGATGGTGACTGCAGCCATGAAATTAAGATGCTTGCTCCTGGAAGAAAAGCTATGACCAACCTAGACAGCATATTAAAAAGCAGAGATATTACTTTGCCAACAAAGGTCTGTCTAGTCAAAGCTATGGTTTTTCTAGTAGTCATGTATGGATGTGAGAGTTGGAATGTAAAGAAAGCTGAGTATTGAAGAATTGATGCTTTTGGAGAAGACTCTTGAGAATCCCTTGGACTGCAAAGGAGATCAATCCTAAAGGAAATCAGTCCTGAATATTCATTGGAAGTACTGATGCTGAAGCTGAAACTCCAATACTTTGGCCACTTGATGCGAAGAACTGATTCATTTGAAAAGACCCTGATGCTAGGTAAGATTGAAGGTGGGAGAAGAAGGGGACGACAGAGATGAGTTGGTTGCACGGCATCCCCAACTCAATGGACATGAGTCTGAGCAAGCTCCAGGAGTTGGTGATGGACAGGGAGGCCTGGTGTGCTGTAGTCCTTGGGGTCGCAAAGAGGCGGACACGACTGAGCGACTGAACTGAACTGATCAGATCAGATCAGATCAGTCGCTCAGTCGTGTCTGACTCTTTGCGACCCCATAAATCGCAGCACGCCAGGCCTCCCTGTCCATCACCAACTCCCGGAGTTCACTCAGACTCACGTCCATCGAGTCAGTGATGCCATCCAGCCATCTCATCCTCTGTCGTCCCCTTCTCCTCCTGCCCCCAATCCCTCCCAGCATCAGAGTCTTTTCCAATGAGTCACCTCTTCACATGAGGTGGCCAAAGTACTGGAGTTTCAGCTTTAGCATCATTCCTTCCAAAGAAATCCCAGGGCTGATCTTCAGAAAGGACTGGTTGGATCTCCTTGCAGTCCAAGGGACTCTCAAGAGTCTTTTCCAACAACACAGTTCAAAAGCATCAATTCTTCCGCACTCAGCCTTCTTCACCGTCCAACTCTCACGCCCATACATGACCACAGGAAAAACCATAGCCTTGACCAGACGGACCTTTGTTGGCAAAGTAATGTCTCTGCTTTTGAATATGCTATCTAGGTTGGTCATAACTTTCCTTCCAAGGAATAAGCGTCTTTTAATTTCATGGCTGCAGTCACCATCTGCAGTGATTTTGGAGCCCAAAAAAATAAAGTCTGACACTGTTTCCACTGTTTCCCCATCTATTTCCCATGAAGTGATGGGACCGGATGCCATGATCTTCGTTTTCTGAATGTTGAGCTTTAAGCCAACTTTTTCACCCTCCTCTTTCACTTTCATCAAGAAGCTTTTTAGTTCCTCTTCACTTTCTGCCACAAGGGTGGTGTCATCTGCATATCTGAGGTTATTGATATTTCTCCCAGTAATCTTGATTCCAGCTTGTGTTTCTTCCAGTCCAGCGTTTCTCATGATGTACTCTGCATATAAGTTAAATAAACAGGGTGACAATATACAGCCTTACGAAGTCCTTTTCCTATTTGGAACCAGTCTGTTGTTCCATGTCCAGTTCTAACTGTTGCTTCCTGACCTGCATACAAATTTCTCAAGAGACAGATGGTCTGGTATTCCCATCTCTTTCAGAATTTTCCACAGTTTATTGTGATCCACACAGTCAAAGGCTTTGACATAGTCAATAAAGCAGAAATAGATGCTTTTCTGGAACTCTCTTGTTTTTTCCATGATCCAGTGGAACTGAAAGGAACCAATTGACTCTTGTCAATACTATGGACTACGTTACAATTCGCATTTGCCCAGAGGTTAAGTTACTTGCACAAGGTCACACAGAGAATGAATAGCAGGGTCAGAATTTGAACCAGGTCAGAAGCCTTGTTGGTATCAGAGCCTCCCAAGATGGCTGGGGTCTGGTTGGAGTTGAGACTTAAGCTGAAGTTGGGGAAGGGAATCCTGCAGACCCCAGAAGGCTTGGTTAAAAATGAAAGACTTTGACTTGAGAACAATGGGAAATCTTTGAAAGGTTTTTGGAGGTAAGGGGCGGGAAATGGGGGTGTGTCCTGATCCAAATTGAAATTTCAATAGATCTCTCTGGCTGCTGAGAGTGGGGGATGGGAGCTGACTGGGACCTGGGGGCTGGTGGGAGGCTGTTCCCTTCCTGCCCAGATAACAGCTAATGGTGGATCTGGAGCAGGCCACCACCTCTGTAGAATGGAGTTACGTGGCCGCAGTCGACAGTGTAAGACACTCAGCAGGTAAATCCTACGGAGCTCCCGGATGGGAAGTGGGAGAGGAGAGGGAGAGGAGAGGTCAAGGGTGATGACCAGGTTTGGGACTTGCAGTACTGGCTGGGAAATACGAGCTTTGGTGGCCTGAGATCATGTGAGAATTGATTGAGTTTTGACCAAATCGCCCAAGTCTGGGATTTCTTTGGGGGCTTTACTGTCCTCTGTTTTGTTGCTGTGATACTGATTTCGGATCGCGTTTGAGTGTTTCCTGTCTGCCTTGATTCTCTTTCCCACAGTATTTGTTTCTTGAAATTTGAGGTTGGGAGTTCATTTTTCTTATGAATGTCTTCCTTTTTCAGATGAGTACGTTACTTAGTCTCTCTGCCTCGGTTTCTTCATCTGTAAAACGAAGGTAATAATAGAACCTGATGCATAGAGTTATTGGGAGGATCAATTAAATGATATAAAGATTGTATCAGCACCTGGAGGTAGGAAACTCCGGGTGTAGCTGCTCTTTAAGGTAAAGATGATACTGCCAGACGATAGTGATATCTTCTGACAAGAGCTGGAGGTGGGAGTGGCTTTAAAAGGAGGTGAAAGCCCCTAGAAGTCACTCTAGTTACTTAGCAAGTACATATTAACACATTATTGACCAGAGCCGTATCAATATCACTTACATAACAAATCACCAGCCACAGGCTTTAGTTTCTGCAAAAATCCCCCCCCCATCAATAAAGGATTAAACATCTTTTTATATCCAGTCACAAACTATTTAAAAAATGTGTATAAAAACTCAAGGGATTTCAGTCACCCAAACAAACACTGAGAGAGTCTTGAATTCTAGACCTGCTCTGGACTCTGCGGTGGTAACTGTATATGAAAGCAACACGTTTCCTGCCTTAAAAGGAAATAGGACACTTAATTTTAGAATAAGCCTTGGGAAGGCAAATCACTGTTGGGATGTGGCGTGATCCCAGAGAGCTTCCTGGAGGAGGTGACCTTTGGTCCTGGCTCTGAAGCAGAAGGACCAGGTGCAGAGGTCCAGAAAGGATGGGAACCAGTTTGACTAGATGCAAGCAGCACATTTCCCGGACCCCAAAGTAGGTCAGGTGACTGGAGTCAATAAACAGTTGAAGGGGAAAGCTGTTTTGTTTGTATTTCTCTATATTGCCATAGATAAAATGACTGGTGGTCAACTTTCTCTATTTGTATATAAATTATGACATTGTACGTTGCAAGAAGGTGCAAAATCCAAATCAGGGCCATGGTTGATCTACTGAAGATGTTGCAGAGAAACTCCTTTATGTAAGAAAAAAGTGTGATTCATTGGCTAAATATTTATTGAGCAGCTACTATGGTACCCAGGTCTTTGGTAGCCTGGGGAATATTAGGGAACAGATTCACAGGGTTCCTTCCTTTGTACACAAGCAAAAGTGCTAAGGGAAGAATCAAGGTGCTTATGTGTTGTGCTGTGTCCTAGGAAGGAAAAAGGGAGTCAGCTCAGATGGGTGCTGAGCAAAGACCTTGAGCTCAGAGATTTAGGGACCAGGCCTGAGGGGGCTCTGCAGGCCAGGTACAGGATTTTCAGCTGAGAGGGAATTTGCAGAGATTTTTTGTAAATGTGCATGCATACTCAGTCATACAGTCGTGTATGACTCTTTACAACCCCACAGACTGTAACTACCAGGCTCCTCTGTGGAATTTTCCAGGCAAGAATACTGGAGTAGGTTGCTATTTCCTTCTCCAGGGGATCTTCCCCACACAGGCCTCTCCTGCATTGACTGGCAGATTCTTTACCACTCAGCCACCTGGGAAAGCCCTTCTGTAAAGGACCAGGTAGTAATTATATTAGGCTCGGAGGACTATCCCTTGTGGCTCAGCTGGTAAAGAATCTGCCCGCAATGCGGGAGACCTGGGTTCCATCCCTGGGTTGGGAAGATCCCCTGGAGGAGGGAAAGGCTACCCACTCCAGTATTCTGGCCTGGAGAATTCCATAGACTGTATAGGCCACGGGGTCGCAAAGAGTCGGACACAAATGAGTGACTTTCACTTTGAGGACCATGTATGATCTCTATTGCAACTATGCTATGCTATGCTAAGTCATTTCAGTCGTATCCAACTCTGTGCGACCCCATAGACGGCAGCCCACCAGGCTCCCCATCCCTGGGATTCTCCAGGCAAGAACACTGGAGTGGGTTGCCATTTCCTTCTCCAATGCAGGAAAGTGAAAAGTGAAAGTGATATGAGACCCTATTGTACCATAAAAGCAGGCCTGGATAACAAGTGTGTGCCCAAGGCTGTGTTTCAATAAAACGTTACTAATAGACACTGAAACTTGAATTTCCTGTGCTAAGTTGCTTCACTTGTGTCCGACTTTGTGCAACCCTATGGATTACAGCCAGCCGGGCTCCTCTGTGTGTGGGATTCTCTAGGCAAGAATACTGGAGTGGGTTGCATTTCCTTCTCCAAAATTTCGTATAATTCATGCATTCTCCAAATTGCTTTCATTTTTTACTTCTTTCCCAACCATTTAAAAATGTAACAAAACTTTTTTAGCTCATGGGCCAGACAAAAACAGGTGGTGGGCTGGATTTGGTCTGTGGGCTGTACTTTGCAGACTCCTGTTCTCAACTCATGGGAACCCATGGAGGGTTTTGAGCCAGGGAATGAAAAGGTGTGATTTAAGAGGGGAAGGTATGAAGACAGGGTGTGATGCCAGAAAGTGGATGTAAAGAATCCATTCCAATCAAGCAAGCAGTTCGTCACTCAACAAACTCTGACTTCCCTCAATAGTCCTGGTACCACTGCAGGGGAACCCAAGATGTAAACGGCAGTTTTACACTTGTGGACTTTGTAACAGCAGGAGAGATTCAAGAGCAAGACAGAAATACTGACAAACTTTAAGGTCAAAAGAGAGATTGTTGGCCGTGTTTAGTCACTAAGTCGTGTCCTACTCTTCTGCGACCCCATGGACTGTAGCCCCCCAGGCTCCTCCGTCCACGGGATTTCCCACACAAGAATACTGCAGTGGGTTGTCATTTCCTTCTCCAGGGGATCTTCCCAACCCAGGAGTTGAACCCGAGTCTCCTGCATTGGCAGGCAGAGTCTTTACCACTGAGCCCCACATGAGGGGTAGGAAAAAGCAAAGGGTGCTTTGAAAAACAGCAGGGTGGCAGACAGGTGGCTGGAGTGCAGTGAGCCAGTGGGAAGTCGGTGGCAGTAGAGGGGAGGGCCGTGGAGGAGTTGGGATTTTTATCCAAGGTGACATAGAAGGTTGTGGAAAGTGTTTTTAAATTGTCGTATTTATAATGCACAATTTACCACTTCACCCATTTTATTTAATGTTTCCTTTTATTATTTACCTGTTTGGCTGCGCTGGCTCTTGGTGGTGGCATGAAGGATCTAGTTCCCTGACCAGGGATCGAACCCAGTCCCCAGGCACTGGGAGCAAGGAGTCTTAGCCACTGGAGAACCAGGGAAGTCCCGTCACCCATTTCAGCATGTGCAATCCAGTGGCATTAAGTACATTCACAGTGTTGTACAACCACCACTGTCAGAATGTTTTCATCACCCCAAAAGGAAAGCGCCAATACCCATTAAGCAGTCCCTCCCCATATTGCCCCCCAGCCCTCTCTGGCCCCCGGCAGCCATCAGTGTTCTTTCTGTCTCTGGGTTTGCCTCTTCTGGATCTTTCATTTAACTCTGGCTTTTTGTATCTGGCTTCTTTGACTTAGCATAAGGCTTTCAAGGTTCAAGCCTGTTGTCTACATCAGTATTCCATTTCTTTTTGTAGCTGAATAATCTACTGTGTACATACACTGAATTTGTTCATCCATTCATTTGTCAGTGGACAGTTGAGCTGTTTTTACCTTTTGTCTGTTGCAACCAGTGCTGTCCATGGAAAGTTTTGAGCAGGCGGGTGATATTTTTTAATAGGCTTTCTCTATGCTGTGAGGGGAAGCGCCCAGAAATGGCAGGATGGGAGACTGGAGATCAGTCAGAACAGGATTCCTAGTCTTGACTGCACAGGGTGAACCTCTGGGAGGTGAAACAAGCCTCTCACACCACTAGAGCTGAGTCCTCAGGTGATTGAGCAGGAAGATGGCAGATTGGGAACCACTGGGGAGAAGGCTGTAGGGGTCCCCTGGGTGCGCAGAGGCCATGGTGCTGATTCAGGGTGTTAGTTGACAAACAAGAGCCAGGTTCAGAACACTCTTGGGGGGAAGGATGCCCAGGCTTGCTGATGGTTTGGAGGAGGGTATGTGTGGAAGTGGGAGTCAAGGGTGGGGGTTTGAAACAAACCCATCAAAGGGTGTGATTCTGTTGACTGGGATAGAGGAGACTTTTGAAGGAGCTGGTTTGGGAGAGTCTAGAAGTTGAGTTTGCCTTATTCAGTGGGAGGTTCCAGGAACCCCCACGCTGAGAATTCATACAGGCAGGGGCCATGAGGAGTTCAGGGGCCTAGAAATCTCCCAGGTGAGAAATCAGGAAAGACCTCCTGGAGATGATGTGGCAACCAGGACTTGAAGAGTGGGTGTTATGCCAGCAAGCAAGGGAAACAGGAGAAGGAGCCCCAGGGGGACAGACTTGGGACATGCTTCCCAGCTTCACTGAAAAACAGGGCGATAGGGTGGGAAAGTCAGGTATGGGGTTTGCTGATGGGGGGAGTCAGGGTTGCATTTAATTAGTGAAGAATCGCTCAGAAAACAGCAATGAGACAGGTCACTGTGAATGTTTTGTTTAATGGCGGGTACTTTCATACCCTTTATTTGTTTTAATCAAGGTTTTAAAGTTGAAGAATGGTTGATTCGCAATGTTGTGTTAGTTTCTGGTGTACAGCAAAGCGATTCAGTTATACATTTATCATTTTTCATATTCTTTTTCATCATAAGTTATCACACGGTTCCCTATGCTATCCAGTAGCACCTTGTTTATCTATTAATATATATAATAGCTTGAATCTGACAATTCCAAACTCCTGATTTATCCCTTCACACCTTTTAATTCTTTGGCTCTTCAGTCCAACTTCATGAGACTGGAAGTACTGTTTGTAGGCAGAGAGCCAGGTGTAGGGCGTTACGGAAATTAGTTGGGGTTTTGTCACCTGACGCCGGTAGACTTCGTTCCGAGCGGCTCAGGCCCTGATTGTACGTGTCCCAGGGGCCTCTCATTTGGGGTAGACTTGGAGATGGTGTGGACTACGTGTGTGTGGGGGGTGTGTATGTGGAAGGATAAAGAATATTCTGGAAGATTTTTGAGTCTGAGTAACGGAAGGATGGCAGGAAGTAGTGAGCTTGTTTCTCGCTTCTCCATGCTCAAGTATAGCAGTCACACTTGGACTTTAATTGTTCCTCTGGAACACCAAGCTACCAAGCCAGGCCTGCCTCAGGGCCTTTGTCCTGCTGCCTACTCCACCTGGGAGGCTCCATCTCCTTCATCCTTCAGCTCCTATGTCACCACCGCATTCCCTACCTGTGTAAAGCAGACCTCCCCCCACCATCTTGTGACTTGTCTATATCCTCACCCAGCTGTTTCTTCACAGCGCTGGTCTCAATTTGTTATGTTATTAGTATATTTGTTTAATAGCTCCCTACCTCCACTGCCCAGCTGTCAGTTCCTTGAAGGCAGGAGGAACAGACAATAAATCTCAGAGCTAGAGCTAGGGCTCCCTGCATATTTGCACACAGCTTGGATCCACAGCAAGAAAAGGCCTGTTGCCCAGGGAAGAGGTTGGGCCTGGGTAGTTACATTCGGAATCTGTTGTGGCAATGGACGAAATGACCACGTGAAAAGTTTCGAGGGAAGAAAAAAACATCTAAGGTTTCTTAAGCCCGCACTCTGCGCCTGTTGTTAAACTAATCCTCACAATGTCTCTGCAGCCAGGACCATAATCCCCATTTCACAGACTTGGAAACTGAGGCACAAAAAGAGCAGTCATCTGCTCAAGTTCCATAGGTATGAAGAGAGGGAGCTTGGAATGGATCCCTTTCCCCCCATAAGCTGGCTCCAGAGCCCAGATGAGAAGCACTGTTGGCCAGGAAGACGGAGCAGAGTCTGGAGTTAAGGTGCAGATGGAGAGTTGGAGTCTCTGGACAGAGCACTGGTTGGAGACTCAGAAATGCCCAGTATCAAATGTGGACCCAATACTAACTAGCTTCTTGAAGTAGATTCTTGGAGGTCAGTGATGACCTTTTTTTTTTTAAAATCACTGCTCAAAAATAATATAAATATAAAATGAACACATTAGAGATTTTATATAACTCGTTTAAATAATGATGCTTCTAAGGTGTTAAGACCAAATTCAAAGGAGGATTCCAAGTACTGCACAGCTAAGGAAGGAATGCTGAATTTACAAATAGATGCAAAAACTGGCAGTTCAGTATCCACCGGGCAATAATCAATTGCATTCCAGGGGATTCCATTTGCATTTCTGTGGACGAGCATCATTTGCATAACTATTCCTCTTCTGCAAGTTGTAAAACAGTGCCAAAGCCATGAAAGGTACAGGTAACCCAATGGGGAAGCTAGACAGGCTACACGTTCATCTCTTTTTGCCCCGTCTTTAACAACTTTCCTCATATTACATTTACTAATTTATTTTTGAAGAAGTAATACATTCACATGGTTGAAATTCAAAAGATATAGTGGTGAACACAACATTGTAAACCAACTATACTTCAATTAAAAAAATAAAAAGATACAATGTAAAGTCTCCTCCCTACTCCTGACCCCCAGCCACCCAGGACCCCTTGGAGGCAACCATTGCTATCAATTTCCTAAGTATGCTTCCAAGAAATTCTATGCATAGTAAGCAAACATGTTAAAGAGACACTCACACAGGTTTGCTTATTAAAAAACAACAAATGACTATATTCCATGTTCTGTTCTTGTGTTTTTTAAACTCAACAATATGTCTTAGAGTTTGTTCCATAAAAGGGTTCCCAGATTATTTTTTTTAAGATTAAAAACATTGGGAATTCCCTGACAGTCGATAGTCCACTGGTTAGGACTCGGCACTTCCACTGTGGCAGCCTGGGTTCAAGCCCTTGTTGGGGAACTAAGATCCAGCAAGCCACATGGTGTGGCCAAAACACAAATTGCAAAAAAACCCACCATTATTATTTTTATTGCAGTACAGTTGATACAATATTTTATTAGTTTCAGGTATACAACATTTATATGCATTATGAATTGATCATGATAAGTCTAGTTACTGTCACCATACAAAGTTATTGCAAAATTGACTATTCCCTATGCTGTACACTACATCTCTGTTATTTATAAGTAGGAGTCAGTTCAGTTCAGTTGCTCAGTCATGTCTGACTCTTTGTGACCCCATGGACTGTAGCATGCCCGCCAGGCTTTCCTGTCCATCACCAACTCCCAGAGTTTACTCAGAAGCATGTCCATCGCATTGGTGATGCCATCCAACCATCTCATCCTCTGTCGTCCCCTTCTCTTCCTGTCTTCAATCTTTCCCAGAATCAGGGTCTTTTCCAATAAGTCAGTTCTTTGCATCAGGTGGCCAAAGTACTGGAGTTTCAACTTCAGCATCAGTCCTTCTAGTGTATATTCAGGACTGATTTCCTTTAGGATGGACTGGTTGGATCTCCTTGCAGTCCAAGGGACTCTCAAGAGTCTTCTCCAACACCACAGTTCAAAAGCATCAATTCTTCAGCATTCTGAGTGTGTACCTCTTATTCCCCTTCCCCTGTTTCGTCCAACCTCTCCCATCCCACTCCCCTCTGGCAATCACCAGTTTCTTCTCTGTATTTATTCGTCTGTTTCTGTTTCTTTTTAGACCCAGATTCTTTCTTCACAGCTGCATAGTATTCTGTTGTGTGGCAGAACCATGTTTATTTAACCATTCCCTTATTGATAGCATGGTGTCTTCTGAGTAAATAGCTAATTGAGAGGCATTAAGGAGTTGGTGAGTAGTGAGGCAGAAGAAACTGGAAGTTTTCTTCAGTTCAGTTCAGTTCAGTAGTTCAGTCGTGTCTGACTCTTTGCGACCCCATGAATTGGAGCACGCCAGACCTCCCTGTCCATCACCAACTCCCAGAGTTCACTCAAACTCAGGTCCATCGAGTCGGTGATGCCATCCAGCCATCTCATCCTCTGTCGTCCCCTTTTCCTCCTGCCCCCAATCCCTCCCAGCATCAGAATCTTTTCCAATGAGTCAATTCTTCGCATGAGGTGGCCAAAGTATTGGAGTTTCAGCTTTAGCATCAGTCCTTCCAATGAACACCCAGGACTGATCTCCTTTAGGATGGACTGGTTGGACCTCCTTGCAGTCCAAGGGACTCTCAAGAGTCTTCTCCAACACCACAGTTCAAAGGCATCAATTAAGTGACTCTCAAGTCATCTCCAGCACCACAGTTCAAAAGCATCAATTCTTCCGTGCTCAGCCTTCTTCACAGTCCAACTCTCACATCCATATATGACCACAGGAAAAAACATAGCCTTGACTAGATGGACCTTTGTTGGCAAAGTAATGTCTCTGCTTTTGAATATGCTATCTAGGTTGGTCATAACTTTCCTTCCAAGGAGTAAGCATCTTTTAATTTCATGGCTGCAGTCACCATCTGCAGTGATTTTGGAGCCCAGAAAAATAAAGTCTGACACTGTTTCCACTGTTTCCCCATCTATTTGCCATGAAGTGATGGGACCAGATGCCATGATCTTCGTTTTCTGAATGTTGAGCTTTAAGCCAACTTTTTCACCCTCCTCTTTCACTTTCATCAAGAGGCTTTTGAGTTCCTCTTCACTTTCTGCCATAAGGGTGGTGTCATCTGCATATCTGAGGTTATTGAGATTTCTCCTGGCAATCTTGATTCCAGCTTGTGCTTCTTGCAGCCCAGCATTTCTCATGATGTACTCTGCATATAAGTTAAATAAACAGGGTGACAATATACAGCCTTGATGAACTCCTTTTCCTATTTGGAACCAGTCTGTTGTTCCAGGTCCAGATCTAACTGTTGCTTCCTGATCTGACTACAGGTTTCTCAAGAGGCAGATCAGGTGCTCTGGTATTCCCATCTCTTTCAGAATTTTCCACAGTTTATTGTGATCCACACAGTCAAAGGCTTTGGCATAGTCAATAAAACAGAAATAGATGTTTTTCTGGAACTCTCTTGCTTTTTCCATGATCCAGCGGATGTTGGCAATTTGATCTCTGGTTCCTCTGCTGTCTCTAAATTCAGCTTGAACATCTGGAAGTTCACAGTTCACTTATTGCTGAAGCCTGGCTTGGAGAATTTTGAACATTACTTCACTAGCGTGTGAGATGAGTGTAACTGTGTGGTAGTTTGAGCATTCTTTGGCATTGCCTTTCTTTGGGATTGGAATGAAAACTGACCTTTTCCAGTCCTGTGGCCACTGCTGAGTCTTCCAATTTGCTGGCATATTGAGTGCAGCACTTTCACAGCATCATCTTTCAGGATTTGGAATAGCTCAACTGGAATTCCATCACCTCCACTAGCTTTGTTCATAGTGATGCTTCCTTAGGCCCACTTGACTTCACATTCCAGGATATATGGCTCTAGGTGAGTGATCACACCATCGTGATTATCTTGGTCGTGAAGGTCTATTTTGTACAGTTCTTCTGTGTATTCTTGCCACCTCTTCTTAACATCTTCTGCTTCGTTTAGGTCCATACCATTTCTGTCCTTTATCGAGTCCATCTTTGCATGAAATGTTCCCTTGGTATCTCTAATTTTCTTGAAGAGATCTCTAGTGTTTCTCATTCTGTTGTTTTCCTCTATTTCTTTGCATTGATCGCTGAGGAAGGCTTTCTTATCTCTTCTTGCTAGTCTTTGGAACTCTGCATTCAGATGCTTATATCTTTCCTTTTCTCCTTTGCTTTTTGCTTCTCTTCTTTTCACAGCTATTTGTAAGGCCTCCCCAGACAGCCATTTTGCTTTTTTGCATTTCTTTTCCATGGGGATGGTCTTGATCCCTGTCTCCTGTACAATGTCACGAACCTCTGTCCATAGTTCATCAGGCACTCTATCTGTTAGATCTAGTGCCTTAAATCTATTTCTCACTTCCACTGTATAATCATAAGGGATTTAAGTCATACCTGAATGGTCTACTGGTTTTCCCTACTTTCTTCAATTTCGGTCTGAATTTGGCAATAAGGAGTTCATGATCTGAACCACAGTTAGCTCCCGGTCTTGTTTTTGCTGACTGTATAGAGCTTCTCCATCTTTGGCTGCAAAGAATATAATCAATCTCATTTCGGTGTTGACCATCTGGTGATGTCCATGTGTTGCGTCTTCTCTTGTGTTGTTGGAAGAGGGTGTTTGCTATGACCAGTGCATTCTCTTGGCAAAATTCTATTAGCCTTTGCCCTGCTTCACTCCATATTCCAAGGCCAAATTTGCCTGTTACTTCATTTCTTGACTTCCTACTTTTGCATTCTACCCCTATAATGAAAAGGACATCTTTTTTTGGTTGAAAAGGCAAAATGATAGGGTAAAATGATAGGGTACTGAAAGAGGAACTCCCCAGTTCCTCCCCATATTGGTCGGTAGGTGCCCAATATGCTACTGGAGATCAGTGGAGAAATAACTTCAGAAAGAATGAAGGGATGGAGCCAAAGCAAGAACAATACCAGTTGTGGATGTGACTGGTGATAGAAGCAAGGTCCGATGCTGTAAAAAGCAATATTGCATAGGAACCTGGAATGTTAGGTCCATGAATCAAGGCAAATTGGAAGTGGTCAAACAGGAAATGGCAAGAGTAAAGGTAGACATTCTAGGAATCAGCAAACTAAAATGGACTGGAATGGGTGAATTTAACTCAGATGACCATTATATCTACTACTGTGGGCAGGAATCCCTTAGAAGAAACGGAGTAGCCATCATGGTCAACAAAAGTGTCTGAAATGCAGTACCTGGATGCAATCTCCAAAACAACAGAATGATCTCTGTTTCCAAGGCAAACCATTCAATATCACTGTAATCCAAGTCTATGCCCCAACCAGTAACACTGAAGAAGCTGAAGTTGAACGGTTCTATGAAGACCTACAAGACCTTTAAGAACTAACACCCAAGAAAGATGTCCTTTTGATTGTAGGGGACTGGAATGCAAAAGTAGGAAGTCAAGAAACACAGAAGTTTTCTTAGAATAGGACTATTGCTTGTTCCTACCTCAGTTTCATCATCTAGGAAATGGGTTGATGATTCTAACACTACCTTACAAAGTTGTATAGGTAAATGGATTAGTTCATGTAAATTGCTTAGAACAGTACCTGACATAGTAATTGGAACACGGTACGTATCGAATTTATTATTTTCCTCCTTTGGAAAATTTGATGGTGAAAGAACAAAGAAAACTGAGTGGGAACCATCCAGGAAATATCCTTTTAAGAGTGAGTAGAGAGGGAAAAAAGAATAGCAAACAAGTGAGTGCTGTGTTGCTGCAAGTCTTGATGGGATGGGTCCCTTCAATGTCTCCAAGTAGGCATTACAATTGTGCCCATTGTACAGATGAGGAAATCAAGGCACAGAGAATTTTGTTGCTCAGGCAAGACTGCCCAGCTGGCAAGTAGGGCAGGTGCATTCACACTCAGACAGCCTGATGCCAGCAGCCACACACTCAACCACTGCACCATTCTCCCTCTTGATGTGGGAAAGAAAGGAAAAAGGTTAAAGACGTAAGAGAAAGGCTGTGGAGCCAGAGCTCAGATCAGAAGGCATCTGATAGAAGGAGCAGGGCTGGGGGGGATGCGGTGATGGCTGTGGGAATGGAACCTCCTTTCTGAAACCGACAAGAAGGCAGGAAGGAAGAGGCAGCCACATGCAGGCAGAGGAGGGGAATGGCTGCTTTGGGTGCTTTGCGGAAGTTGGGAGGTCCACTGATTGGGAGCTTGGGAAGATCAAGTGCAAAGGCCCAGAGGAGGGAGGTTCGGAGTCAGGCCCTGGAAAGAACAGATGGACAGAGGCTAGAGCAGAGTGAGCCAAGGGAACAGAGAAGGAGATGCGTGAAGTCAGAGATGCCAAGGGCCCTGATGTTCTGGGGAGGCCTGTGGGCCATATTTAGTCTTTGGGCTTTTACTGCGAGTTGGCAGCTATTGATGGATTTTGAGCAGAGGAGGGATGAGATCTGACTTGTTTTTAAAGGATGTGTGTGTGTGTGTGTGTGTGCACAAGCATTTGCAAGGGCAGAAGCAGGGGCTCAGGTAGGAGACATGTGCAACTGCCCAGGCAGGAGATGATGTTTAATTGAGCTCTAATACATATTGATCACAGTGTGAGACTCTAAAGGGACAACGGTGAAGGATTCAGGCCAGATCTTTGCCTTGTAGAAGCTCTCAGGCTAATGTAGGGTTTCTCAGCGTCAGCCCTGGAGACTCAGGGGCTGGCTAGCTCTCCGCTGTGGGGGCCTGCCCTGGGCACTCTAGGACATCTAGTAGCATCCCTGATCCTTATCCTCTCGATGCAGTAGCATTGCCTCCCTTCCTCCAGGTGTGACAACCTAAAACGTCTCCAGACACTGGCACTGGTCTAGTGGGAGATGAAAACAGAGCATATAAATATGTGCTCTTCTTTCCATAATGGTAATTGCTAGGAAATAAAAAGAGCAGGTCAGGGGAGGTCCTGAATCTTCCTGGTTTTGATTTTTTGTTCTCTTGCATCCATTACATCTCTGCCCACCCACACTGCCGCCATCTGCCTGATGGTCAAGTACCATCCCCTCCCCCGCTCCACCTGCCCTTCCTTCCCTCCTCCCTCCATTAGCGTAATCCTGCCAATCCCTCCTAGAAAGAAGACAAAAACGAAACGAAGAAAACCTTCTAGAGGACCCCTCTTCTCCGAGGTAGGGACCGAATCCTAATTGCCCCTTTACGGCTGTAACGTGACTCGGTCAGCTTCATGCTCTGAAGGGGAGCTTTTCTGTTTCTGTGCCCGAAGTCGGCCTTGGTTTCAATTGGCCAAAAGGGAACAAAACAAAACAAGATATTTCAGACATTTCCCGCCCTCGGTCCTGGCCGTTTCACGTAACGGACAGGGAGGCCTGCTGCTCGCTGGAGGCAGATAACTCCAAGGGTGCTTATTTTCATAGTCAGCCCAACAGACTATCTTGGGATGCAGCTTGCAGAGGCGGTCGCTCCTGCTGCTGGCCTGGCTGTGGGCCATTTCAGTGGGGCCAGGCCTGGGCCGGTAAGAAGCCCGGGGAAGGGGGCTGAGGTCAACCCTTTGCTCTCCTCGGAGGCCCTCAGCTTTGTCACTGAGACACTCGGGCTTCCTTCAGCCAGATTTTATCCCCAGATTCTCTGTCTCCTGGAAATATTAAAAGAGACATGTTTCATCTATTCTTACTAGCTCATGGCTTATTCATATCACCACGAAACCTGCTTGTTTAGGCCTGTGCTGGCTTTGCTATCCAGAGGCACAATGGTTGGATTTTTCTTCCTTTCCTTTAAGCCAAGGTTTCCCACCTTGGTGCAGTGGACGGTTAGATCATGTAAGTCCTTGCTGGGAGCTGTCCTGCAGGCGGTAGGATATTTAGCCACATTCCAGGTCTCTACCCACTGGATGCCAAGGGCACTTCTCTTCCCACACTGTGACCGCCCCAAAGTCTCCAGACATTGCTACCTAACCCCTGGGGGGCAAAACCACCCTTTTGAGAAAAGCTGATTTCCAGGGATTTTTATATTTCTGATTTTAGAGTTAGCAAAGTGTCACCCTGGACATCTTGCTGGAGGTTTGTAGGGAGAGAGGAGCTTTCTCTGAGTCTTTGAATGATTCTGACCTAAAGGTCTCCCAATTTCATTATTCAGTACTTAAAACATTCTCAAAGAAGTCAAACTCCTAAAAGAAAACGCAGAGCATGCAGTCACTGTTGGTAGATTTCAGCCTCGTTTCTGCTCTGCTTGGTTCGGCTTTTTTCTTTTCTTTAGAGGCAGGCAAAAGTACAGGCTTTAGGGATATGACGTCTTCACTGGGTTGGAAATCTGACCTCTAGCACTGGCTTGCTGTGTGACCTTGGGCAGTTCACTTCACCTCTCTGGGCTCAGTTCCAGCTCTCAAACAATGCTCCCCACTTCGTGGAGTCAGTCTGTGTAAAATGCTGATTTAGCCAGCGCCAGGCCCAGGGCGAGCGTGCAGAAGCTGCTGAGATTACTCTGTGCAGTGGGGGTTTGAGAGGGGCCCACTGGGTAATCTCTCGATTGAAGCCAGCAGCATTTGGTTTTCTTTATTCCCTGCTTATCAGCCACATTCCATCAAACCCTGGGAACTGGCCCTTAGTAGGCCTGCCCTGGGCTTCCTTTTTCAATCCGCGTCCCTCCCAGGATTCCATCTGCCACCATACCTTTGTCTCTGTCCCCAGCCGAATTGCTGTTTTCCAGATAACCTCAGACCTACTCGAATGCCAGCAGCATTCCTCAAACGGAGCGGAGCTGCCAGAATAAGCCGGCAGCTTCCTGCTCTTTGCCCCAGAAAACATTTCAAGTGATCAAGTGATCGGGGTGGAGGGGGGAGGGGGAGGATGCTGCAGCTGCTTATGCAACCAGCTTTAATCCGGGGTTAAAATCCACCACGCCAACCAGCGCTGTATTTTATTTCCTCGTCCGCTTGGGAAGTGAGCTGTTTGGGAGATCCGCCACAAACTCGTCGTCCTACTTGTCTCCCCCTCCCCCAGAGCAGCACTCATGGACACACAGAGTATTCCTTCGGGGCCGGCGGTGGGGGGCCCCTGCCCACATTGCCGGGAGGGAGAGCACAGTCCGATCAGCTCTGGCCTCCTGTCCCAGTACCCCCCACCCCGCCCTCTCTTTGGTCTCCGGGTACCCAGTTCCACCCCCAGGAAGAGGGGGCCCTCCCTTCGGGCGAGGCCCAGCCTGCTGTCCTGAGTGCTAGCCCTTTGTGGAGGTGTCCCTCCCTGCATCTTGGCCTCTTCAGCCTAAAATGCAAGACAGCAGCCACAAAATCCCCTCCCTTTTCATACAGCCTGGGCCCTGCCCCTGCGGTGTACAGAGTGCTGGGCTGGATTCCTGGCATGTTCCTGTCTTGATAGGAGATTCCCGGCCAGGAAGAATTGATGTACACGCGGTGGGCATCTGTTGTCCGTGGGGGCGGGGGCGGGGGCAGGGCGAGCAGGCCCTCAGCTCCACCGTTTTCTTTGTGGCAACGCACGGGGTAGGAAGGAGAACGCCCGCAAGTCCTAATTTTAGGAGAAGGGGAGACTTGCCTGGGCTACGGTTTTTACCTCCTGGCATATGTGCGTCACCTCTGGAAGATCTCTCCAGCCTCTGAAGAACGGTGTTTAGTTTCTGTTGTTCCAGCTTGCTGTTTTTTTTTTTAAACTTGTTCATTAAGCACCTTGTCTTAAAAAAAGAAGAAGCAAGCGAGCACCAAATGTTTTAAGATCCTTTTTTGGATCTGTTTTTTCTTCCTCAGGCTACAGACCCACGGCAAAGGCAGCCTGACAGAGGAAACAGGCAGAGACGTCCTAATGCTGTTGAGATGGGTGGAATTATAAGTGGTTCTGAAATGCTAGTTAATATTTTACTGGGGAGCAGGGCCACAGATCCGGTGGAGGTGGTGGTTGTGAGGTAGGGCTGAGTGTGAAATAGCCATTCCGTCTGCCTTTGGGGACCCGAAGAAGCCGCTCTCTGTAGAAATAAATTTAAGCAAGAGTCCTTAATAAAGCTCACGGGATCTGTCTGCCCACCGAGGGCCCAGTTTCCCGAGCACCACCATACAAGGCTGATTGTGGCAGGAAGGTCTAAGCAGTGGGTGTAGGCCTGACTAATAATGGGGGTTCTTGTTCCCGGCTGAGTTTGACATCTTTCTTTCTCCCTCTGGATTTAAATGGCTTCTCAGCCCGGGAGGCACTGCCTGTGCCCTGGATTCAGAAGGTACACGCCTCCTTGGGAAGCCAAGGCGAGAGAGACAGCGGCTCGCTCACTCTCTCTCTCTCTCTCTTTCTGCATCTGCCGGGGGAGCTGCCGCTGGTATTTTTCCACAGGCCTTTTCTGCGATCTCAGGGCCTAGTTCTTCCCAGCCAGGCCCAGAGTCCGAGAGAGGGTTAATAGGCAGGAAGCTGAAGCCATGGCAGACTAATACGGAAGTCAGATTTTTGTTTAACTGACAGGTTTAGCAGGCCTCAGCCGTGGGGGAGGGGGCCGGGGAGGGGAAGGGAAGTTTGTAGATGTAGGCATGTGGCCTGCTAGGAGCGCCTTTGGCTTTTCTTAGGGTAAGGACGGAGGTGGGGGTGGGGGTGGGGGCCCTGGCATCCTGGCAGGGAGGCTGGAAACCATTTTGGTTTTTCGAGTTCTGGCTGGCGGGGGCGGTGGGGGTGGTGAGAGGTTAGATTCTGGGCCGGGGGACAAGTGGCCTCCCTGGTCTGCTTTGTCCAGAGGAGGCATTCGGACAATGACGATGCAAACTTTGACCACTTGGTTCCCCTCCTCCCCTGGCAGCCTGAGTCCTCTGGCCTCTGAGAAGCCCAGGGCTGCTCTGGGGCGATTTCGGGGTGGGGTCGGGGGGCTCTCCTGGCTTGTCTGGTTTGCTCAGAGGCCTGCCTCCAGCCTCCTTCTCTTGCCCCTGGGCCTTTTCCTGGGCCTCCCCTCCCTCCAGCCATCAGTCCCCATCCTCCCCCCCGCGGGTGGGGTGGGGGGCAGAACATTCTGCTGGATTGTTCCAGAAAAGGGTTAGCCTTCCTCTCAGCGAGAGAGAGCCGTTTCTGAGGGGGCAGATGAGGTTGAGTCCTACCAGCTCACCCCCCAAAACTCTCTTGCCCGTGGCCTGTGGGCCTCAGGCTCTGCTGGAGCAGGTCAGGCTGGCTGCACTGGTTCGCCCGCGCTGGGAAGTCTAGTCAGGGTGTGGGAGAAGGGCGTCTGGGGGCCCCTTTCCTCAGTTTTTCTTGCTGCAAAAGGCCTAGCTTAGCCTGTCTTTCTCTATGCACAGGATGGCTCTCTTGCTCACCAGAGCCTCACAAAGATAATCGCTCAGGAAGTGTCTCAGCCAATCCGGGGCCGCCTTACACTCCGATTTGCCGGGGCAGCCAATCGGGGGTGCGCTTTCATGAAGCGGCCAGATCATCAAGCCGAAGTGCCAAACCCTTTTTCTGTGAGAACTAGGAGCCTGTCCTCCATGTTTTATAAGTATTGACATTACACAGTGTTAACAATGCATCCACAGAGGTAAGCTCGACTTTTTAACCATCTTTTCTCCCCCTCCCTCTGAGACATCCGCATTTGTGGGCGAGCCGTGTGATTTCTTGTGGCTGACCGTGCCACACTCACCCCCACAGCACTTAGGTTAACTTGGAACTGTTTAGAGAGAAAAAAAAATTTTTTTTTTTTTTTTTGCTTTCTTGGGTCACATGGCTAAGTAGCCATTAGCCAGAGCTCGATTTTGCAAACTGGCAAGGGCCTGGCACACCTTTTCTTCCACCAGGACATGGTGTTTCTAGAAGAGTGTGAAGCTAGATCCTGGTATTGCCAAAAAAGAAGCTTTTTTTTTTTTCTTCTCCCTCTTCTCTCTTTCTCTCTCTCTCTCTCTCTGAGCAGTTCCCCCCTCCCCCCCCCAACCCTGTACTATTGTCTTCTCTTGTGTCACATGCCTGCTGGGGAAAGAAAATGGAAGGTAAGCAAGCAGGCTCCCCTCCAAGGAGAGCTCATGGCAGACAGCAAAGCAGGCAAGTTTACCTCCAAAGAGGTGCTGGGAAGGCCGGACTCAGTGCTGGCCAGAGAGGACGTGTGTTTGAAACAGAACCAAAGGCCTCAGCAGAAGAGCAGCGCTAAGGACAGATCCTGGGTCCTGGGGCCTAGGTGGGTGGTGGTGTCTCCCTATGGTCTTTTCTCTTCCTGCAGGGTTTCTTCACTTGAAACTACATTGTTCAGCCTTTTTTCCTGACTTCTGTTGATACAGAGTGTTCTTCTGCAAAGCCAGCCTACAGCCAGCAAATGTTTCTGAAAGTGTTTTCTAGGCTTTGGAGGAAGTTTTTGGAGTAGGGATGGGGATTGGGGGTGGGGGGGGGAGTGTAGGAGGTTGTGGGGGGAAAGATGTTGGACAACATCCCGCAATAAATCTGAGGAGTCTTTTGAATCCCTTCGTTTTCTCCTCGTGCATGGTTTTCAGTGAACTCATGTATCCTTTCCCCTGCTTTTTCATTCTCCTTTCCTCATTTTACATTGTATCACCCTCTGTCCTCCTGTGTGATACAGTGCAGAGGAAATAAAATCACGTCTGTGGCTCATGACAGCATTCCATATTCAGTGGTTGGGTTGTGGTGTTGTTGTTGTGTGTGTGTTTTTAATAATCCCGTGTAACTGTTTAAAAAAATTTCCTTTTTGATCAAGTCCCAAATCTGCCAGCCTGTTCTCTCTTCTTAACTGTGGAAAAATGAGACGGTTGCTTGAACATTTGTTGGGTAAGTAAAGCAATCCATTTCTGTGACCATGTATAAAGAGTTTGGCGAACATTTGGGGTCTGTTTGTAACAGGGGGGTCTTGGCTCCAGCCGTTGGGGGCTTTTTTTTTAATGAGCAGGAACCCAAGGAGGGCTTTTAAATAGAGTCTTGATTTCAGGTGACTGTTTGAATCCACTGTTTTTCCTGATAACCTGGGTCTAGGATTGAAGATTATACTTCCTGTTTACCCTCAGACAGGGAGAAATTGTTCAGTTCATTGTGACTTGACTGGAGACCTTGAATTGGGTTTGTTTGGATATTAAGTAGAAAACTCTGGGGAGGCAATCTGCTTGTGAAATGTAAGGAAACTGCTTGGTGTTAGAGTCACAGAGCAGGGGGGGGTGGGGGGGAGGAGCTGGGGTGGTGGTGTGTGTGTGGGGGGGGTGGTGTCAGTACTTATGTTTTAAGATACTTAACATGTCTGTAAAAATCCCACCCACCGCCAAACTTGGTCTGATTCAGGATTCAGTACATCCCAGACCCGGCCTTTTTCCAAGCCTGCCCCACACATCTGTATGCACGCCTGCCTTTACTTCTGATTTATTTCTTACTTTTTACATTTCCCCTTGATCTCTCAAGGCTGCAGCTAGAACTTCAGAGTCAAAAAGTAGCTTCTTGCTTAGCGTTCGCTTCAGAATTTCCCTAGACTTTCCACTTCATACATTTCCAGCCTGGAGACCAATCCAGGACTGTAAAAGCTGGAAGTATATTCAGTTGCTGTATTTTGCCAACTTTATGGAGTCAGTAGTCTTTCTTTTAAAGTGGTGTTCAGCAACCCACCTTTGAGAACCCATTGGGAAAAGGTCATTTAATAACGAGGAATGTACCTCATTCTAAGCGTGAGAAAAGTCTGTGTAAGACAGGCCAGCTTCTCAGAGTAAAGAGACAGGCCATTAATGATGAAATGTACTTAGAACTGTGTGCTTGTACCCCACACCAGAAAGTTCAGACACTTTAGCTCTTTTCTTTGTTCTTATCTCCTGGCTGTAAATGAAAATTACATATTGAGGTTCATAGGCGCAGTATCTAATCACAAGACTGCTGGTTTCTTGCCGTCAGTGTTTGCATAATAGTGTATTTGTTGGGCTGGAAGGAGACCTAAGGGCAGGGCACTTGTCCTCCAAAAGCTTGCATTAAAATGGCTCCCACAGGTTTGCAAAGCCAAGATCTGTTTTCAGATGTGCAGCCCCAGCAAGTTCTCAGCCCTGGACCAAGCCAGCCTCTTGCCTCTGGTACTGTGGCCAAGCAGCAGACATGAGTCTGTAAAAAGTTAATTGCTCTCAAAGTAGTATTGTTTTCCAGCTTTCACTCGGGGTAGGGGGTGAGGGTAAATAAATGTCTGCATTGCAGCAGGACTAGGTAAGAGGCAGCAGACCTGCCTCACCGTGCAGCCCAATGGGCTTCCTCTTACCAGCTTTTGAGCCAATAGACTTGGAGGAAAGGTTACAGATTGACAGTTGCAGTGGCCGGACCCAGATCAGGCCTTCTGGAAATTTCTACCATCTTTGTTCCTTTTAGGAAAAGGAGGTCTGCTGAGCTGAAGCATCCCCTAGGTTCCATGCCTAGGGCATCTCCCTCCCCCCACCTTTTCTTTTTTACATCAAGGTAGATGGGTTCTCTCTGCCACATTTGTAAATTTGCAGAGGGAGGAACAGAACTGTTGGGCTGTTTTCCTTTTTCCTTCTGCCTCAATCCCCAAAGAGGATGCACAGCTGCAAGGAACAAACACAGACACTGGAGCTTTTGATTCCTCTCTTTCTCTCTTTTTTTTTTTTCCCTTCAAGACCCTCCAGGATGGATTCACTTTCTGCTTTGGGAAATTAAGTGGCATTCGTGTGGGGGAGGGGGAGTAACTGCTTTTATTAGCTCCAGAAAATGGTCAATGTTCTGTCTGTAACTAAGAATTAATTATATATAATCACTCAGTAAACTTTCTACAGAGTTTTTCTAATTGCTGCATAGGATCATGATTTGCCTGCTGAAGCTGAGTCTAGTTACTTTTATAATTAACAGCTCAAAGATTTGAGTCAGGAAGAAAAGCAACAATGGGGCCTCCTGGATTATAAATTAGAGATGAAAACAATAGCTTTTTTTTCTTTCTTTCTTTCTTGTTACCCCTTTTATTTTAAACAAAACATTCCCCTTTTTCTTACCCGGGGAGAACAGTGGGGAAATGGCTTCAGGTTTTAAACAGGAGACATGGCGGGGGGGGCCGGTGGCGATGAGTCACTCTTTCAGAAAGCGGGGTGACAGCAACCCAGCAAAACCTGAAAGCAAAGGTAGGTTTTTCTTTTTTGCAAAGTCCAGCCACCTCACACGTGTGTGATCTCTTTGTTTCTCTTGACTCCTTTTCCCCTTCTGTCTCCTGGGCAGAGGCCACAGACATTTGTCAGCTGGAAAGCCCTAGGTCTGGCTTTACCTCTGCTTTGACCCTGAAAAGAAGGATACCTGCAAAAGTGCCCTGGTCACCCCACCGCAGAGAAGGAGGAAGGGAGAGTCAGTGTAGCAAGCCAGCCCTTGCCTTGCTTGCAAAGGCAGAAGCAAGTAAGGATTCACCCTTGGCTTCAGGTTGCTAAGGCTATGGCCGCCCTTCCCCCTCCGCCCCACTCTGCTTACTGATAAACAAGCAGGCAGGAGCCATTTCAGCAGTGCAGCGAACTGGGCTGCCAGCCTGTCCCTCCTCATCAAGATTACCTACCTACCGGCCGGCCAGGAGCCAGCCGCCCGTCCTCGCCCTGGCACAGCGTTGGGCACTCTGCCCTCCTTTCTCTCCTGAAGCTCCAAAACAGTCACCTTGAAAACTCTGAGGCCATGCTCAGACCTGTAACCGTAAATTACATTATCCACTATGAGGCTCTTAGCTCGGCCTGTGAAAGCAGGTTTTGCTAAACCCATGGTTAATTTTGAGGGCTCTGTTGGGGGTGGACAAAAATTAATTTGTGAGTATTCTTTGCGCCTTGGCTAAGGGGGAGGTTTTCCTGTTGTTTCTCCTCTGCAGACTCGGATTGTCTTTTCCTTGATGTTAACTGTCTTAGGACTGGCTGGGTGTTGGGGGCCGTTTCCAGGCTTATTAAATGGCCTTTTTATTTTCCTCTGGCCTCAGACTGGGGTACAGCCCTTCAGATGCCTGCTGCCCTGGACGCACTTTTCATTTTCCCCAGCTCCTCTTTGGTAGGGATGCAAGGCTGGTTTCTAATCTACCAGCAAGGGGGAATGGGCTTCCTTCCCCCTCCCCAGCCTGTGCCCTTTTAAGATTTTTGTTGTCTGCGCAGACACCTGTCTGTCTGCACTTTATGCCACAGGGCTGCCTGATTCTTAACCTTCCACCCACCTAATTCGAGGGTAAGGGGGCCTCACTGTAGAGCCTCACGTTGAAGGCTCAGGATCTGAAAGAGAAGGGTTTTCCTTAGGAACCTGTGACTTCACAAACTCCCCCTGTCACTGCAGATTTTTTTTTAAGCCTCTAAACGTTTGGTTGTTGGTGTCCTTTGGTTGAGCTTTTTCCTAGTTCTGATATTTAGGAAGGTGGCTTTGAAACTAGCAGGGCTGCTTAAGCCAGAGCTACAGCTATTGAACAAACTGCTACCATTTTAGCTTCAATACAGGAATGAGGCAGTGTTGCCAGACGCCATTTTAAGAATCCTGCATAAATAGCTTAGCTCCCGATGACTCTGCCTGTTTTAGGTGAGTGCTTATATAAAGCTGCTAACCATTCCCTCCCTCCCCCGCCCCCCCCATTTTTAAAGAAATTAATTGCAGATTTAGGGAAGCATGGTGTTTGGATTTTGATATTCCCTCTTTTGTGATCTGGAAGAGGAAAGATGTTTGTATCTTGGGGATGAAATATTTCTTACAGCCTGGACCAGTTTGGTATTTTGAATGAAAGTAAAAAGCTGAAGGAAAAGTCCTTTCTACTGATTGCATGATTCTTGAATTGCTGTGTGATGGTCCTCAGCTGTAGACCCAGAGTCTTGTGCATGCTGGTTATATATTCTAAGAGGGGTTAGATATTCTTGGTTAAAAGTCAAATAGTAAGGGCACTTGGGGAAAAGAAATATCTGGGCATTGTGTTTCCAGGCAGTTTTCTATCCAAACTAGCTATTTTTTCTTTTCTCTCTCTCTACTGGAAGTGTGGAGGGGATGGGATTCCTGGGAATTACGGACCAGCCTTGAGTCTTCAGAATTAATAATCAGAAGGCTTAAAACATCCTGGAGGTGCAGTTCATCTGCAACTTTTAATTGCTCTTTTCCAGTGCATGCAGGTTAAGTAAGCAGAGGTTTTCTTGCTCAGGCATTGGGGGAGAAATCTTCTATTCTTTCTGGGCGGGATGGGATGGTCTTGGTTGTGCAGGGGCTGGTTATTTCTTCTTTAATTGCCTGAAATGTATCAGTGTGTGAAATCCAGGGGCAAGTGACTTAGGCGAACCTGTGAGTGTAAGA
This sequence comes from Bos mutus, assembly GCF_027580195.1. Classification (NCBI taxonomy): domain Eukaryota; kingdom Metazoa; phylum Chordata; class Mammalia; order Artiodactyla; family Bovidae; genus Bos; species Bos mutus. The sequence goes on from NC_091629.1 coordinate 21,194,215, forward strand.
GGGGATGGTGGTGGGAGCATACAGTATATACAACTAGTTGGTGGGGTATTTTCCTGTTGGGGTGAGAGGCTGTTGTTTGATTTTCAGCTAATTTTACTCTTTCCCTTAGCGGGCCCCCAGCCGACCTAAAAAAAAAAAAAAAGTAATGTCAGTTTGAAACAAGGACTGCTTGTTCCATTGTTTTGGATTTAAATAATCGGGGTTGCTGGAAGCTAGCAGATATGGAAGGAAAAATGCTGTGTATTTTGTAAGACTTTAATGTGTTAATGACAAGAGTTCAACGTCTTTTCTCCAGACGTAGCCTCTTTTTCTTAACAGTTATTATTTGACTGCTTTTTTTGTTTTCCTCCAAATGACTGAACAGTTCTTAACCTAAATTGACCGAGATCTGTGGGGGCATTCAGACAGGTACAAATCTTTTCTCACCACCACTTTTGATGTAATATTCATATTTTCCCCCCACCTAACAACATACTAGTACTTAACACTAAACCAAAAAAGCAAAAAAAAAAAAAAAAAAAAAAAAAAAAAAGATCAGTGGTGTAGAAAAAAGGAAGTCCCTTTAGATGTGGCTATTCAAAATGACTAATTTTGCATTCTGGTCTTTTGTAAATGAATTTTTTTTTTTTTTGCCCTTTAAATGCATAGACATTGCAGTTTCCTTTAGTCAAATACAAGTTATTGTGTGTGTGTGTGTGTGTGTGTGTGTGTGCGCGCGCGCGCGCGCGTGCATGTATGAGTTCCCTTTGAAAGGATGGCTTGCTGATCTGTGAAAAAGATGGTTTTCTGAAATTGTTGTCCTTCAAATCCTTGGCTAAAGCTGGTGGTGCTGTTGTTGGAGTTAGGTGATTATGGTGCCCACTTTGTAATACTTGGAAAGATAAAACAGCTTAACTTTTTTTCCCCTTTTCTGCTCCAGCATTGATTATCTTAAACTCTGCAGCAAATAGCTACCCCTTTGCTAGTTTGCATTTTCTTAGCCTCTCAGCAGCTTTCCTCCCTGAAGTATTCAGCCTCCTCTAGGCTGTTACAAGCCAAATAATTGTTCTCTTGAATGCAGCCCTCCTCCGTGATCAATACACCTTTGAATGTTTTCATCACTGCAGAAATCCTTCAAGTGGGTTTGGGGGAGGAGGGGTAGGCTCTGTAAATGCATAATTGTTTCTTTTCACCACCGAACATTTTGGTTGGATACCAGATTAGCGTTTCTTCCATCACTCAAAATATGGGATCAGTTTCAAGAAGTTTAGTATTTCACATACTTCGTGCTAGAGAGGGGAACAGAATTCTAGTTGCTAGAAAGATCAAGGTTGCTCTTTGTGCTTTTGAAGCTGACCATTTTCCCCCCTCTCTGAAGGGACCGCCTGGGGCTTTCTGTTAAAATTTATTTCCAGTCACCCCAAGCAAGAAACCATCAGCAGCATCCATTCGACTGGGTGTGTTACATGCAGGGGGTGTGTTTCGAAGTTGAGAATGTTTGCCTCTTAAGTTGGAAGAAAAAGTACCCGTGCTAAAATCACCTGCCACAAATCACTGTTCTATTATTGCATGTTAGCAACATGTTTAAATTTCAGAGGCGCTGGCTTCTGACGAAAACCGCTTGTGACAACATGTCTGTTGTTTCTCTGGTGGTTTGTCCCAAGCTTTCCCTACAGATGCAGTGTGAATGAAATTGTCAACAGGGTTCAATATCAGAGGCCTAAATGTGTTAATATTCTGGCTTAAAAGTAAACTACCTTTCTCTTTCTTCTCTTTGCTGAGACCAGTGAAGTTGGAGGCCTCCAAGTTCTTCTAACTAGGTCCTGAGCTCTCATCTCTTCCTTTTTCTATCTAGTCTCACCAAACACTGAACTCTCCTAAATGCATTTCCACCTGACCCTGAGGTTCCAAGCCATTTGGGACTTTGTCTCATCACTGTCCCAGACCACAAAACACAGGCGGGACATTCTGATTCTTCCTGCCTTACCCAGCCTCCCTCCTGTTCTGGCTCTTGAGGCTTCCAGAAAATTTCAGCCATCTCAATTGGAGATGCACTCATTTCTTCTTGTTGAACCACAGTCCGATGGAAATGCATGTAGAATAATTGCTCAAATTCTTATCACTTTGTTGTCAGCTGAATGTTTGGAAAGTTCTAACACCTCAAATAGTTGGCACTTTTAAAAGCAGATCTTCCTGGCGTGGCCTGAGAAGTGTATGTGTATCCATGGGAAAAATGGAAATAGCCTGCACTTTGTTCAGCTGGGGAGAGTTCTGGCCAAGAGAGGGAGAGAAGATTCTGGTGAAGGGGCCTGGTTTTCCCTACTTCTTGTCCCAACCCCCAACTCTCAGCCTGTCTTTTAAATAATCCTTCCTCATTCCACTTTGGAGGGGGGAGATAATTAGTCACAGCTCAGAAGAGTGCTGAATACTTTCTCTAAGCCATGCCTGCTGCAGAGAAGAAACATCCCAGGGGCTGGGAGTGTGGAGACCCCAATCTTAATTCCTGGGCTAAATGCTGGTGGTTTGAATGTTTTGAAGCCAGGCCTTTTGCTTCTAGCCTAGGCATATTTTTCTACTTTGTGATTTAATGTATGTATTTTCATGTCCCTGCCTCATCACTGCCTCATTGGGGAATTTTAAGATTTAGCAGGGAGGTCTGCAAAGATACTCTTTGCCTTGCAGAACTCAAAGAGATCAGAACTCCAAGTACCCTGAAAACCATCTCCAGCCTGAACCCAGTGTTAACAAGAAACTTACTTACTCAGAGGCTGGGTTTTCACTGGTCCAGGGCGGTAGATTGTAACTGTGTGTCTCATTTAAAAAAAGCCTTTTGCATCCCCCAATAGCATGACAACTGGAATAGTCATTTGACTTCAAGAACAAACTATTATTTTAAAAAACCCCTATAGGAATCTTAACACTTCGTTTGAAATCAGATGTGGGTTTCTTTCCCCGTGCCTCATCTAAGGATGGGGGATTGTCTTAAAAAGGTGGCTTTGTTGTTAGAACTTCTGAATAAATGCCCCCACGGGGCAAGTTCTCAGTCTACCTAAAACGTGAACATAATTTGCTCTGTTTCAGCTTGGCTGAAGAGGAAATAAAAACAGAACAGGAGGTGGTAGAGGGCATGGATATTTCCACCCGCTCCAAAGGTAAGTAAAAACCTTGTGTTATCTATTCCAGAGCAGAGGAGGAAATTGGAATTCCTTTTTCTTGTTGTTGTAGTGCAGTCAAGTGTGGCTTACGAGCCGAGGTTGCGACACTCCTCCCATTTTGAGAGGTTGGCGCCTTTGATGGATGACCCTCATTTATAGAGAAATCTCCTCCTGATTTTCTTTCCCTTGCATGTCTGGCGAGGTGTTCTGACCTGTTGGGAATTGTCCTGACAGTCAGTCTTACGTGGTGTGTGTCATGACTGAGGATGGCTGGCTAGCTCTCTGCAGGGTGACTTTTGGGAATCAATTTAAATAAAGCATGTTCTAGAAGCAACGGGCATCTCCAGCCGCTTCTTGGTTTCCGATTTTAATAAAAGGTCTCTTTGGAATTGCGAAGGTGGAACGAAGGTGATCCACTTCCTGGAAAACGGTGGTCTTGGTTAGTGAGTAAAGGAAAATGTTAGGACCTCCTGGAATTCTGGGGCCAGTGTTAGAATTTTGCGAGTCAGAGTAAACACCGGTGTGTGCTTCTGTTCAGAATCCTGTGTTAGAGTGCCTCAAAGATCTTCTAATTGTGATATTGGTAACTTTTTGCTTGGTCTGTATGACATTTTACTAGGTTTCCTACAAGGAAGCAGTTATCCACGTTGCCTTAGGGGTGCTTTTAGAAGGTTGATGAAAATGCTCCTCTCCAAACTAAGTGGTTGTACCATGGTGTTGTTATGCCTTCGACAAGTCACTGGGTACCTGTGCTGGGGGCGGCGGGGAGGGCTAGACAGAGGATGAGTATAGACTCGGCCAGAAAGACTCCTTTCCAGCTCACGAGCTTCACAAAATGTGGTTCCATAAAGGGGTTTGAGACAACAGAGCTTTTTGAGGGTTTTTATAAGACAGCCTGTCATTCTGGGCGATGAGGAGGGTCAGCTGGTGGTGGCTGTTGTTGGGTCTGGCCAGCCTGATAGGGTCTGGCCTGGTTCAAAGAGGTGGGCAGGCTGGGCTGCCCGGGTGGGTGGTCAGTGCCTGGGGAGCGGGAAGAGGATGTTGGGAGGGAGACAAGGCCCAGTCTGAGGCCTGCTGCCCTTCCCCACAGCCCCCACCCAGCTCAGGCTAGACCAGCAGCAGAGCCGCAGGGGAATCTGAACAAAAGGTGTCTGGAGACAGCTGCCGATGGGAAGCAGGTCCCAGCTCCCCTTGGTGGTCAGAATTGACTGTGGAGAAGAAACTCGAGAGAATGGGAGCTGGAGGTGGGCTCTTTGTGCTTGATCTGTGCATCACTTGGACACTTTTCTGGCTCTGCTGCTCAGTTTTCTTATCTGTAAAATGGGCTGTTGGGTTAGATTCCAAGAGTCCTTCCACCTTGGGCTTCTCTTGTGAAGATAACGCATGCTGGCGGCATTTATGCAGGCTGTGCTTGGAGGGTCCAGGAGCCTTTTCTTAACCTGGGAGGATGTGGGAGGTCGTGTTCCCATTTTACAGATGAGGAAACTGAGGCTCTGAGTGCTAATGTCTCCCAGGTGGTCAGTGTAGGATGGGATTGGACCACATCGAGGCTCTGATTCCAAGGAGGTGCTTCTTTCCTGAACGCTCAGGGCCTGGAAGGGCCCGGAACCCAGTCGTTCTCCAAAAGGGTCCAAACTGGGGACTATCAGCCTGCTCAGGCCCGTCCGTCTGTGTGTGGAGACCCCACTTCTCATCTTGCAGACCCCCTGGACGTTCCTGGCCCTTCACCCTATGTCCGGGCTGCCCGAGGTGTGATCACTCTGGGATCATCTCTGTCCCTCTTTCTTATCTGCACCTCCCCATCTTCTCCCAACAGCAGCCAGGGTGATCTTGGAAAAACACGTCCATCGGATCTGTCTGCTCTTGCTGAGTCCCTCCACTGCCCTTCCAGCGCCCTCAGGCTCCAGTCTGCAGTCACTGTGACCGTCCTGCCTAGCCTGAGCCCTTCAGCTTCCTTCTCTTTTGTTTACCTGGGATGCTCTGTGCGCCTGACCTCACTTGAGCTCCCCACTCCTCCTCCCCGCTCCGTCTTCTCCTGGGGGCCCTTTGCTGGGAGCATGCCGCCCTGGGTCCGGCTGCCTAGTTTTCTCATCTCAGCCGTCTCAGACGTCATCTCCTCAGGGAGGCCTTCGGTGGCCACCCAGTCCACGGAGCCCTTCCATTGTTTTCTGATAGGTTTTCAAAATAAGCCTCATTTTAGAGCAGTTTTTAGCTTTCTGGATAAGCAGAGTGTTCCCATAGTACCTCCTGCCCCCGCCCCACACACACACAGGTACACACACCGTTTCCCCTCTCTTATTAACACCATATATTGGTCTGGTCCATATGTCACAATTAATGAATTGGTGTGCTTCATTCAGATTTCCTTAGTTTTTTCCACTAAGATCCCTTTTCTGTTCCAAGACCCCACCCAGGCTCCCACATGACATTTAAGTGATGTGTCTGCTTTAGAATCCTCTTGGCTGTGACAGTTTGTTAAATCTTCCTTGTTTTTGATGGCTTTGCTAGTTTGGCAGTATTTTGTAGGATGATCCTCATTTGGGGATAATAATTTTCTCATGGTTGGACTGGAGTAGCCTGGAATTACGGGTTTCTGAGAGGAAGGCTTTAAAGTGCCGTTTTCATCACATCATATCAAGGGTATGTACTGTGAATATAGTTTACCACTGGTGATGTTGACCTTGGTCACTTGGCCAAGGGGATGCTTGTCAGGTTTTTCCCCTTCCTTTTTGGAAAGAAGTCACAGTGCCCAGCCCACATTTACAGAGTAGGGAGCCACGTCCCATCTCCCAAAGGCCAGAATATCTACATAAAGTATTTTGTATTCTTCTGAATGGGAGATTTGTCTTGTTTTCCTCATATGTTTGTTCAGCCATTTATTTATATCAGCAGGACTAAACTGTTTTATACTTTGGGTTATAGTTCAGTACTACTTACTTATTTTGTTGCTCAAATTGTTCCAGCTTTGGCCACTGGGAGCATTTTCAGTTGGCTCCTGTGTCCCTTTGACGTCATTGTTGGTTGATCGGTTGATTGACTGAATACTGTTTTACTTTCTTCCACTGCAGAAGTGCTCTGGGCATTTCTTAGGATGCTTTAGGCTCGTTTGGGTCTTCCCTGGTGGCTCAGGGTACAGTAGAACGCTGCCTGCAGGACAGGAGCCGCAGGAGCCACAGGTTCAATCCCTGGGTTGGGAAGATCCCTTGGTGAAGGAATTGGCCACCCACTCCAGTATTCTTGACTGGGAGATCCCATGGACAGAGGAGCCTGGTGGACTACAGTCCATGGGGTCTCAAAGAGTCGCACACGACTTAGTGACTAAACCACCACCACCACATAGGCTCATCTTGTATGTATTTTCTGCCTAGAATTAGCCATTTCCCTGAGGCCCCCTGTTTGTTATTGGAGAATAGCTTTAGAAACCAAGATCTGGGTGCTGGATGTGCTCATTGCTACTGAGGTGTCTTTGCTTCTAGGGCCTTTGAGCTGACAGAGTGAAGAAACACGTATGTGCACGGGAACCTACATGTAGGCGCGTCTATAAGTACTTCTATCTGTATCTATGTTAAATTGAGCTCCTGCAGGTGTCTCTGAGTCTGATCCATGACCACCTGGATCCTTCTAGCTTTCTGTCCGTAAAGTAATCCCTGATCTCCCACTCTCACAGTGAGAAGTGGCTCCTACCATCTGCCATTCCTTACCATTTTCTGGTACATTTAAAATCGTAAAAAAAAAAAAAAAAGTTCATCTGGCTATACCAGATCTTAGTTGCAGCGTGTAGGGTCTTTAGTTGCAGGCACGTGAACTCTTAGTTGCAGCATATGGCGTCTAGTTCTCTGACCAGGGATTGAACCCAGGCCCCCTTCACTGGAAGCGTGGAGTCCTAGCCACTGGCCTACCGGGGAACTCCCCATTTAAAGTCTTATGTTCAGCATTCAGCTTGATGCACTTTAACACGTGTGTGCACTTGTGGAACCACGGCCCGGATCAAGGTGGTTGAACATTCACGGCATTCCAGAAGGTCTTCATAGCCCTTGTCCACGATATTATGCTTCTATTTGTTTGTTTGTTGATGGTCTCCTAGGCTATGTTGCAGGCCCCTTCTCTCTCCAGGGCCTACACCACCACTGTCAACCTTTCCCTTCCATTTGAGAGGCAGGATGGCACGGAGGTTTAAGAAAACCTGCTCTAGTGTCAGACTCCCTGAGCTTGCATTCTGGCTGCCCTGTGCCTAGCTGGGCTGTTCTTCATGGCTCAGTTTCCCCTTGTGCATGGTGGGTGATAAGAACAGAGGGTTATGGTGGAGATTAAATTTGCTCACATGTGCAGAGCACCCAGATCAGTGCCAGGAACATGGCTAGTGCATGGACGTGTTAACCATGATTAGAATCAGCTGAGGAGGGATACACTTGTGTTGATAAGCCTATCAGGTGGAAGCCTTACTCAGCAAGTTCTGCTTCTTTCCCTGCTTCCAGTCTCCAGGAGGAGGGCGTGCTATGCTATGCTATGCTATGCTATGCTATGCTATGCTATGCTAAGTCACTTCAGTCGTGTCCGACTCTGTGTGACCCCATAGACGGCAGCCACCAGGCTCCGCCGTCCCTGGGATTCTCCAGGCAAGAACACTGGAGTGGGTTGCCATTTCCTTCTCCAATGCATGAAAGTGAAAAGTGAAAGCAAAGTCGCTCAGTTGTGTCCGACTCTTAGCGACCCCATGGACTGCAGCCTACCAGGCTCCTCCATCCATGGGATTTTCCAGGCAAGAGTACTGGAGTGGGGTGCCATTGCCTTCTCCGGGAGGAGGGCATGGAGGTCGTTAATGAAGAATTGTATAATCCAAAATATATAAACAGTTTATAAAGCCCAATATCAGAAAACAAACAACCCAATCAAAAAATGGACTGAAGACCTGAATAGACGTTTTCCCAAAGAAAACACACAGATGGCTTTTGGGCACGTGGAAGATGCTCAACGTCGCAAATGTCAGAGAGATGCAAATCAAAACTTTAACAATAAGAGATCACCTCATACCTTTCAGAATGGCCATCATCAACGAGTACAAACAATGAGAATTGGCGATGATATGGGGAAAAGGAGACCCTTGCTGCATTATTGGCGGGATGGTAAATTGGTGCAGCCCCTATGGAGAACAGTATGGTGATTCCTCAAAGAAACTAAAAACAGAGCTACCGTGTTACAGCAGTCCACTCCTGGTTGTGTGTGTGTGTGTGTGTGTGTGTGTGTGTGTGTATAAGTAATTTGAAAAGACACGTGCACCCTGATAGTCATAGCGGTACTATTTACAATAGCTGAGATACAGAAGGAACCCAAGTGTCCATCAAGAGAAGGGATAAAGAAGATGCATATGTACACATGAATACTACTCGGCTATAAAAAAGAATGAAATTCTGCTTTTTGCAGCAACACACATGGACCTAGTCAATACTTGGCTTAGCAAGATAAGTCAAAGACAGGCACTGCATGCTGTCACTTAGGTGTGGAACATATATACGGGCAGCGTAGGGGTATGGGATTAAGAGCTACAGACCACTGTCTATGAAATAGACAGACAATGAGGATGTACACACAGCACAGGGAATTCCAGTCACTTTGTCATAATGGGGTATAATCTGTAAAAATACTGAATTGAAATGCTATATACTTGAATTTAATATAACATAAATCAATAAAAAATTGTACTTCAGTTGAAAAAAAGAGAATTGTATAGGGTAGCCCAGCAGGTATGCTCAGGACAGGCATCCTATCCTCTGAGACATTTGGACTGATTTTCTCAGGACCTTTGGAGCCTCTGTTCTGGTGGGGAATCTGGAGGGGAAGGGGTACCTGGTTTCGAGGGAGACCTTCCACTCTCCCCAGGGACTGCCTTGGACGGCTTTCCTTGTGTGGAGCCGAGCTCCCACCCTCCAGGGTCATCGGATGGCCAGGTGACTGACTGGCTGCTTCTATGTCTAGGGAGCCTTTCTGATAGAACCTCTGGGGTTAGGTGAGGATGTTGCATACGCAAAGAAAGGCCTGGAGTTATGATACTGGGTTGCTGGGGCTCTGAGAGCTAAAGTTAGCCTGGTCCAAATGTGACCCCCTTGCAAAGGCGGGAGTGAAGGCTTATCTCTCTTAGTCCCGATGATTCGAAATCAACGTTGTGAGGCTGTGGGCTCCGTGAACACATACTTGTTCCTCTAGCCTGCTTTTCTTACGGTTTGGGAAATTCATGCTTCAGCCCTTACCTGGTACCGTCCGATTGGGGTTCTTTTGTTGTGAGCAGCGGAAGCCAGGTCGGGTTCTTTGGAGCAGGGAAGGGATGGACTGGAAGGTGGTCAGTTGCCTCATGGACTCAGCGGAGTGGCTGGAGGCCCAGGGCTGCTCTGGGCAGTGAAGCTAAATGTACAGTCTCTGCAGATCAATAGGACAGAGTCCGCAGGGAGAGTCCCTTGCCTAGTGTCTTTTTTTTGCCCTTTGCTCAAGGAAGGGCTGGTACTAGACACTTGGACCCCCCAGGGTTGCCCTCACTGGGGAAGAGATAATTCCTCAAAGGAGGATGAGGACCACCAGGCATCTTGGGAAACTGGCAGCATCATGCCCTCCTTGTGGGTGGAGAGGAGACCCTGAACTGTCGTGGAGAAACGTAGAAATCCTAACAGGAATTGGCTCAGAATTCTTTCATTCTGTTCCTGTGTCTAGTTTGTACGACCTTTTAGATTCTCTAAGTGAATTTCAATTTGTGCACCCTCTTCCCCCTGACACATACTCACTTATTAACTGAATAATTCCCAAGCCAGTCATTGCCATAACGCCAGCCCTGGCATTTACTGGAGCGTTTTAGTTCTCAGGAGACAAAGCTTTCGCACTTTCAAGATGTCAGGTTGACATTTGTGTCCAGGGGTAATGATCTGCTGAAAGATGCTAGAGCAAAACTCGGAACTACCGTCGAGGTGCCAAGTGTGTTTGCCTAGCTGCTGTTTTCCTGAGTACTTCCTAGGTATCAAGTATTAGATGTAGATTACTTTATTTTATTCTCTTAATAATGCTGTGTTACAGGTGTGTTGTTATTCCCATTTTATAGTTCAGGAAACTGAAGCTCAGAGGGATTAATGAAGTGGCCAAGTAGAGAAGAGAGGTTAGGTTTTATCTTTGATCTTAAACCTTTGTACTTGGTCATGAGTCCCCAGGATCCCGGGTGAGATGTCCTCAGGGGACAGCAGGTGGACCACTGAATGTAGCTGGTATCCAGGGTTTGGGGGCCTTTGGTGGGTGGGAGACCATCTGTCCTAAAGGGGTAGGGTGCCTCCATCTGATTGCTGAACAAAGCAGGAACAGGAATATGTCTCACTTGGTGTTACCAGCTGGGATTTTATTCCCCTCCGCGCCCGCCTCCTGTAAAAATGCCTGGTTTAGAATCGTGATCTGTGTAGCCCAGTTTCTGAAAGACCATGCACGAACCCAGCAGAACACATCTCCGGGTCACAAGTGGTGGGAGAGTTGTGGGTTTGCATTCTCTGCAGGAGACTGGACACAGCACAGTTCAGTACGGGATTTTAGCCACACGACGTAGGAGTGTGGCTCCTCCAAGGACAGGGACTTAAAGTCTGGAAAGTGATGGACGCTGGGCGCTCACGGCCCCGTACAAAGGCTGCCGTTTGGGCTGCCTGCGTCTTGATCCTGCTCTGTGTGCATTTTGCAGTATGATTGTGGTGTGCGGATGCCAGGCTGCGGAAGCTGAAACCATTTTTTAAAAATGTCTGTGTAATGTCACCCGCGCAAGGGAACGAGTCACTTGGAAACCATGCACAGATGCAACGGAAGCCCAAGATATTAAAATCTTGAACAGTATCATTCTTGCTGAGATTTGCCTCGGTATGAATCTGTTTTCCAAGACAGGAAGCTGGAGAATATACAATTACAGCAATTTGCTAACCAGCCCGACCTTAATTAGTACAGGATCCTCGTTCTCACTGTTGTATGTAAATTAAGCTTGTTTCACAAAGGGACTGTTTATGAGGATGGCTCTCAGACAGAGACCTTGTATCATTCTTTTTTTTTTCTCCCCAAGGAAACTTTAAGAAAATACAACCGTAAACACCCATTAAATCACAGTGCGAGGCTGAAGTGCTGAGAATATTTCTTTTCAAAAATGAGCATCAGTATTTTTAACTCAGTTTTGGCTCTTTCACATTTCCTCCAGCCCGAGAAGTGCCGTCCTTGTACTGTGCAGTGGAAGGAGCTGATTTGCGAGTTAGATAACTACCAGATTGTTCCTCTCCCAACAAGGTCTAAAATATCCTGCAACTCTTGAGAATGTTGGATACGGCTTTCTGAATGAGAAACCTGCCTTCTCTTGGCCTGCAGAGCCTCGGTGCAGTCTGCTCACGGAATCCCGTCAGCACCTTCTGTGCAATTTATCTCCGTGGTTCACTCGTGGAAAACCTTGCGTTTGCCCCAGTTTTGAAGCCTGACCTACGTTAACGTGTTTATGTGACTGCTGTTGTTCCAGAAGACTGTGATCTACAATGATCCATTTTCAACCTTAGTTTCAAAAGAACCATCTCTCCTTTTTCCTCCTCCCAGTGCCTCTGGAGTTAACATTCTAGGTCTGAGGCCTTTTAGAGATCCTGGCACTTTTTTTCTTTTTGCTTGAAAGTTTTCAAAGAGTAGTTATTTCACTTTGCTCCATTGATGGAGGCCCCTTGATGATTAACTTGAGGGGAGCAAGCTTGGCAAGCCCGCATCTCAGAGTTGGGGTGAGTGGGGGTGCTCCCCCGCGCAATTCTGTCCTGCCTTCAGCTTTCCTGGAACCCAGAGAGCCAGCGTTTCAATGGTTTTTATTTTTAAAGTATTAGTATTATGTTTGGCCGATTTGCTCAGCATGTGGGATTTTAGTTCTCCGACCAGGGATCGAACCAGTGCCTTTGGTGCTGAAAACACAGTGTCCTAACCACTGGATCACCAGGGAATTCCCAGCAACATGTTTTTTAATCCAGTCACAGAATTGTTCAGTGATCATCTTGTTGTTTAGTCGTTCAGTCGTGTCCAACTCTTTGCAACCCCATGGACTGTGGCCCGCCAGGCTCCTCTGTCCATGGGATTTCCCAGGCAGGAATACTGGAGTGTGTTGCCATTTCCTTCTCCAGGGGACCTTCCCGACCCAGGGATCAGACCCTCATTTCCTGCATTGGCAGGTGGATTCTTTTACTGCTGAGCTACCAGGGAAGCTTCGTTCAGTGAATCACCACAGTCTTATTTTGGAACATTTTCATCACCCTAGTAAACACTCCCTGACCCGTTAGCAGTAACTCCCCATTCGTTGCCCATTTATCCCAGCTCCTGGTAACCACTAACCTGCTTTCTTCCTCTCTGGATTTGCTTACCTGGATCATTTCGTATAGATGGAATCATTTAGGATGTGAACGTTCATGTCTGACTTCTTACTTGTAGATTAATGTTCTTATGCTTATTCATGCTGTAGCACATACCACTTAAAAAAAATTATTTGCTTATATTAAGGCTGTGCTGAGTCTTAGTCGTGGCAAGCAGCTTTGTGGCATGTGCACTTCTTAGGTGCAGCATGTGGGATCTAGTTCCCTGGCCCAGGGATTGTACCCCGGCCCCTTGTGTTGGGCGCGTAGAGTCTCAGCCACTGGACCACCAGGGAGTCCCCTCACCCCACTCCTTGACTCCTTTTTATGACTTTATAATGTTCCACCACATTATTCCGTTGTCACATTCTGTTTATCCATTTATCTGTTGATGGACTTGAGTTGTTTCTTTTTTTTTTGGCTGTCATGAAGAACGGAGCCGTGAACATTAGTGGATGAGTTTTTATGTGGGTGTATGTTTTCATTTCTCTTGGATGTAGACCTCGGAGTGTGGTTACGGGGTCATAGGGTAGCTCTGTGTTTAGCCTTTTGAGTAATGTACAGAGTTTTGAACACGCGCAGGTCTTTCCCACATTCCCTTTCTTGACCCTGCATCCTTCCTATTAGTGTTTCTCCTTTTTCTGGCCTCTCCATAGCCAAATTTGGTAAAAGGAATGCCAGTACTTTGGTCTTGGTTTCCTTACTTCCTGCTTTGTTCTGCCAGCTCCGTGGTGGCATCCACCGAGACGCTGCATGTTAGCAGTTCCCGCCGGGCTTCCTGTAGACTCCAGGGGATGGTGTCAGCACTTCGTGCCCTGATCTAGCAGAGGCAGTGGACACTGCTGATCATTCTTCTCCTGGAACCTGCCTCTTCTTGTGCTTTTCCTCTGATTTCCCTGGCTCCTCCTCTTCTCCCCACCACGGCGTCGCTGAAAGCTTGGTTCCTCATCTTACCCAGCACGTTCTTTCCCTGGGTGATCTCGCCCACATCTGTAGCTTTATGACTCATGAATATCTTACTTCCAGCCTAGATGTTTCTTGAGTTACGATGCAGAGGGCTAGCTGCCTACCTGACTGCCCGACCTGTTGGTCATGGGCGTCTCGAACTCAACATGTCCCATACTGATTTCACTGTCTATCTTCCCTCCTGCTCCCCCAACAAAACACCTGCTTCTCTCCCATGGTGAATAAGCCAGGACTCTGCCAGTTGACTAGGCCAGGATATGGGACTGAGCCTTGATTCTTCTATCCTTTTGCCTTTTTTTTGTTGCTTTCTTACAATAATACATTGTACATACCACTCTTCTTCAGGTTATCACCAGTGAACTGTACTAGTCTTTTTTTTTTTTGGCTTCACCCAGCAGCATGTGGGCTCTTAGTTCCCCCAAGCTTGCACCTCATGCATTGGAAGTGGGGTGTCTTGGCCACTGGACCACCGGAAAAGTCCCCGCAGTAGTCTTTTAATTGGGCTCCCATCTCTCATCTGCCCTACCCTCCTGATCTTTCTAAAAGGAACCTCTCTTTCAGCTACCACCTCCTGCTTTGAAGTCTTAAGGGCTCGCTTCTTGGTATTAGGATGAAGAGCAAAATCCTGATATCCTTGTGTGTGAGCCTTGCCTGCCTTTCCAGCCTCCTGCCTCTGTGTGCCCCTTTCTCTCTACTCCAGCCACACTGATCTTTTCAGATCCTCCGAAGGAAGGTCCTCCCCGCTCTTTTTTCTCCCAACATCCTACCTGCCCTGGGTGCTCCGGCTCCAGGTGGGGGTGGGTCCTGCCTCTTGTTTTCGTGCATCTCATTTTCCCTCGTGCCCGTTTTACCACCACTTGTTCCAGATGGAGCACAATAAATATATCTCTTGAATGAATGAGTGAATGACTTGACTTTGTCTACCAGGTGGATAGAACTCCTGGAGAAGGAAGTAAAAGCAGCCTTTCAGCTAGAGTGGGTGGCTTTGTTTCCAGCATCTTCCGCGCCTGGAAATAATTACCTAAGCTCAAATTTCTTCTCTCTCTGAAATGATCGGTGGCTTATCTGTCTTTCCCCCCAGGGATATGGGGCTCTTTGAAATGGCCCCCTTCCCTCTGATTTCTTTCCTTCCCCAGGTATTAAGCCCACTTGTAATGGGCCCTTTTCCAAACACAAGTGCGATTGTCTTGCTTGCCTGATTTGGGCTGCTGGTGGCTCCAGAAGATGACCCCAGTCCTGAGTCGAGATTCAAGGCCCTGCTCCATCTGTGCTTTCTGGGACTCTGGTCAGTGTCCCTGCAGAACTTGCCCCTCCTATTCAGCCTGTCCAACCTGAGTGCCTGCCGGCTCCCTCCTGCTCCTCACCGGGTCGTACCTTTGTTCATCCTTCCAGGCTGCTCTCCCTGGGGACCTGTCTTCTCCACGTCCTCGGGGACCCAGGCTCCCCTCTTGTGGAACCTTCCCGGGGGAAATTCCCTAGCAGTCTGTCGAGTGGTTCAGATTTCATGGTTTCACTACCCGAGGGTACAAGTTCGATCCAAGGTCAGGGAACTAAGATCCTGCAAGCTGCAAGCGTGGTGAAGAAAAAAGAAATCACCCTGGAAGGTACCCTAAATTGGCCAGGAAAAGGACAGGATGGTAATCTGCTCGGATCAGACATTCTCACACATCCTGAGGGTTTGAGAAATTTCCAACCTAGGCTGAAGGTGGCAAGTCCACAAACATTTCTAGCCCCCAAATCATTTTGCTTTGAAGGCTACTACCAGATTCTTCCCTTAGGCATGGGTGGAGGATTCTGAAGGATCCCGCTTGCCTGCTGAACTTCCTCCCTTGTCTGTTGTATCAGATCAGATCAGATCAGATCAGTCATGTCCGACTCTCTTCGACCCCGTGAACCGCAGCACGCCAGGCCTCCCTGTCCATTACCAACTCCCGGAGTTCACTCAGACTCACGTCCATCGAGTCACTGATGCCATCCAGCCATCTCATCCTCTGTCGTCCCCTTCTCCTCTTGCCCCCAATTCCTCCCAGCATCAGAGTCTTTTCCAATGAGTCACCTCTTCACATGAGGTGGCCAAAGTATTGGAGTTTCAGCTTTAGCATCATTCCTTCCAAAGAAATCCCAGGGCTGATCTCCTTCAGAATGGACTGGTTGGATCTCCTTGCAGTCCAAGGGACTCTTAAGAGTCTTCTTCAACAACACAGTTCAAAAGCATCAATTCTTCTGTGCTCAGCTTTCTTCACAGTCCAACTCTCACATCCATACATGACCACAGGAAAAACCATAGCCTTGACTAGACAGACCTTTGTTGGCAAAGTAATGTCTCTGCTTTTCAATATGCTATCTAGGTTGGTCATAACTTTCCTTTCAAGGAGTAAGTGTCTTTTAATTTCTTGGCTGCTGTCACCATCTGCAGTGATTTTGGAGCCCAGAAAAATAAAGTCTGACACTGTTTCCACTGTTTCCCCATCTATTTCCCATGAAGTGATGGGACCGGATGCCATGATCTTCGTTTTCTGAATGTTGAGCTTTAAGCCAACTTTTTCACTCTCCTCTTTCACTTTCATCAAGAGGCTTTTGAGTTCCTCTTCACTTTCTGCCATAAGGGTGGTGTCATCTGCATATCTGAGGTTATTGATATTTCTCCCAGCAATCTTGATTCCAGCTTGTGTTTCTTCCAGTCCAGCGTTTCTCATGATGTACTCTGCATATAAGTTAAATAAACAGGGTGACAATATACAGCCTTGACGTACTCCTTTTCCTATTTGGAACCAGTCTGTTGTTCATGTCCAGTTCGAACTGTTGCTTCCTGACCTGCATACAAGTTTCTCAAGAGGCAGATCAGGTGGTCTGGTATTCCCATGTCTTTCAGAATTTTCCACAGTTTATTGTGATCCACACAGTCAAAGGCTTTGGCATAGTCAATAAAGCAGAAATAGATGTTTTTCTGGAACTCTCTTGCTTTTTCCATGATCCAACAGATGTTGGCAATTTGATCTCTGGTTCCTCTGCCTTTTCTAAAACCAGCTTGAGCCTCTAAAGCGAGGCTTGTCTGATTAGGTAGCTACTCTGAGGCTGTTTCAGTTTATATTAATTGAAATAAAAATTCCTTTTTCAGTTGGACTAGGCACATTGCAAGTGCCCAGTAACCACACGTGGCTAGAGGCTGTCCAGATATGTAGATAGCCCAGATACGGAATGTTGCCATCACCATAGAAAGTTCTGTTGGACGGCACTGCATTACAACTCTCGATACATTAACATGTCGTGCTGGATGTAGTAGGTGGAAACATCTAGCTACGGATTGGCTCAGCATAGAACATGCTAAAAAAATAATTCTATCGGTGTCTTAAATTTCCCTTGATTAGATTCTCCTGGGCTTGCTGTTTTTTGAAAAGATCCGCAAAGAAAGAACACAGCTATCTTCCCATCGTCTCAACTGGTATTTGCTATCCAGGCCCCTCTGAACTGCCTTTCTGCCAGGCTCTTTGGCATCTTGGTGCACTGGCTGGGGGAAAAAGAATCCAGGATGTGCTGGGCCCCCGTCTCCCCAGCCTTCAGCCTCTGTTGTTGCATTCTTTTCCCATTGTGTCTCCTCCTGAACTGATAACAGGGACTAGGTCTTCTTACCTCTTTAATGTGGGCTAGCGATTTCTAGTCCTGGCTTCCCTCGTGGCTCAGTCGGTAAAGAATCTGCCTGCAATGCGGGAGACCTGGGTTCAATTCCTGGGTCGGGAAGATCCCCTGGAGAAGGAAATGGCAACCCACTCCAGTATTCTTGCCTGGAGAATCCCACGGACAGACGAGCCTGGCGGGCTACAGTGCATGGGGTCACAAGAGTTGGACACGACTTAGTGACTAAACCAGTGATTTGTAGTAGCTGCTCAATAAATGCTTTTTGAATGAAGACTCTCTTGCAAGAAATAGAAACTAAGGGAATAAAGTGGTTGATTGGATTTTCTTTGCTTTTTTTAAAAAAGAAATTTTTATTTATTTACTTTTGGCTGAGCTGGGTCTTTGTTGCTGCGCAGGCTGCTCTCTGGTTGCAGAGAGCAGGGGCTACTTTCTCGCTGTGGAGCGTTGGCTTCTCTTGTTGCGAAGCATGGGCTCTAAGATGCACAGACTTCAGTAGCTGCAGGTCCAAGGCTGTACAGCACAAACTTCATAGCTGTGCATGGGCTTAGCTGCTCCGTGGCTTGTGGGATTCTCCCAGAGCAGGGATTGAACCTGTGTCTCCCACATTGGCAGGCGGATTCTTTACCACTGAACTACCAGGGAAGCCCTGGATTTTCTTCTCTTTTTTTTAATCTTTTTTTTTGAGCACACCTTGCAGCATGTGGGATATTAATTCCTAGATCAGGGATGAACCCGCACCCACTGTAGTGGAGACCTGAGTCTTAACCACTGCACTTCCAGGCAAGTCCCTGCATTTTTTTCAAATGATAAAGTCAGTTCATCTCCTGGCAACAAGCTGAAGTATACAAAGAAAAAGCTCAGAAATCCTCTGCCAGGTAACCTCGTTGACAGTTTGATATGTTTTCATCTGTCCTTTGTCTTCCTCTTAGAAAAATACAAACAAAGGTATACCACGTTGGGTTTGCATTGTCTCGATCTTGGCCATTTTAGCAAAGCATCCTTTATCTCTTATCCTACTATTTACCTGCTTTGCCCTTCTCTGCTCTGCCTTAAAGGGATTTTCAAGGTTACGATTAATTATCTTGACAGTTAAGAATGATGGAAACCTTGGCAAATGGGGAATTTCATGTTCCATCCTAAGGGTAGGGGAAGCAGCCTGGAGGATCGTACCATGTGGAAATGGGGACTTTTTGTGGCTGGATCTTAATTTTCTTTTTTTAAAGAGGAGCTAGTAATCTGGATTTCTAGATCAGTTTTTCCCAATTTCTAAATATCAGCAACTAAAGAATCACACAGTTGTGAGGGGTGGGCTGAATGCAGTCTGGAATCCTTCCGTGGAGCCATCTCCCACCCAGGCCAGGGCTGTCAGTTTGCTTAGATGATTTCCTGGCCATTGCTTCTCTTCTAGATCACTGGCTCATCTCATCAGCTGTCACTTGGGCCCTCTTCCTAGTAAGACTGACCTGGTTTTGCCCTTCACCTTCTTAACCAGCCTCTAGTAACCGCCCATACCCACACAGGAACATGGGGACCATCTTTTAAACCAGGCTGCTATTTCTTGGGTTGAGACCAGACATATTAGTAGTTGCTGAGAGTTACTTGACAAATATCTTTCAAATCGAGACTCCCCTCAAGCCGGGTGAAAATGCTTTTATCTGAGAAGCCCAGGGAAACAAAGATGGAGACAGAAGAGAGCAGAGTTAATTTCTCTTGTCGCATGCCTGTTGAGTGGGATGGAGGGAAGATGAACTTGAGAAGTCATTTTTTACTCTCCCCTTTTTGAGGCCGAGCCCATCTTGCTGGCTTCCCATGGATGAGTGCCCGTGCGATGGGCCCCTTTTTTCGTCTTGCAGGCCCATGCTGGACAGTCCAGGCAAGCCTTCAGGGAGGCATGGAAAAGAGAACCTCGGTGGCCTTAAAAAGGTCTGATAAGAAAAAGGGAGAAGAATCTGGGTTAAGAGGTGTGGTAAACGATCATCACAGTGGGGAGTCTCCCAGTTGGGAGTGTGTTTTCCCTGGAGAAAGTCATTCTTTTCTAACACTAAATCTTTCTGAAACAATAGCTCTCCCCAAGAAGAATGGAGGGAGTTAGGAAATGAGTGGCCAGAGAAAACCCTTCTGAGTTTTCCGCCTTTGGTTTCTCTGTAATTGCATTTAGCTGCTAGGCCCCATCACGTTCAAGATATAAATCCTCACTTAATCTCCTCCTTTGGGGAAAATGGGCTCTTTAGGCCAGAAGCGAGAATAGCCGAGTACCTGTTGAAAAGGGAATTTCCTCCTTCAGTTTCTTTCAGACCCTGGAATGGCCAGGCTCCCTTTTGTGTAATCCTCCCTGCCCGCTTCACCAAGACCCTCTGGCCGTCTTGGTTTCCCGGGACAAATGCTTAGACCTGGGAAGAAAAACTGGAGTTTGCTGTGATCACACTTCATTTAGCTGGTCCAGTGTGTTTGGGGACTGCCTCTGAGCCACATTGGGTGTCAGTCATTGAGCTACAGCAAAGAAACACAGAAAAACTGAGATTGAGTTCTCATTCTGGAGGAGACACAATAAGCTAGCGAATCAGTAAAAAAGAGAATGTTTTGATAATTTCCAGCTAGAGATGACTTCAGTGAAGGGGCGGGCTGTGGGGGCGGAAACTATTTTAAGATGATAGAAGAAGCCACGGAGACTGGGTTGGTAAGGGAAGGCTTCTCTGGGGAGGTGACTATTGAGGTCAAAAGTAGAAGTTGCCAACTGTGGGAAGATTGGGCATAGAACGTGCCAGGTGGAAGAATCAGCCAGGACAAATGAGATGGCTCCTTCGGGGCTGTTTGTGGTTAAAAGTGAAAGTTGCTCAGTCGTGTCCGACTCTTTGCGACCCTCCAGGCCAGAATTCTGGAGTGGAGTAGCCTTTCCCTCCTCCAGGGGATCTTCCCAACCCAGGGATCGAACCCAGGTCTCCCGCATTGCAGGCAGATTCTTTACCAGCTGAGCCATAAAATAAGCTGTTTGTGGTTATCATTGAGTAAAAGAAAGGTGGATGGGCATGGCCGATCCCTGCGGGCGTGGTGAGTCCTGATAAGATGCTGGGCGTCTGCAGGAAGCCCCTTGGCAGTGGGTTTTAAGTAGGGGACGGCTTATTTCCTTTAGGTTTGAAGAAGGCTGCTGGCAAGGGCAAGTGAATAGTCCCAGGGCTGGGATCAAGATGGTGGCCACTGTGAAGGGTGGGCCAAACGGGAACGGCAGGAGGAGGGTGGGAAGGGGAGGAACAGCTCTCTGCAGAGCACTTGCTGTGTGCCAGACACCACGTAGGCACTTCCATGCCTCCATCCTAACCCTGCCAGGTCTGGCATTCTTCACGCATGTTGAGGATTACTAGGATTCTGAGGCCAGCGCTCTCCCAGGCTTCCTGAGTCTCACTTGAGTAGGGAGGAGAGGGCGTTAGGAGGCATCCTAGGGTGGAAGGTCACGGCCGGGCTGGGTCTGTGGGCCACCAACCTGGTGCTTCTTCTTTGATCTGGGAGGAAATCCTGAGCCCTGAGGAGATTTGAAGCTGGCTTGGTTGAACTTGTGCCAGCCTGGGAGGACTTACTATGAAAGTCTGGTATTTCCCATCAGTGAACCCTTTTCAGGAACAGGCTGGGAAGGCCTCATTGGGGGGCAAATCAAGGTGAAGAGGCAAAATGATTGGGGGAAACTGGTTTGAAATTTCTGGGTTTATGTCTTTGCTCTGGCACCGAGGTTACCTACCAGTAATAACTGGTGGTGTTTTGAGCTGTTCACTGTGCTCACAAGACCTCTTTTATTCCTAACAGTCCTTGAAGGAAGAGTCTTTAACAGTTAACAGCTGGGTTGACTAGGCACAGAGGTTAAGTCACTTGCCGAAGGACTTGGTGAAAGGGCTCGGATTTAGACCTGGTGGGGTGTGGCTCCAAAGTCCACGTGCTGAACAACAGTGTTGTGTTGACGATGGCTGGCATCAAACATGCCCTTGTGTGTGAAAGTCGCTCAGTTGTGTCTGACTCTTTGTGATAGTCCATGGAATTTTCCAGGCCAAAATACTGGAGTGGGTAACCATTCCCTTCTCTAGGGGATCTTTCTGACCCAGAAATTGAACCGGGGTCACCTGCATTGCAGGCGGATTTTTTTTTACTAGCTGAGCTAGCAGGGAATCCCCCCTGGTAAACATGCCCGTAGTGATAGAGAATTACAAGGTGGCACCCTGGACTTCAGGAAAGTCAGCTGACTGATTTGGGGGAGGGGGTGTTGTCTTTGGAGTGGGACCCAGCTATGATGGAGCCCCAGCCTGCTGCTTTGACCTGCGTGCCTTAAGGCACAGGTGATTTCACCTCTCACCGATGAAATGGGTACAAAACCATCATCGTTGGACTTTGCTGGTACTCCGTTGGTTTAAGATTCTGTGCTTTAACTGCAGGGCGCAGGTTTGATCCCTGGTCGGGGAAGTTCCAAACGCCATGTGGTACGGCCAAGAACCAAAGCAGAAAGTCCAAACAAAAACCATCCTTACCTCATGGGATCTGGGGGAGGATTTGTAAAGTAGCTTCTTAATAAATATCAGCTGTGACTCACACGCGCCAAGTTTGAGAAAGAAAGCGCAGAGATCCTGTCCTGGTTATACTCTCTCCCCAGTGTGTTATTCACAAATTCCCGGTATTTGTCCTGCTCAGCTTTTTGTCCATCTGCAATCAGTTTCTCATTCAGTATTTCTAGGTGGAATATATTCTGTATCCATTATTTATTAGTCACTTCCTCACGGGCTTGCTTTTCTCTGGGCCACAGTTTCCTCATCAGTAAAACGGGGGGAGTCTCTGGCCCCACTGCCTCCTAGAGCTGCAGTGGGGAGTCAGTCGGTTCACACTTGTGTCGGGAGCTGTTAGTACTGTTTGTCTCTGGCTGTCCTCCCAGCGGGGCAGGGCCCTTCCCTGGGTGGTTTCTCAGGGAGCCCAGATGTCTAGGAGTTTCTCAGTGACTCTCTGTTGACTGACTGATCCCATTGTTTTCTTCTCTTTGAAATCTGAAGTCAGGGCCGCCAGGTGAAACATAAGGCATCATTTTCCTTCTTAATGGCTGCAGAAACCTTCGTGGGTGGTGTATTGACACAGAGTTAGACCTGCCTGGCAACTCCCTGGAAGTTTCTTTACTGCCAGGGATTTTCTCAACATCGGGGGCTGTTGACATGTCCTGTTCCCCATCATTCACTGGGATGGGAGTTGACCTGAGCACGGTGGGGTGTTGAGCAGCACCCCTGGACGCAGAGTCCAGGTAGCAACCCCCTCTTTGCCTGGTTGTGACAGCCAGAAGTGTCTCCAGACATTGCCAAGTGTCCCCTGAGGGGAACGGGTTGAGAACCAGTTTTTCACTGTTTCAGACACCTGAGCCCCTTAAGAGCAGCTCCTCATTAATGCCAGGGTAGGGAGAGGGTGGTGGGGTGTGGGAGATGTTCTGAATTCCTCCTGCGTGCGGGGGGTGGGGTGCAGACGTGGTCCCTGGCATGTACTGGGAGCCCCATAAATCTTGTTCTCATCCATTTCTCCCCATGGCCATTTAAAAATACCTTAAATAGTTAAATACGTGACTGGGATCAGAAAGCATTCAAAGAGGAGTTCCGTGCTGGCTGATTTTCCTGGGTGTTCCTCCAGGCCTTTGCAAACCCGGAGCCCACGCAGCTCCTATTTCTTTCACCCAGGTTCTATCTCTGGCCTTTTTGCATTTGGATTTTGCCCCACGCCAGTACACAAAGACGTGCTTCCTTCCCTATTTCATGACGGCGCGTCAGTCCCCTATGGATGACATTGGAGTTACTGCCCATCTTTGACTTTCCTCTTACGGCGTGTTGTAGGGGCTGTGCTAATCCATGCTTCTGTACACGCTTAAGCCTGGGGGCCTCCATATCCGGGTGATGTTAGGGCGTCCTTTTGACCGGGGTAATTTGAGTGACATTCTGGGCCTAACATCTTTGCTTCCTCCAAAAAAAAAGAAAAGAGGCACTGAGGTGACTAGAGGGCCTGTCCCTTCTTCTCTGGTGTCTTCTAGAAAATTTTCTTTGTCTTCATAAAGGCGACTTATAGAGAGGCCAGACCCCGCCCAGGGTGGGTGGGGAACGTTGCCTGGTTACCACCGGGGGCAGCACCTCTTCCTTCATCTGCCCACCCCCTTCCCTGTGGCCCCTTTCGTTTCCAGCCCACTTTGCTACTTCAGCTGGCGGCTGGCAGTCTTTTTGTTTCCGAACTGGCCTTCTGATGCTGCAGTTCCCCATTGCAGTTTGAAAGCCACCCACCAGCACCTGAGCTTTCCAGAACCTGAGCCGAGTCCCTGCCGCCCGGATAAATAATGCACACGGGCTCGGGGCGCCGGGACCAACTCCTCCTGCGACCTTGCTCCTCGGCCAGCTGCGCTGTAAAGGCTGGGGGCGACTGGTTCCTCCACATTTTCTCTGTGGCAGTCTGGCGGGTCTTTAAAGGCCTCGTCTGTGTACACGCGTTGGATTGCCAGCCTTCTGGGCCTAGACCTGCTGAGGGGGGTGGGTGGGGCACAGCGGTTTTTTTTCTTAGGGAGTTGGGCCCTGCCTTCGCTCTGTAAAGCCTGAAAGAGCTTGGCATTCGGGAACCAGGAAATTCCTGTTGAGATGTTGTCGTTTTTTCCAGAGGCTTCATCCCAGCTGGGATTGGGGGAGGCGGGGTGGGGGAAGGAGAAAGGGCTACTTGGTTTCCATTGCCTCTAGATATTGAAGGCTAAACAGGGAATTCATTTGTAAATCAGCCTCTTCTCCTTCCCTTGTTGGAAGCCTTCTCTCTGTCTGGCCGTGAGAGTTTGGAAGTTCATCTTTTACATATGAATGTGCCCATTAATCACCACTTCTGCATTATTGGGTGGGGGAGAGAGAGGAGAAAGAGGGAGGTGGAGAGGGAGGTGGAAAGGGAGGAGGGTGGGGGAGAGGGAGACTGAGTCTGTACAGTGGGAAGATGGTTTTCTCATTTCTGGGAGAGGCGCATCAGAACTAAATTGGAAACAATTATTGAAAAAAAAAAACCCACCTTCAAAATGCAAGCCACCCCAACTTTCATTTCCCCCACCCCCACCTCCCTTCTGATATTCTCAGTCGGGCCAAGTAGAACCATGCAATTTGTTGTGTTTATTCACATCAGCGAAATAAATGGCTCTCTGGTGCTGGCACTGAAGATTTTCAGCTCAGCCGAGCCCCTGTCTGCTGAGGGTGATAAATGAGAGCCTGCAAGCTTGGGGGACACAGAGGCCTGTCGTGGGCCTCGGGCTGTCTGATTGCAGGGAGGCGAGGCTGTCCCGGCCCCGCCGGCCGGCCTGGGAAGCAGTGACTCTTAGCCTGCCGGCCCTGCCGCTTCCTCCTCCCCCTGGGAGAGGCCGCTGAGCATCCGGAAGCAGGAATGTGTGCCGTGTGTGAGCCTCTGTTCTCTTTTAAAGAGAGGCTAGGCCCTCCGAACGGCAGAGCTTTCTCAATGGCAGGTAAGCGCCCCGTTCGCAGGGTTATCTGCCCCTCGCTCGCTTGGATCTCCGAGGTACCCAGATTCTGGTCCAGTGACGTGTCCCCCAAGTTGAGAACGACCCGTTTCCTCATCTGCATTCCAGCCCTTCTTTCCCTGATCTGGAAGTTCACAGTCACATGCGGGAGACCTTTAAAGGAGCCCGGCTTAGGCCAGGGTGGCCTTTCCCTGGGAGGCCCAGGTCGCGGCCGTGTCTTCCAGCTTTTGTGGGTCCCTGGTCCACAGACTGTTCACCTGAGCGTTTCGGTCACTCACTCGTTCCTCGTGGCTGGGACCTGGTCCGTGGCAAGAGAACCGTTGTCCCCTCCCTGCCCCCACGTTTTGCTCTAGATTCCTCTCCTTTTCTGCTCCGGGCCTGGAGGAAATTCCGGGCTTTTGTTTCATTATGATGTAATGACTGGCTGGAGAGGGCCTGAAGGATTCCTGGGGAGGGAGGTCTGTTAGGGTACCTGCTCTGCGTCTTTGGGAAAGGCTCGGAAAGGATGAGCCGCGCTGGGCTCTGCCGCTCCTGGTAAAAAGCGGCCTGTGGTCATGCTGGAAGGAGGCCACGATGAAGGCTGGCAGCCATGGCGCCTGCTTTCGTGGTTGAGCCTCCGCAGGCCTCCGGTCTGCCCCTGCCCCTGCCTTCGCTGTGGCAGGGGGAAACCTGGACTCTGTACGATCTGATGGACGTGGAGACATCACGTCCTGGGCTCCTTCTATGTAGGCTGGTATTTCCGTAACAGAATTTGTGGCCTTGATTTAGCATGCTTTCTCGGAGAAATCGACTCTGTTCTTGGAGAAGGATGGAAGAGGAGGAAGATGAGAAGGAAGGGGGATGTGTGTTGCTTTTTAAAAGAACTAGCTGCTGTTTATCCAGTGCCTCCTCTCTGTCTTACCAAGAGCATCTCATGAATTAACTCTGTTTAATCTGTGGATTACTCTGTGGGGTACCGCCATCTCCATCTGCTGGAAGGAAGCGTGGAGGCACAGAGAGGTTAAGGAACTTGCTTAGAGCCACGCTGCACTCTCACGTGTCCTGACCGCTCTGTATCCTGTGCCGCCCGGCCTGACTTCAGTGTAGGGTGACCAGCTTGTACGGGTTTGCCTGAGACTGTCCATCTCCAGCCAGCTGATGGTGGGTCACCCCACCTCTGTGGCCTTCGGTGCTGGTCCAGGCCTGTTTCATTCAGCCCCCCCCCCCAGCTGCCCCGCCATTGACAGCATCAGGGAAATTTAACACCCATAAAAACACACTACTGGGCTGGTCCTCCCCAGGAAGCGCCTGGCCTTCGGCTGGGGCCCCTTCCCTCTCTGGAGGAGACAATTCCCTGTAATTGGTGTGTCATTTCCTGGACTCTGGAGAAGGGCGGGGGAGCTGTGACTCAGGTGCCGGATGTGGGTGGGGGCAGGGGTGCCTGGATGGATGGATGGATGGACACTGGGGAGGAGTGTTGGGGGAAGGGAGATGGCTGTGGAGCGCCACTCCCCACTGGCCTGTTTTGTGATGCCAGCCAGGCTGTGGTGCCACCTGTGAGGGTTGGGAGGTGGGATGTGCTTCAGTACTGTGCATCGTTGCAAGTGACACGGTCACAATTTTCCATCTTCCTTCTGGTTCCTGGAGCACCGCAACCCCCACATTCCGCGTGATCAGAGCAAAAGGAGTGTGTGCTGTTGAACGCAAAGACCCTGAATTAGGACGTTTTCGGGCAACAGACCTGAGGCAAGCCTCTCTCCCTGGGGTGAGGCCCAACCCGTGGGCCTTGGAGTTCTGCTGCCTGGGCTTGAATCCCAGCCTGGCCGCTTGTGTGCTCTTGGGCCGGTGACTTAGAGGGAAGGACACGGGAGGCATTTTGAACAGGGCTTGGTGCATTGTGTGCAATACAAGCGCATCTTAGCTGTTGCTACCTGTGGGTGCGTTATCTGGGAGGAGGGCGTCCCTTGTGTCAAGGGACATCTAGGAAGGGCTGAGTGGGATTATTTCTGGCCTTTCACAAGACACGGGTTCGGGGAGGATGGCATCACAAGCCTGGCTCCTAATACCCAGGAGACTTGCCATATTATTAAGATTTCAGCGAAATGTCACAGGAGGGGAAATTCTGCTTCCTGCTCCATGCCAAGCTGTTTTCCTGAGTCACAGCTCCTGGCCTTTTCTTCTCTGCTCTGCTCTCTTGCCCATGTTAACTCCTTCAGAACCAGACTGACTTTGGGGGAGTGGGTGTGGGCCAGGCCCAGAGCATCTCAGGTCCTGCCACTCGGCCAGGAAGGTCTCTCAGATCAAGGGTGAACCATTTCCCTGGTGATTCGGTGCACAGTGGGTGTGTGTCATCATCGTTCCAAATTTATACATGAAATGCATTTAGAAATATGTCCCTGTCAGAATTAAATCATCAAAAAGGGAAAAAAAAAAAACAAAAACCTTTGACTCAGCTTTCTGGAAATGGTCTTCAAGGCAGCTTTGTTACCATGACTACAGCAAGGTTCCCACCCACCATTCTATCACCAGCAGAGGCCTGGCCTCCACTGGAGTGGGTAGGCTGGTAGTCAGAATGCTGCCGGCCTGCTGTCTCGTATCTCAGAAGGACACTGAATCCAACAGGCATTTTTCAGTTTTTCTCCCTAAGAGGCTTCAGTGAGAGCCTCTGCTGTTGACAGATGTGTCTGTTGTTTGGATTCTATTAAATTTCTTGTATCCTCTTGGATACAGCCACTGTACAGATACTCACCTTAACTCTGGAGCGAGTTGCTGTATGTGTAACCGGGAACAGAATTGGGGATTTTCTTCTGTTTTGCTCAGACTAGAAGGTTGAGGATCCTCTTGGGTGTGGGCAGCCTTGGGTCAGACCCCCTCCTCTCACTGAGTTATACCCTCCTGCCCTTTTATTTCCCGGTGGCCTTGGGGAAAACTGTTTCCTCCACTCTCAATGGCTTATGAGTATATTCATTTCTAGTGACTCCCGCCCCATCCTGCTCTTTCATGTATCATTAAAGAATTTCAAAGTTAAAAGACTTTAGGATCCTCTGGTCCTGTAGCTTTTTGATCTTTAGAGTCGATTCACCTTTAAAAAGGTGAAATAGGCTCAGGCCCCCTTTCTCAGGAAGTTGCATCCACATATAGAACTGTGGCAGGCAGCTCATGGGGCCTTGAGGCACTTTCATGGACTCCAGGTAAGAACTGGTCTGGTCCCTTTCCTTACCTTTCCTCCCATTTTACAGATGTGTCCCCGAGGCCCTGAGAAGGAGGCAGAGTTGTTCAGCTGTTTCAATTCTTTCTCCTTGCCTCATTCCTGGCTTCTGTTTCCTGGGGTCCTGAACCAACCCTCTAGATGGCGATGAGGAAGGCAAGGCAATTCCTGAGACTGGAGAACTCAGACTCTGTCTCCTAAACACACAGGCGAGAGCATCTCAAATTAGCCTTCTCCGTAATCCTCCAGAAGCCTGCTTATACCCCAGATTGCTGGGCCTTGCTCCAATTTCTGATTCTGTAGATCTGACATGGAGCCTGAGAACATGCATTTCCGGCAAATTCATAGGTGATGCTGCAGCTAGTGTGGGGACAACACTTGGATGGGGAACCATTGTCCTAGGAGATCTCAGCCACAGGCGGATGATTTAGATGGCTCAGGGAGGAGCTGGAGCCATTTCTGGCCCCAGAGGTTGACCAGGCGTGGGCTGGGCTATGGGTTCCATTCACTGTGCCCCATACTCTAGCTCTGAGGTGCTCCAGGAGGCTGGTACCACTCCTGGGAGGGTTCAGGAAGTATTTGGGGTGCTTTTGTTTGTCACAGTGTTTGGAACCATCAATGGCAGCGGGTATGAGGGGGCTGGGGTTGTCCTTGCAACGAGGAGGGGCCATCCTTTCCAAAATCCACTAGTACTCCATTGAGAAACATCGATACACTAAACTTGACTCTGGAAGAACACGTGTTGAATCTACTCTGATCCACTTACACGTGGATTTTTTTTCCAATACATAGCATACTTGTCTTTTCATTTTGGGCTTCCCGGGTGGCTCAGTGATAAAGAATCAGCCTGCCAATGCAGGCCACACAGGTTGAATCCCTGGGTCAGGAAGATCCCCCGGAGTAGGAAATGGCGACGCACTCCAATTTTCTTGCCTGGGAAATCCCATGGACAGAGGAGCCTGGCAGGCTGCAGTCCATGGGGGTCACAAAGAGTCGGACGCAACTGAGTGAGCACGCACGCACTTTCATTTTACCAATTTTTAAGTGCGGGGAAAAGTTTGTGTTCAATTACAGATCACAGTATGTGGAATCACAAAAAACCAGGGCTTGAGTCCTGATTCTATCCAGATTGCTTCAGCTTCCTGCTTTTTGGTGAGTCCTTTACCCATTCCTTTGTTTTTGAGGCAGAGATAGCAGTATGTGGATTTTCAGCTGTGGTGGTGGCTGCGGGCTCAACCCCTGTTGTTCAGGAGTCAGTGGTTATTTGTTTTTTCCCCAAACATTTTCCTAGCTTTCCACTGGCCTGACTTTGCTCCAGTGCTCTCCTCCTTCAAACTTTGTACGCTAAGGGAACAATATGTACAGAAGCAGCACCTTGGCCCAGTGGCTTTCAGTTTTGCCTGGCCTGGGTACCGGTTCTTCTGGGACACATCTCCTTTGAGCCCCCAAAATGGTTTTGTTAAACACCTGTCCTCTGATACATAAATGGGGTTATTTGGATTTATTAGATGCACACAGAACAAATTTCAAGCTCCTTCCTGGGGTCTGTAGGCCCGCACAGATCAACCCTAAGCTTGTACATCTGGTCACATTTTTTTATCCTGAGTCAGGCCTCTGTCATTTGCTCATTACTGGCTTTGGTTTGCACCTACTGTTTTTTTTTTTTTAAATATGACACTG